>NW_006782062.1:2267363-2301444 GCF_000442215.2 Lipotes vexillifer
CCTGCTGTCTCCAAATTACCACTTTTGCTCACTTACATGTTTATAGATGGCTTCACTCTGCTATTCCTTCATTTATTCCTATCTGATTGTTGGAACTGTTTCCAATCAACGTGTCCCATGTTTTGTTTGGGCCTTTTCTTCCCCCAGTGGGGAGGGCAGTGGGAAAGGCAGGAAGGAGCAGGTGCTTGGGGAAAAGTCTCAAATGTATTCAAACTGAAGCTGCAGTGAAAGAAAATATATGCACTCCCAGCCTTTTGCATTTTTAATACTTCATTCAAGAGAAGAGCGATGTTTTTGTTATGCCATTTGCTTAGGCTCCTTTCACTATTTGTCTTGCATAACAAGTTATCTCACTTCTTCTCACACAGAAGTGCTGCCGTTTCCATTTAGTGGTCCTCCAGGACTCTGTATAATACACTGTGTTGCCTTCCAGCCAGCCTCTGTGTAACGCTAGACGAACTGCCCAGGCTACAGATGTTTCACTAATTATCTTTACATCATAGTGATATGCAGTCCTACTTGTATCCCTCCACACCCTCACTCATTATAATAATAACGTCCTGTTCCCTTTCTACAGCATCTCCATTCTGCAGGACCCCAGAGGGCTCGAGGAAAACAAGAATTGTTCCCTACCTCCGGTGAAATTAGTTAAACATTCCTGATGCTAAATAATCCCTTGCAATTGAAGAGCCAGAAGTGAGAATTTATTTGATCAAAGTCTCAGGAGACCACCATGACACTAAGAGCAGCTCCGCCCAAGACGCACTTCATCAAACCCAAGCACGAGTGACACTGATTGCAAGCAAAGTCTAAGATTCTGTTTCAAGGACTTCAAGGGCACAGATTCCTTCAGGTAAGACATAACTTCTAAGAAAACTCCAAACCTTGCACATAAATTGAACATGATTAATTCTGTACAGTGATAGATAAATTGACAAGGCTGGCTTGTCATAGAGATAAGGATGAACTATGAGTCATGGGGGTCACTGTGACATTAAGAATGAAATAGGAACCTATCCACTTAATTTCTCCCATTTAAAAAAGTTACTCCAGTTGTTTTCTTTTCTACATCACAGGAACATCAAGAAGTTTTTGAGTGAGAGATCAACTTTCATTACATTTCTTGCTGTCCCTCAACTACTCCATGAGATCTTTTCTCCCCACCCTTTCACATCCTATTCATCTGCCCTTACTGCACCTATATGCCCACTCATCCTACAAGACTCATTGTAAATGTCACCAAGCATTTACTTAGCATTCATTGTAAAGGGTTCCAGAAATACAAAAACTGAAATAGTTTCTTCCATCAAGGAGCATATAATATAGTTAGGGGGAAAACACACATAAGCAAGCAAGCATTACAAAACGTGCGACCCAAAGATAACTGGAGCACCACAGTATCTGCTCTCTGTGTCCTGCTGATTCAAAGAAAGCACAGTCTAACAGAACAAGGCAACTGAAAGGAATTCCAATTATTATGACATCTCCTAAGAAATTATCTAATCCCCAAGAGGTGTAGAAGGAGTAACTCCTTGAGGAATATCTTCCAACATACTTTCTCATTCACTTATTACATTTATTGTTCACTGTCTCCTTCACAACTTCTGTGGAAGAAGAGATTTATTTTGTTCACTGAATGGGAATGATGCCGAGCTCACAACAGTCACACAGTAAATGTTTGTTGAATTAAAAAATTGCCTTACCTTTTACATTCCATATATAAATGGAATGGCAGATAGAAGCCATTCCTCAGAACTTACCGGAAAATTTTCCCCAGGACCAGCCTTCAGATGCCTCTCCTCACTGAATCACAGTTACAATGAATCTCTTTCATATTCTTCTGCGAGGTCGACGCCGTGTATGAGGTGCTGGAAAATGAAGCAGGAAAGACTTTTGCAACTCTTCCAGAGTCTTTGCTTCAAAACACTGGACTTATACCTATGGAACAGAGCATATCATATCATTATAATTACTTACCTTTTATTTCTAGTCAACTTCCCCACTAGAATGTAAGATCCTCAAGATGCTTTATTCATTTTTGTAGCACCCAATGCATATCTCTGTTTGGAAAAATATGAGCTGGTCAAGAAGTATTTGCTGAAAAGAATTTAGTGAATGAATAAGCTATATTCATTGGGGCCAAATTTTCAAGACCTAGAGCCTCTCACATTCTAAGAGTAGACTCTAAACCTGAACATGGGAAGGCCTTTGAACAACTAAGAAGACGGGTGTGATACATCCTGCACGGGAATTATTACATTATTTCTAGTATTATTGGACTTGATTTCCTTGAAAGTCAGGCATTTTTACGGATGGAGATAAAGAGAAAGCTGATAATGCTACTGCTAAGAAATGTTTGTTTTCTTAATCTAATACTTAAAATACAGAAGAACAACCTACGCACAACTCAACAGAGGATTTCTATCAATTATCCATGTGGTACAATAAGATGTGTGTGTGAATGTATGTACATACATGTGTATATATATATATATTTTAAAATGCTGTGTCGAGTATCAATGAATAAAAGATATCTCACAGTATGTGGGGTCTCAGGTTTATTGGTTTTATAAGTAAAACAAAATTTTATTTGATATTAACAGGCAATGTTCTGAATTCTTCCTTACTTTTTCAGGCCACAAGTCAACAAGAAAATAAAAGAGAATCTCTACTCAACCTGAAAGGCTGTTTCATGGGTTCGGTGCCAGTAGTGCTTTCCTCGAGCAAATGGAAAGGAATGGTCAGGAAGTTTTAGTTAAAAAAAAAAAAAAAAAAAAAAAAAAATTTAGCTTTCCTCGAGCAAATGGAAAGGAATGGTCAGAAAATTTAGTTAAAAAAAAAAAAAAAAAAAAGATACAAATTTCTATAAGAGAAGGAAATGCACGGCAGGTAGGAAGTGAGAGCCAGCAAGTGGAGACTATCTAAACACCAGAAGCTCTAGACGATCAGGGGCGAGTTCAAAAACTCACATCCACTAGTTACAAAATACCACCTACTTACCATAACTTGAAGCAGTAAACCAACACCTAGCAATGTAAAGCAAATATCAGTAGGTTGTACCATACAGAGCACATGTTAAAACTGGACATGAATCTTTATTAAAGTCCTTTATAGAAGCCTTAGCTTTAGACTTAATTTGATGAATTTCTCTCTGGTAGATTTGCATTGTTTTTTCAAAAAATTTAACTCCTTCTATCCTCACCTTTTACAATGTGACTTTGCAGTTCCTCCACTAGGGAAGTATATTTCCAGGCCCACTGATGTTGGGTTTGGCCAAATGACTTGCTTTGTCCAATGGAACATGGGGAGAAGCGACATGTGCCCATTCTGAAACTCGGCTTTAAGAGGCGCCCCATGTTTCTACTTGCCCTTTCCTGCACTTCCGCTATCAACGTGAAAAGAACCTGCCTTGTCTTGCCGTTGGACCAAGGCAAATGAGAAATACCTGGAGCTGACCTTGCCCTAATCAGCGGTTTGGAGCCACATCCCACTGGTCCCTGCCTTACTCAAAGCCCAGCCTACCTGCAGATATGGGGAGAGGGATAAAATTATGTGAACTGAATTTTATCCCTGATTTTGACTCCAAAAATCTTCAATAAATTTCCAAAAATTATATTTTGTTTTATGTGACCAGATTCTTTGTCAAAGATGGGAAAGACAATGGGATTGTGAACAGGTTAGCATAGAGTTGAAAGAAAAGCAGCTCACAAGGATGAAAGGAACAGCCAAAGCCAGGTGACAAATGGAAACATAAATCTACCTATGATTTTGTATAGATATATTTTAAGGTGTATATGTAAAAAGGTAATATGGTGAGAGTTTAGTGTCTCAGTGAAGTCTGGTTGTAATTTATAATCTGATACTGCTGAATGACAATTGAGAATTCTTATTTCTTCCTGAAAAATACATTCATTGACTTTCATAATTGTACTGCTGGGAAAAATATTAGACAATTAGATTTGGTGACAATACGGCAATGAGAAGCCTGTGCACCGCAACGAAGAGTAGCCTCCGCTCGCCACAACTAGAGAAAGCCCACGTGCAGCAACAAAGACCCAGTGCAGCCAAATAAATAAATAATATTAAAAATATATATATATGAACATTGTATACCCCAGAATACAAGCAGGATGGTGCTTTCACCCATTTTCACCTTACCCTAAACGTGTTAACCTATGCCATCTTTCCCCTTGCTTCTCACCATTTTAAATTTATTCAGTGAGCCAATATATCAAGATTCAAGCATCTTAACTTTGTCTGTGAGCTTCTCTGTTGTTCTGGGATACCCTGCCTGGTAATGTGTTTGGAGGTTACTTTCACATGAAGGTAATTTCCCACACAACAAAGCCATGTCTGATACGTTCACTATTTGGCACAAGAGGAGTCCCATCCATGCATGTGTTTGTGTACATATATATATCCCTCCTCTGCATGTCCAACAGGAGGTTGCTTCCACATACTTAGCTGGAACTCCTTACTATGGCTAAAAATGCCCTCTCCCATTGAGCGCTGATTAATATTCCAATGCCCACTGCTAATGCCACCTGCTCCATACAAGTTACACACCAACCATACTAAGGTACTGAGGTTGTCTCAGTCATGCCCTATACTCTCACTCCTCAAGATCTTTGAATGTGGAGTTCCTCTGTATAAAATATCCCTCTGCCTATTGAAAGACTGTCATATAAGTGGCCCAATGATGGCCTTTATAGGGGGGTCCCTAGGTTGTTTACTTCTTTACAGCAAGGCTAAGACCCATTAGCTCAAAAGCTTGCCATGCCAAACTCAAATTTTTACATATCCAAGTTTTTAAAATATAGCCCATAAAAGCAGATTTTTAGCCATTTAGAGCCTGCTGCTTTGTACACCCTGCAAAACTCTGTCCACCATCTGCTAGCCACAGATAAGGTAAACCCTGTGTTTATAAAGACCCAAGGCCTCGCTGACCTTTGGAGCTCTCAGACCCAGGGACTCCCTGCTGTGCAGCTGAGCAATATCCCTGGACACACATGTCCCCTCTCCAACACTCCTCTTTCCCAGGAGTTCCCTTGCCTTTCTCCCCTCTGGATGGTTGCCACTACCCCACTCCAGCCTACACCCACCTACCCCATTCCCCCCTAACTCACCCACCACCTCCAGGACCCCACCATCGCTGTGCTATAGCCTCTGATGGACTCCTCCTGTGAGCAGCTTCCTTTGATGCAAACCTGTCTAAGTATTGCCTGAATACACTTTTCTTGTGGTCATCTCTTTTTCCTTGATCAGCCCTGAAAACCTTCAAACCTCCTGTAAATATCATTTACGTATTTTGCGACTCACGGACAAATCTGTGAAGCCTTTATTGACATCCTTAAATAGTCCCTTCCTCCCTTGTGCTTCCATAGTACAATATAATCTCTTTATAATAGTACTTGCTCCATTATAATGTAACTGACCTCTTTCCAGACTAAGTTCTAGAGGTCATAAACAATGCTTATTTTATTTTGTATCTTCCCTGCTCCTAGAATGGGGCTTAGCATATAGCGTATGCTATATATATTTTTATATATATTTTTCAAAATGACTGAATGTTAATTTACTATACATAATCAATATTATGGTGGGAGATTAATCAATATGTAATATATAGTACAACATGTAATACATAACACAATGTGCAATCAGCATGGGTAAGGATAGAGTTGTCTCTGCAACCAATTTATGCTTACCCTCCACAAATAAATCTGGACCGCTACAGCCCTTGAGAAGGGAGTCAATCTCTCACCTCACTCCTACTCTTTATCACCCAAACATCCACCACTGAGAGAAAACTCTAAGCTGGGTAGACGCATTGAGTTAGTTAAGGACAGAAGAGAGTTCAACATAGTATGTTAAAAAGATACACTCAGGCCCAATATATGGGAGTGAAAAGTCTCAAAAAGAATACCCATCACCTGCATGGTATGTATGACAGGAATATAGTAAATATGGTAGCACAGCCTGCTGGATGTGAACTCCTAAAGGACCCTCAGCCCTACAGAGTTCTTCATAACACCATAGCACAGGACAGAAGATCTGGAAGTCTTGGAGGACCCCAAGCTCTATGGAATTCCTCATAGCACCATGCATGGTACAGAATAGGAGATCTGGAGCGCCAAAAGGACACCAAGTCCTATTTAATTTCCTATGGTACCACCACACAGCATAGAAGAGTGTAGATGGTTACATAGGGTTCTGTGACAGGTGAGTCTGTACTAGCTACACAGGGAACCTCAGGCATCCCCAAAAAGGAACTAAAATTTTACCACAATTGCAAGAGTCGAGTGAATACGCTCTTGAACATGGGGGTTCCATAAGGGTTTTGTTGTCTCCATAAGGCACCATGGATGTTGAGGTGACATGGACCATGTGATTTTGATATTAACTGGGTTCCCAGTCTTCAGGGGCTACCAGCTTGGATTAACACTAAGACAACCAAGTGCTGTACATTAGCAGCAGATGCCAGCAAAGACAGGTGCTAACAAATGAAGACCAGATACCACGATTTCTTATCAAGAGGGTAGCACTACATAAGTTGCTCCCTCAAGTCTCCATCTTCTCAGGGAAGGGGCAGTGGGGTTGAGTTGACTGAGAAAACCCAGAAGTGACTGACATTAATCTGAGTTGTGTAAGATTAAGTTTCTGCCACTAGACCAAATAGCCATTGACACAGATATTAACTTCAGTTACATGAAAATAAAGAAATAAGGTATTTTGACATGCTTAAGTGACTTGTAAAGTCCATACCCTTTATAAGTATATCAAGTACCCACCATATGCAAAGCACTGTGCTAGGTGCTTTGTTGACACCATTCTTAAGGACACCATCCTTAAATGAGTCTAGTTTGGGAAAAAATGTGATCACATAAAGTGATTCTGTCAACCTGAGATGATTTACACAGAGAATCCAAGAGCTCTAAAACGAACAGGTTCAAGAAAGGGAAGAAATCATGTTGACATGGCGTGTTCAAGGAAGTTTCATGAGGAGACTGGATTTAGGGGGACAGAGACAAAATTCCAATATCCTGAGTGCTCCTCTGAGAGTGTAACAAAGCATTTGAACTTACAGGGATCCAATTTGTATAAATATGTGGCAGATAAATAATCTGTTAATTAATTTTGCTTTTTCTCGTGTACTGTCACCTACTTGTTGACTTGAAGTCACTGTGAAAGCAGCATTTTTGGTGTTTACATAATGAGGCATGAGTGTCAGAAATAGTATTTTGAATCCAAGGACTTGAAGTGAACGTGGTAACACCAACAAATCAAGCGAAAATCTGAACATAAATATTTTAGTGCTTTCACTTCAGCTTTTATTATTCCCTTCCTCTATACTGCAGCACCAGAAGTAACTAAGAGACCATTACATCCCTGTAACCATGGAAGTTCTCACCACCTGACTGATTCCTGAAACAGGCCCAGCAAGCGAAGAGGCTTACTCTGCAAAGGCCACAGTGCAGGTCAGTTAAGGAGCTAGGAATAAGCCAGGAAAATACGAGCCCACAGGCTCAGGGGATCTTCAATGGTATTAGTCATAATAGAGACAAGAAAGAAAACATACACCAGGCAAACCAGTTGAGAATGTTCTCCGAAAGGGAATCAGTGTTTAATTGATTCTCTGGACCACTTGACTACGAAAATGAACAACAAAGAGAGGAAAATGAAAACTGGAGAAAAAGATGAAACTTCTCAGCGTTTTCCTGAGACAAGTTAAATGTAAGATCATGAACAAGTGGCTATGTTTTTCTGGGTCTGTTTCCTTATTGATCCGAGGAAAATTAACTGGATGATTTTCAAGGTCCCTTCCAGCTATGGAAATTTAACAGACTCCCAGTACAAATAAAAAGTTAAAAGAAAAAAAAAATCTAGAATAGGACGAGAAGAAGCAGCAGCAAGAAAAGGATGAAGGAGGTGAGGGAGAAATAATTTTCTTTGAATTTTTTAAAGTGAACACGTATTGCCTGTATCTATATTTTAGTTATAACATGTAGTTTGCTGTGCTTTCTTAACCCCATGATGCATTCTTGATCCCACTGTCTAAGCCCCTAAACCTGTGTCTTGTAACCCCACTCACACTGACAAAATGTGGTTGGTAGAGTGGAGAAGAGCCCAGATATTTCTTGTCAAGTTGGGGGGTTTTGGGGGGGTTTTTTTCTATTTTTTGCCGTACGCGGGCCTCTCACTGTTGTGGCCTCTCCCGTTGCGGAGCGCAGGCTCCGGACGCACAGGCTCAGCGGCCATGGCCCACGGGCCCAGCCGCTCCGCGGCATGTGGGATCTTCCCGGACCGGGGCATAAACCCGTGTCCCGTGCATTGGCAGGCGAACTCTCAAGCACTGCGCCACCAGGGAAGCCCTGAAGGTGGTTATTTTATCTCAAAGGAAGGCTGGAGTCAGAAAGTTGAGTCATGCTCATAGTATTCCGGAGAAATACGTGCAATGATTTTTTATCAAACCTGCATTATTCCCTGTGGTTTTGCTTTCTCTGGGCCATTAATCTTAACTACATTTGGTCCTAAGCACATAAAAGTTGCCCTCTGCTACTTGCAGGTCTCATTTTATTCACAAAGTAGCACATCGCTACATGCTGATGTCTTCTCCTTTAGAAAACTCCCAGATGCTCAGAAAAGACAATCAAATATATCTTTAAAATTTCCAAAATGTTTGTGTTGTATCTGAACACCATTACTGAACCATGTACAGACCATACAGGCATTCTTTTATTCACCAAATGGGCAAGCACTAAGACAGATATAAAAGAACTCTAAAGTCAAAAATTATTATATTAGCCTGAGGTTAGGGGGCCAACTTACCATGAAGTATCACTGGATTCATGATTTTGAAAGAGACCTACCATATTCTCCTCACACAGGAGCTCATATTCAATGACAAATTTCTCATGCAAATGAAAAAAAAATCCAAATATGTGTTCAATTTACCATGCACAATTTAAAATGTATATATTACATATATACTTATATATAATACATAAATGTTCTAAAAATTAATTGTTTGACTATTATGCCAGAAACTCTAAAGAATACTAGATTAAATAAGGCACAATTCCCATAGTCAGTAAACTTACAAACTGGTTAAAAAGACAAGAATATCACTTTTTTCTATGAAGTATTACTAAAGAAAATTAATTAATAAAATTTATTGACTTCACTATACACCAGCCATTTTTGCATGACTTTAGATGTATTGAGTTATTTAATTGACACAATAACCTTATAAAGTAAAAGCCATTATTAAATCCATTTTATAAATAAGAAAAAATGAAGCTTAAACTCACAGCTAACATCATACCAAATGGTGAAAGACTGAAAACTTTCCCACTAAGACCAGGAGCAAGACAAAGGTGTTCACTCTCACACTTCTATTCAACATAGCACTGGAAGTCCAAGCCAGATCAATTAGGCAAGAAAATGCAACAAAAAGGCATCCCAGCCAGAAAGGAAGAGGTAATAGTGTCTCTGAATGTGATATAATCTTATATTCAGAAATTGCTAAAGACACCACTAGAAAACTATTAGAACAAATGAATTCAGTAAAATTGCAGGATACAAAAATCAGTTGTGTTTCTATATACTAACAATGAACTGTCTGAAAAAGAAGGAAACAATCCCATTTACAGTAGCATCAAAAATTAATTAAATTCTTGGGAATAAATTTAACCAAGTTGGTGAACCATATACACGCTGAAAATTACAAGACATTCATGAAAGAAATTGAAGAAGACAAATGAATGGAAAGATATCCTGTGTCCATAGATTAGAGGAATTAGTATAATTAAAATGTCCATGCTACCCAAAGCCATCTACAGATTCAATGCAATTGCTACCAAAATTCCAGTGGCCTTTTTCACAAAACTAGAAAAAAACACTTTAAAATTCACATGGAGTCACAAAAGACCCAAATAACCCAAGCAACCTTGAGAAAGATGAACGAAGCTAGAGGAATCACACTTCCTGATTTCAAACTTTACTACAAAGCTACAGTAATCAAAACAGTATGATATTCACATAAAAAAAACAGACACATAGACCAATGGGACAGAATAGAGAGCCCAGGAATAAACCCATGCATGGATGGCCAACTAATATTTAACAAGGAGGCCAAGAACATGCAATGGATAAAGAATAGTGTCTTCAATAAGTGGTGCTGGGAAAACTCAATATTCACATACTAACGAATGAAACTGGATCCTTACACTGTACACAGAAAATTAACTCAAAATGGATTAAAGAAGAGTACAAAAGACAAAACTGAAAAATCATTAGAAAAAAATATAGGGATAAAGCTCTTTGACATTGATCTTGATGACAAATTTTTGTATATGACATCAAAAGCACAGGCAACAAAGTAAAAATAAACAAGTGAGATTACATCAAACTAAAAAGCTTCTGCACAGCAAAAGAGAAAAATCAGAAAAATGAAAAGACTACACAATGGCAGGAAATATTTGCAATCAATTTGTCTGATAAGGAGCTAATACTCAAAACACATATGGAATGCATACAACTCAAAATTTAAAAAAACAATGATTAAAATATGGGCAGAGGACTTGAATAGATATTTTTCCAAAAAATACATGCAAATTGCCAACAGGTAAATGAAAAGATGCTCAACATCACTGATAATCGGGGAAATGCATATTAAAACCACAAAGATATATCACTTCACAACTGTTAGAACGGCTACTATCAGAAAAACAAGAGATTACAAGTATTGGCAAGAATGTGGAGAACAAGAACTCTTGTGCACTGTTTGTGGGAACATAAATTGTAGCAGTCACTATAGAAAACAGTATGGAGGTTCCTTAAAAAATTAAAAATAGAAGTACTAAATGAACCAGCAAGCCTAATTCTGGGTATACATCCAAAGGAAATAGAAATCACTATATCAGAGAGGTATCTGCACCCCCATGTTCATTGCAGCATTATTCACAACAGCCAAGACACAAAAACAACCTAAGTGTCCACTGATAGATGAACAAATAAAGAAAATGTGGTGTACATGTACAATGGAATACTTTTTTTAACATCTTTATTGGAGTATAATTGCTTTACAATGCTGTGTTAGTTTCTGCTGTATAACAAAGTGAGTCAGCTATATGTATACATATATCCCCATATCCCCTCCCTCTTGCGTCCCCCTCCCACCCTCTCTATCCCACCCCTCTAGGTGGTCACATAGCACCAAGCTGATCTCCCCGTGCAACGCTGCTGCTTCCCACTAGCTATCTATTTTACATTTGGTAGTGTATATATGTCCATGCCACTCTCTCACTTCATCCCAGCTTACCCTTCCCACTCCCCGTGTCCTCAAGTCCATTCTCTACATCTGCATCTTTATTCCTGTACAATGGAATATTATTCAGCCACAAAAAAGAAGGAAATCCTACCTTTTGCAACAACATGGATGGGTCTTGAGGGCATTATGCTAAGTGAAGTAACTGAGACAGTGAAATACAAATAGTATATGTCCTCATTGATATATGGAATCTAAAAATGCCAAATTCACAGAAACCAAGAGTAGAATGGTGGTTGCCAGAGGATAGGGGGTAGGGGAAATGGGGAGTTGTTGGCCAAAGGGTACAAACTTCCACCTATAAGACAAATAAGTTCTGAGATCTAATGTGTAGAATGGTGACTATAGTTAACAATACTATATTATGTACCTAAAAGTTTCCAAGAAAGTAGATCTTAAATGCTATCACTACACACAAAACATCTGGTAATTATATAAAGGGATGGAGGTGTTAACCAACTTTATGGTAGGAATCATTTCATGATATATATGCATATCAAGTCATTACATTGTACAACTTAAACTTACATATGTTATGTGAAAATAATATCTCAATAAACCTGGAAAAAATAAATAAGAAAAATGGGATATAGAAAAGTTATATAAATCACACAGCACATAAAAGTGAAAGTCAGAATTCTAAGCAGGCATACATTAACCACTTTGCAATACTGCTTCAACAAAACACAATAAGACAGGATCAACAAGGGCACAAGACAGCCGATGATTAATTGGCAAGTGAGTGGTGCAAGGAGTATACACTTGAGAATCTAACATTTGATAAGCCCCTGCTACATCCCAGGCTTTGTGCAATCCCAAACCAAGAAGCTGAATATTCATGCCTTATGCTGTGGGTTTTACACCAATGGTTTCATGTTGATTACCACCTACTTTATGCAGAGCCTCAACACCTTTCTTCATAAAATAAATCCCACGTGTGCCAATTGTCAGGGACCTAATATTTAGGTCACTGCTCATTAACACAAAGATTTTATCAGAAATATTCTCTTAAAGGCTTCTGTGTCTCAAATAGGGAAAAAAATGAATCTATTCAGAGCACAGTTCCCCTGCTTAGATCCACCTTGAACTATCTACATAATAGTTCATCCTAGAGCAGTACTCACAGAGGAGTTTATGCCCACTGAGATCTACAACTGAAGCAGCAAACCCTGTCTGTTATTTTCAAGCAAATCTACCATTTCTTCAAAGCCAAGTATTTAACTTGATGAAGATCTTAATAAATTGAATCTTTATATTGTTCTTAGGAGAAAAGGACTGAAAACATGCAGTGAGCTTTAGTCCTGAAGTACTCCAAGATATTGAAATTGCAATTATTTAAACACTCTCACTTGTCTAATATGAAATAGGGTGTATAGGGAAATGAAAATTTTAATTTGCTGTGAAGAGCCTAATTAGCTTTGCAGATAAGAACTAAAGGTCTGTGTGCGTTTCACCAGCCTGCCCTAATCTCCCAGGCTACTTGGGCAGATCATTAAATAAATCCATTGGCAGTTGGCTTTGTTGGCCCCATAAAAGTGACTGGTGGCCCTGCCCTGACTAAACCCATAAATAATCAACTGTGAGATTGACACAATTCCTAGAAGCCACTATCTCATCACAACATTTCCAGCAACCTCTATTACCCAAGAGGGCTCTGCACACTTTTCTCTAGTGTCCAAGCATATTCCCTCCTGAAGGGGACTAATTCAAGCCCCACCTCATACACAGAGGGTTCCATAACTACCCCATTTCAGGGGATTCACTCTACTCTGGATCATTGGGATATTTGTTTTCTGCATCTCCTACCCTGGTTCTGAGCATGGGGTCCCTATCTTCTTGTACTGGTCACATTGTCATGTGCATATGTTTTATTTCCTAACTAGATATGGTGAGACAGCATGAGGGAGTGAAAGCATATGACAGTGTGAAGAACATGGGCTTTGAGGATGCACAGAGCTGAGTCCAATCTCAACCTCACAACTGTGCACATTTCTTAACTTCGATGAGCACTAGTTTTCTATAATTAGGCTGAGAAGGGCTGTTTGAAAGGAAAGGAAAAATAAGAACTGTAAAGTACCTTGTGTCGTATCTCCCCATAGCACAAGGAGGTATACACACATGTGCACTACTGTTGTTCTATATTAACAACAGAACATGCTCTTTCTGAGCACAAGATATTTTTAAGTTTCTTTGCGACCTTAAGCTCACTCGGGACAGTGATTTACACATTGTAGATATTCACCACATCATAGTATGCTTCTTTAAGCAGAATTTGTTGAATCTGGTTTGTTGAAAGCCTAATGACTCTAGGCAGTATACTTAAAGAACTTCATTAGAATATGATACCATATCTCAGGAGGTATGATTGCAAGGTCCCAGTATGCTTCAGGGTCTCTGGAGGAATTTTCTGGGTTAAATTGGCAAACATAGCATTCTCCAGGTAGGCAGGTTCATAGTCAACACTTTCATTCTGAAATTTCACAGACTTCACATCCCTTCTCTAAAGATATGTTTTACTTCCCCTACAGCCTTCTTTAATTTATTTCCTAAGCTCCTTCTCTAGAAGAAATAAAAAAAAATTTTTTTTAAATAAGACCAAAAAATAACAGAAGGATCTAGATGAGAATTTTTCCAAGGAAAAGGGCAGGCAGAGTTTTAAGAGTTAGGATGACTTTAATTTCAAGCAACAGAAAACCGATTTGAACTAAATATAGTGGAGGGAGGGAACTTTTATAATAAGGATCCCTAGTATTCTCATGAGAGCCAAGGTCTGTGGAGTAGCTCAAATCAGTTATTTAAGTGCCAGTTATTTAATATCTCTCTTCATTTCTCACAGCTCATCGCTGCTAACCCCTGTGTATCTGTTTCATTTCTCTCTCTCTCCTGTTGTTCAGTCTCTCGCCCTCACTTTCACACTCTCACCTGCTTTCTCTCCTTCTCTTGTCCATATGGCAGTAAACGTGGCCACCAGCAGCCCTGAAGTAGCATCTCTTATGGCTTCGATTACCAGTCAGTCATCAAAGGTATCTCTCAGCTTTAGTTCAAAGTCTTAGAACAAGATGCTGATTGGCCCTACTTTGATCAGGTACCCAAGTCTGGGACGATGGACTGTGGCCAGGTTATAAAGTCATATTGTCCAAAATGGCTTCCCCATGATAACCAGAGAAATGGGAATAAATCAGAAAAAGTGGGCAGGGAATCAAAGTAGAAGAATCAAAGTATTCTGTGTGGTAGATTGGACCTTAGGTACTTATCATACCTCCAATAGGGTGTGCTTTCGGTAGTCCCTTCTCTGTTACATTTTGCAAGGAAACAGGATACGAAAATGTCTTCACCAGTACAAAAGGGAGTTTCAGTCACCCTAAGTGAATATGATGGTCATATCTTCATGTAGATACATTCAATGATAAGGCACAGTGAGGAAGCTCTGATTCTATAAAAGAATATTATCAATAAATAACTGATTAAAGTGATAGTTACATAAATTTATGGTATTTCAACAAAACACTCTGCAGCCACTAAGATCACGTTTTTAAAGGAGTTTTGAAAGAAGCTCATGATAGGAATTTCAGTGAAAGAGCAAAGTGTAGAAGTTATATAGAGTAATTCCAAATATGCAATATTTTGAAAATATACCAATACAGCAATAATTATACCTGGATGTGAGGATTATAAGTTTTATTTCCTTCCTTACGTCCCTCCCATATTTTCTAGACTTATTTAACCCAAAAAAATCCTATAATCAGAAATTAAAGGGTTAAAAGTCTTAGTAAAGAGTTAGACACATTAAAGGGTTAGGCACAGACACAGTTGGTAAAAGATGCGTTACACCATACGCATCCAGGGAGCTGCAGTTCAGGAGTCCTGCCATTCTTTTTAGTTTTCCTGGTTGTCAGTAAGGTTAGCCTGCAGTGAACCCAGAGAAGATTTGCCAGAAAATATACTACGCTGTTGGGGGTAAAGGGAAATTCCCCTACTGAAAAAAAATTTTTTTTTAATATTCAGCTGCTTTCCTTTTCCAGGAGCCATTACTGCCCCACCCAAGCCCCTGATCATAGAACAGGATCAAACTATCAGACCACCAACAGTGAAGACAAAGGGCCAGGCGTGGCTCCAGCCAGGTTTAGAGGACATTTGTAACTGCCCTAACAATTCCCTAACCTTAAAAATCCTGAGGATCAAACACTTTTCTGTGAACTGATCTGACACTTAGATTGGCAGTATCATCTTAACTTTTAACAAGAAAAAATAAAATGAAAGCTATGAGTTTACAAATTCTGTGAGTCTCTAAAGTTTAAGGGAACTCTCCAAATTTATAATCCAAGTCAGTTTTGATAGTTATAGAGTCCTACACCTGATCAAGGAGTAAACATTTAAATGATGAAGACTCTTTCTTCCTGTTTACCAAGATGGACTTTCTGGCCACCTCTGTTTTCCCCAGTCTTTCAAACTGGAAAGCATTTGAACACCAGGTCAATTACACTCTTCCCCCGGAGGCTAAAGCAGCTTTAAAAAATATTGCCACTGTGTCAGATCAAGTGTAGAAGAGCAGAAATACAGCTTGGGAGTCTCAAAAGGTATTAGACAGCAGGTTAGGTAAAAATTCAATTCCATTTGCTAGGATTCCATATAACACCCTGAGAGAGCAAAAACGTTGAATTCTTTTTATTAGTGCTGGATCTGTGATTCAAAATGAAGATTAAATTAAGAAAAAAAATCAAACTTAATGTTCTAAACAGCTCTTTAAATTCAAGATCCTCAGTTATGTGCTTCAGCATCCAATCTGTCCTCCCTGATTCCAGAGTCTCTCTGGAACTAATCTGTTGAGCTCATTGCTATGGACCCAGTTTTTGTAAGGCTAATTTCATCATGCCAGCCCTTTGCTTTGAAAACCATAATAGCTTTTGAACACCCATAAAACAAGGCTGGATTCCCCTGTCCAGTCCCCAGGGACCTCCAAAATTCAGGTTAACCTGCCTCTCTACCAGCTGCTCCAACACAGTTTCCCTCAACCTGGGATGGAGCCTCACTGTCCTGCAGACTTGCTCTGCCTTACTCCAGCATCTGGCCTTTCTTTGTGCTGGACCTCCCACTCTGGGCATGGAAATATCCTCAATACCTCATCAAACTCTATCTCACCATTAAGCCCTCCTTGAATTCTCCAGTCCACACGAGTCTCACCCTTTTCTGAATTACTGCCACACTGATGGGCCCAGCAATTAACATTCACTAAGAGTCCACTACAGGCTGGTCTCTGAACATGTTATTTTGGAAATATTATTGTATTCCATCTTCAGAAAAACCCTGTAAGCCAATCCCTGTTACTTTATTTCATTGTCAATGAGGGAAATGGGATGTTCATGCAATTTCGTTCCTCTGAAAGCATGAGCTCCACGGAAACAGAACCATGCCATTTTCTTCCCTTGCTCCCTACTGACTGGTACCCAATAAATAGTTTGTTTCACTCACAAAATACTACAAAATTTTTAAGTGGAAGGGCTGACATTCCAACCTAAATCAGTCTCCAAACACCATGGCTTCATGTACATGTCCAGACACAGACAGGCGGTGATGTCTCACAGGGGGTGAGAATTCACTAAATACTGGTTGATCGTTTGCTATCACTCAGGGCAAAGCACGCCAAGACTGCACCTTCACTGAATGGCGTTGTAGCAAGGTGGGCAGAGCAAGGAGCTTTGTCACACACTCCCTAACAACAGTCTCCCTAACCACACAATGTAAGAGCACTGCGCTAGCTGTGCAAATGCTACTTCAGGGCTCATCTCTCAGCCACCATCACCCCCTTCCCATTGCACTGCCACTCTCCAGCGCCTCCTACATGGAGACTGCCACTGTAAAACGAGCATAGCCAAGTTAGCTAAAGAAGCCTCTGCAACCTTCGCAAATCCATTCAGGCAATGAATATAATTTGCTCAGCTTTACTTATCCATTTATTTACTTTTGGCTGCATTGGGTCTTCGTTGCTGCGCGCAGGCTTTCTCTAGTTGTGGCAACCCCGGGCTACTCTTCGTTGTGGTGCGCGGGCTTCTCACTGCGGTGGCTTCTCTTGTCGCGGAGCACAGGCTCTAGGCACGCAGGCTTCAGTAGGTGCAGCACGTGGACTCAGTAGTTGTGGCTCACGGGCTCTAGAGCACAGGCTCAGAAGTTGTGGCACTCGGGCTTAGTTGCTCCGCGGCATGTGGGATCTTCCCGGACCAGGGATCAAACCTGAGTCCCCTGCATTGGCAGGAGGATTCTTATGCACTGTGCTACCAGGGAAGTCCTGCTCAGCTTTAAAATCTCCATCAAGCCACATGTGTGACTGAATTTGCTTCTAATATACAAAAGCTGTTGAGGATTCATATTAAGTGAGACCTACTTGTTTTGGCATTGACCAACAGTGACAAACTTTATATTGATATATAGCGTTTTGCTATTTGAGGATCTGGATTACCAGGTGTTCTGATAAAAGGCATGGATATTCATGTAGCTCCCAAATCATGACGTCTTAATGGTCTCCATGTGAAATTAAATTTAGAAAAATTAATGTTGTATTTAACTTCTCTAATCAAAGGGTAAATCAGAATCATGCCTGTTTTTTCAACTCAACACACTAAGACTCAGGCCCTGTATTTTAATTTAACATGTTCATGATACCCGTGGGCTCCAAGAACATTTTACCTGGATCCTTGGTTCATGGCCCTCACCTTAATAAATAAAGATTTTTTTATTAAAAACAATGACTCACCCAAGAAAGTTTAATATAGCAGGATTCATGAATTAATTAATTAAGCATCGTTGCTTAACTACACGGAAGCATTGCATTAGGCACCGTGAAAGATGAAAAATTGTGTCAGGTTTACTCGCTGCTCCTCAGCATTTGGGATTTAAGAGGATTGTAACCACAACGCATTGATTGGTAGAACCCCAAGAGAACCCAAAACTGAGAGGTGTTCAAATGAGAAGGGAAAGAAGACACTCCTGCCCGCCCAATACACACGAACAGAGCTCCTCTGAGCTTAAATCAAATTGCTTCCTTATTGACTTTCAGTCATAAAGGCTCCCCTCATTGTGTTATTTATTCTACTTTATCTGAAGTTCTGTATTTCTCTCTCTCCCCTACCAGACTGTGCGCTAACTGGGAGCTGAGATGAGGTTTTATTCACCTCTGTATCTTCTAATTCCCAGCACTGTGCTAGGACCATGCTGTGTGCCTCTTAGTTGAACAATTGGGAAACTGAATTTCTGAAAATAAAAAATATGACAGGAATTTCATTTGGTTAAATACATAGGGCCTTTACTGGGGCCTAAACTGTGCTGAGCACTAGATTAGCTATTTTACATATACTAGTCTAACTCTTCATGACAACCTTACAAGTTAGGTTTTTTGGACAAATGAGGAAATAGGCTTGAAGAAGTCAAAAAGCAGACCAAGGTCACACAGCTGTCAGGGGTAAAACTAAGACTTGGATCCAGGGATGTCTATCTACACCAGGCTGCTTCCTTGAAGATATAAATCAAGGACCAGTAGCCCCTCACAGAAATCAGCACAGAACCCTCTCTCCACACCCCCCAATCAAACCTACAATCCTCAGTGCCACTCACAGCCCTTTTCCATAAAGAGCCTGCTATCCTGCCTGCCATGGATCAGCATTCATGCTCCCTCAGAAGAGCAGTTAGAGGTCAGCTGCTGCAACTTCAGCTGTCAAAGTTTTTGAAAAGGAAAAGAAATTAAAGTGGAAATTTGGGAATTCCCGCATCATGTGGCCTCTGCAGTGCTCCATATGTCAGGACTCAGGGAAAGTTGGTTGTACAGACTTCAGAAACTGTCATCCATTTGACGGCTTTGTATTATCAATATTTCTTCTGGGAAAATCCATTGCCAGGCTCAAGGCACTGTCAATTTCATCTTCTCCTTGCCCTAAACTTCCCAGCACAAAGCCTTACTGTCAGACTTCCTGCAGAAGCATAATTAAAAATTCCATCCCTAGACCATCTTTACTTTTAAACCTTCAAACCATATTTACAAACTGGAAAAGTATTTGCTTTTTTTTTCTTGAATTTAAGTTATGCCTGTAATAGTCCCAAAGAGATGCTGAAGTCTGAAAAGTAAACTGATTTTGCCAAGACTTTTGTAAAGACATTAATGGGGACTTTATTTTTTTTTTTTTTTTTTTTGCGGTACGCGGTCCTCTCACTGTTGTGGCCTCTCCCGTTGCGGAGCACAGGCTCCGGACGCGCAGGCTCAGCGGCCATGGCTCACGGGCCCAGCCGCTCCGCGGCATGTGGGATCTTCCCGGACCGGGGCACGAACCCGTGTCCCCTGCATCGGCAGGCGGACTCTCAACCACTGTGCCGCCAGGGAAGCCCTAATGGAGACTTTAAGTAAGGGTCAGCCTAGCAGGAATAATCCCATGATCCCACTCTCTCAGCCCCAGCAGAGCTCTCATGAGCTTTTCTAACTTAATAATAAAAACCACTAAAATCCATATGCCTCCAGTGGAACAATTTAATTGTTGCCAAGGCTACAAGGCTACTCAGTTTTCATTATTTCAACCTACACTAATAGGGGAAAGAGGTTACTTCAGATCATTTCTCTCAACTTTTGCAGGATCCTAATGATTGTCTATATCTATGTTTTATCCAAGTAAAGAATGGTTCAGGGCACCTACGTCTTAAAATTACCCTTGGTATTGCAGTTACTTTTTCTCCCCTCCCCTTGAATACAAACATAAAAGAACTCATAGAATACAGGCTCTCTGAAATTCCCTATAATGTGAAATAAAAGGCATTGCAAGTGTTTGTGATATAATCATGAATTTTGGATTCATTGTTTAATGTTGTGACCATATTTACTAAATGGATCTCTATAAAACTCCACAGTTTGTTTCATTTTCTTTCCGGGATGCACAAATGTCAAAGCACAGATTTTATGGTCTAACAGACCTGGGTTTTAGTTTGATGGCTCCACACCTTTCCCAGCTTCATCAAACTCTATGAAATTACTAAACTTCCTGGAATATCCGTTCTTCATTCATATAACAAAGACAATTAGACTTACATGCAAGTGATGCTATGAAGATAAAATGAGAAAATGTGAATAAAATCCTTTGCATAGTATCTGGTTTATTCTAGTCTTAATAAGTAGAATTTTCCCTTCCTAAAACTATAGTACAGCAGTTCACTCCTGCATTTGTTTCATTTGAACATGGCAGGGTTTTTTTTTAAGTGACACAAAGCAAAGACATATTTAATCTTTTTCTGTTTTTTTCTCTTTGAAATCTTCATTTTATGAAGAAAGATCCTGTGATGAATGCCTGTCATGTTCCCTTTCATGTAACAACTTAATGTGTGATTTTCTCCACAATAATCATGTCAAAATATGAATAACTGCCATGATTCCATATGTTGACAGATTTAAATAAAATGTTCACATGAATATAAAGTCACTTTTCATATCTTCTGGTGAATGATGCTGCAATGAGGATAGGCTTTCAAATAATACAAGGGAAAAAGAATACAAAATTGCTTACTTTTAATTTCTGCCTTCTTCTGAGAAAGACATTAATCAAAGTATTAAACATAAGAAAAAACCTGAGTCAACACCTGAATGTCTACAGTTGCATCACTGCTTAGTTATGTGCTGAAGGGAACCTTACCTTCAAGTTTATTAATAAAAAGGTATAACAGGATGAACTGGGAAGAAACTGGGATTTGGTCCTGCTTCTGCCATTAAGTGATTTTATAATTTTGAGGAAATCATTCATCTTGCTGAGCCTCAAGATGGAGTTTGTGTCAAACTAGAGCAAGTGTTAGTTTACTACAGCTCATGAGCCCTGCACACTGCCTGTTTTTGTAAATAAAGTTTTATTGGAACACGACCACCCCCATCCATTACATAACTTCTATGTCTTCCATTGCATTATAGTGGCAGAGTTGAGATGTTGCAACAGAGACCATGAAGTTTACAGAGCTTAAAATATTTAACTCCTGGCCCTTTCAGAAATTTTCAATTTGATGAATTTCAAATTGACGATGTTTTTTAAGATTTGTGACTTCTGTATTCTGTTTAATAAATAGCCTACCCCAGGGTCAGAAAGATTTCTCTGTTTTCTTCTAGAAGTCTTAGAGTTTTAGCTTTTACATTTATTTCTATAATTCATTTCAATTTCATTTGTGTGAGTTAAGAATTGAGTTTAACTTTTTTGAATATGGACATTCAGTTTTTCCAACATTTACTGAAACTACTTTGCTTTCTCAGTGGATTATTCTGGCACCCTTGTTAAAAAATTAATTGGCCATATATTTGTGGTCCATTTCTCAACTCTCTATTCTGTTCCACTAATCTGTATGTTTCACCATATGACAATACTACATGGCAGTGGTTATTGTAGAATTAGAGAAATCCTTGAAATCAGGTAGGATAAGTTCTACAACTTGGCTCTTTTTCAGAATTGTTTTGCCTATTAGAAGTTCTTGGAATTGTCATATAAATTTTAGAATCAGCTTATCAAATTATAAAACTAAACTTGCTGGGATACCAGTGAAAATTGCACTGAGTCTATAGATTCATTAGACTGACACCTTAACAATACTGATTCAAGAACATGATATAGGGTTTCCCTGGTGGTGCAGTGGTTGAGAGTCCGTCTGCCGATGCAGGGGACGCGGGTTCGTGCCCCGGTCCGGGAAGATCCCACATGCCGCGGAGCGGCTGGGCCTGTGAGCCATGGCCGCTAAGCCTGCACGTCCGGAGCCTGTTCTCCACAATGGGAGAGGCCACAACAGAGAGAGGCCCGCATACCACAAAAAAAAAAAAAAGAACATGATATAAATCACCATTTATTTATCTTTAAATTATGTTAACAATACTTTTGGTCTTCAGTGTACAGAAATATTTTAAATATTTTGTTACATTTTCCCCTAATATTTTAATTGTTTGGATGCTATTGCAAATGGTTTTTTGTTTGTTTCTCATTTTCAAATAGATCTCGGTCAGTCGATAGAGATACAATTTTTTGGTATACTGACCTTGTATTCTGTGACCTTGCTTTTTTGTAAATCACTTAGGATTTTCTATGTATACAACGTTCTCCTTTAATAAAGGCAAATTTACTTCTTCCTTTCCAATCTGAATGTGTTTTCTTTCTTCCTCTTGCCTTGTTTGACTGACTAGGACCTCTAGTACAACAGAAAATAGACATGATGAGATCAGGCAGTCTTGCTTTGTTCCTGATCATAGGAGAAAAGCGTTTGGTCTTTCACCATTAAGAATGATGTCAGACCTTTATCAGGTTTTGAGAATTCTCTTCAATTGTACATTTGTCATGGGTGTCTATCAAATTGTCAAAAAAATTTTCTGCATTTATTAAGTTGATCATATGGATTTTCTTTAACATGTTATATGATGAATTACAGTGACTGATTTTTTAAATGTATATTCAGTCACTTTCCTGAGACCACTATAGTCAGAGTTAGCTGCATTTTATAGATTTTATTATGTTTTATTTTTATTCAGTTCAAAATATTTCCAAATTTTTCCTGTTATTTTTCTCCTTTGACCATAGGTTATTTAGAAATGTATTATTTAATTTCCAAATATTTGGGGATTTGAAATATGTATCACTGTTATCCATTTCTAATTTAATTCCATTGACATGAAACAGCATACTTTGTATGATTCCAATTCTTTGAAATTGAGACTTGTGTTAATGGCCCATCATATAATCTATCTTACTGAACATACACATTTGAAAAATATGTATTCTGTTGTGGGGTGGAGTATTCAATAAGTGTCAGGTAGGTCATGTTTATTGAAAGCATTATCCAAATCTTGTATGTCCTTTACCAATTTTCATTCTTCTTCTACCAATTACTAGGAGAGAGGTGGGTTGAAATTGCCAACTGTAATTGTGGATTTGTCTTTCTTTTCCTTGAGTTCTATAAGTTTTTGTTTCATATATTTTGATGCTCTGCCATTAAGTGAATACTCATTTGGGATGTCTACATCTTATTCATGAATTGAACACTTTATCATTGTAAACTGTCCCTCTTTTCCCTGATAATATTCCTTGTTTAGAAATTTACTTTGATATTGTCATTTCAGTTTTCTTATAATTAGGATTTATATGTTATATTTTTCCTAGTCTTTTACTTTTAATCTATTAGTTTTAGATTGAGTTTTTGTAGAATCCATATAGTTCAGTCTTACTTTTTTAACCAGTCTGACAATTAAAGCTTTTTATGTTTTTTATAAATTTATTTATTTATTTTTGGCTGTGTTGGGTCTTTGTTGCTGAGTGCAGGCTTTCTCTAGTTGCGGTGAGCAGGGGTCATTCTTTGCTGCAGTGCGCAGGCTTCTCACTGCGGTGGTTTCTGTTGTAGCAGAGCACGGGCTCTAGGCAGGTGGTGCACAGGCTTAGTTGCTCCACAGCGTGTGGGATCTTCCCGGACCAGGGATCAAGCCTGTGTCCCCTGCATTGGCAGGCGGATTCTTAACCACTGCGCTACCAGGGAAGCCCCCGATTAAAGCTTTTTAATTGGATCATTTAAACCAGTTACCTTTAATGTAATTAGTAATATCACTGAGTCTAAACTTACTATCTTACTATTTGCTTTTGATTTTTACAATTTGTTTTTTATTTTTTTTCCATATTTCATGTATTATTTTGAATTAAATGAGTAATTTTAGGATGCTATTTTATCCCCATTATTGTTTTGTGTTATAATTCTTTTATTTAATTTTTTTTAGTGATTAGTCTTGGATTTGCAGTTCTTCGTCATCTGACATCGACCACACTTCCAGTTTTATCTCCCAGTTATTGTTACACTGAAATTAAACAAGCCACTGTCTATTGCCAAACATACTCTTTACTATGCTACTAATATGCCACACACTCTCATTCACATGTCTTATACATATGTTTTTCAATTTTTCATTTGTTTTCAGTGGGAGGGAAAGTCTCATAGCAGCTACTGCTTCATAGGTAAAAATGGAAATTATTGCTTATTGTTTGCAGTAGAGTCTTTTCATCCACCATACTTGATTGCAGTGTAGCAGTTTGTTTCTACACTAGGGTTGAGAACAACTCAACTGTGTTTTCTGAGGTTTCTTTTGCCTCCAAAATTTTGTAATTCTATGGTTCTATAATATTTTGCATGTGACCAAAACCTTTTAAATTTCAAAGGGCATCCACATCAATCACCCCACTGATCCTCACACTAATCTGTGAAAAAATAGATCAGGTACAATAATGCCTATTTTACAGATAAGGAAATTGATGCCAAAGAGTTAAGTGAACTTTTCCAAAATCATGCAATAAATTTAGACCCAGAATGAATACCAGATGCCAAATATTCAGATTTTTATTCTACTACTCTTTTTACAACATCAAAAATTATATTACTTTCTTAACTATCTGTTTCCTTGACTACATTCTGATTAGATTTTTACTGAAGCATTGCCTATTGTCTAAAGCTCATCAAAGCACATGAAGGAACTAGTAATAGCAAAAAACATACGTATAAAGAAAGTGACAAAGCAGTCAATGTGAAGGTGAGCAGGGCATATAAATATTTAATAATGCATTGCTAATAAATTTTCTTGTATATGATGATATATATCACATTCTCCACACGTTTGTATAAATCATCTAAAGCAAACTCAGCAACAAGCAAAGCTGAAATCTGTCCTCAAACTCTAGCCTTCCTCACCCCAGAAGATCTATGTCAAGGATTTCCTATTGGAATAACATGACACACAATACAATCTACTAGAATCTCAAACACAAAACACTGGCTTTGGTCAAGGAAAACAGAGTTTCTGGGCAGACTGTCTGGCAGCTCACAGATAGTAATTTAGTATTTGAGAATCAACCATTCAAAACCCTATACTTCCTTGGCACACACATTAACATTGTAGACAGTGAGTCTTTGAGCATACAGAACCCTCAGCTTAGCCACCATTTCATTATCAGACCAGGAAAATTGTCACAGTTCTCACAATGGAAGGGTTGGCATAAACTTTAGTTATGTAGGGTTTGGTTAACAGATTAGTCATTGCCATTCCATTGTTATCTTCTTTTCTTGCTACGACAAGGTTACCTTCAACAACTGTAAAGATGGTGCATTCTGTCTTAACCTCAAGGGTACAGTTGCTAGTTATTCAGAATTACATCAACCCTGAAGTCATGCGGGCCTGAGGAAAACAAGAAATGTTAAAGATGGGAAATCTACTAGAGACTCCGCATTCAGCAGATAAGGAAACTGAAGCTCAGAGAAAATTTTGTGACTTGCCCAAGGTCACACAGCCAGAGAGTAGCAGAGCCTCCAAATCATGAGGCCAGAGTCTCCAAATCATGAGGCCAGAGTTTTTTCCTGAAAATATTGTAAGACTTCTAGATTCAGTTCAAATTCCTGTCAGTTTAAAGCCAAAATTTCATTCTACTTATAAATGTGCCTAGGTATTGCAGTACTTTGAAATATTTTACAACATAAGTTTAAAAGTGCATGTATTTCCATACGAAGAAACATAAAGGCTCTAAGAATCTTACAAAGTTTTTCTTTGTATGAAAATATAATGAGTTTATCCTATTTTTGTAGAGAACCCTATACACCTTTTTGGATGTATTTCTTCTTGGCTCCTGAGCCCCTTATCTATTAAAATTCAAACCTCTATTTATCTAGGCTAGCACTTTTGTTGTTGTTATTATTATTGTTGTTTTCATTCTTTCGTCTGATAGCAGGTGGTGTAGAATCCAATTAGGTATACCTAGGAGGTTTAGATTATGTGTCTGATTTTCCTGGTCACTAACATATAGCAATGAAAATCCACCATTGGAGTCTCACACATAGAAAGATACACATAACGGAACTATAACTTAAAGTCAAAAGATTGAATTCTCTTCGGTCACAAGAAAGGCATTGGGTATCATCTTGGCCTGGGTTTTTAAGAAATTCTGGGTCCTCTGAGGCAAGAATTAAAATGTTAACACTTTATTTAGGAGGCATAGGTAAACGGTGAGAGTAAAGGAAACAAAGAAGGAAGACAAGGGAAGATAAGACATGAAGGGATACAATATGCTATCATGCTGGCTACATTTCATAGCTAAATAAGGAGACACCTGTATTTTCCCTTAGTACCTGGGACTTCTCTGAAAAGGTACACAGAAGACCTGAACAGGGATAAGTTCCATTTATTAAACACTTACTAGTAAAAGAAGGTGATATCTATATTGTCTCAAAGGAAATATAAAGCAAGTTCAGGAACTTCTAAAGTTAACAGTTCTCTCCAATATATTTCTCAATAGATTACACTATTCAATGAGTTAATGATGACATAATAGAAAGCAAACAGACCAATACAAATCTCAAAGAAATTCTTTTTAATTATGAAAGATTATATGATTGATTTGATATTCAAAGACGATTTCAAGGAAATTAGTATTTTTTGAACTTCAGCTCAGAAAACTTCAAGACATGAAATATGAAAGGAAAAATACAACCAAGGAATTTCAAATCGAAACCCTGCTTTTTGATCTTGATTATAGTAATAAATATTCATGAGCACTGGAAAGCCTAATATTTACTGGGTTAATTTTTTTAACAAGTGGACACTTTTGGAGGAGTTTTCTTTGCCCCCGCTTCCTTCTTTTAAACTAGCCACCACACATACATATCTTCAAAGAAATGGGTCTTGATACCAAACATGTTTCTATTATATGACCTCTCCCCACCACTCATCACCACTGATTGAATTTTAAAAAAAAACAAGCATAGAGCTAACACATGAGGAATTAATCTGGAGACAGATTTGAGCCAATCTCATTTTCTTCCCTAGGGAAGTAGAACTGGCACACTGAGAAAATGGGTCAACTAGACTCAGATACTAGACTTCTCAGATTCAAGTATATTTGGAGCCAGGAAGTCTTGTTGGGGAGGTCTGGCAAATTAAGTAAAGAAAGTCTGTTCCACTAAGAGGAGGAAGAACAAAGCAGAGAGGCAGAGAGGAGTGACTATGACAGCCTGCAAGGAGTAAGAGATGGGAACAGATAACTTTCAAGCTCTGGGAAAGTAGAGTAACCACACAACTTGTCTTCCGACCCAGGTGTATTAGTTTCCTAGGGCTGCCAAATTACTGCAAACTTAGCGGCTTAAGACAACAGAAATGTATTTTCTCAGTTCCGGAGGTCAGAAGTCTGAAATCAGCAACATCGGGCCAAAATCATGGTAGCAGCAAGGCCACCTTCCCTCTGGAGACCCTAAGGGAGAATCAGTTTCTTGCCTCTTCCAGCTTCTGGTGGCCCCCAGCATTCCTTGGCTTGTGGCCACATGACACCCACCTCTGTGTGCCAAGGCTCCCTCTGCCTCTCTTCTAAGGAGACTCATGATTGCATGTAGGGCCCACTGAAATAATCCAGGATAGCCTCTTCATATCAAGATGCTTAATAACTTACATCTGCAAAGACCCTTTTTCCTTATAAAGCAACATTTACAGGTTCTAAAGTCAGGAGCCATCCTTGTAGGTCACCTGAGGGCATCTGTTCCCCACCCAGACAGGATGGGGTTAAAGGAGCAGCTGATTA
Organism: Lipotes vexillifer; assembly: GCF_000442215.2. Classification (NCBI taxonomy): domain Eukaryota; kingdom Metazoa; phylum Chordata; class Mammalia; order Artiodactyla; family Lipotidae; genus Lipotes; species Lipotes vexillifer. The sequence goes on from NW_006782062.1 coordinate 2,295,276, forward strand.
GGGGGCTCTGGCTCACGCAGGCCCGGAGGAGGAAGGTGTATGGAATGTGGGGTGAGCCTGCGGCAGCAGAGGCCAACATGATGTTGCAACAGCCAGAGGCATGCTGTGTGTTCTCCCGGGGAAGTTGTCCCTGGATCACGGGACCCTGGCAGTGGCATGTTGCACAGGTTCCCGGGAGGGGAAGTGCGGATAGTGACCTGTGCTTGCACACAGGCTTCTTGGTGGCTGCAGCAGCAGCCTTAGCATTTCATGCCTATCTCTGGTGTCCGCGCTGATAGCCACGGCTTGCGCCCGTCTCTGGAGCTCATTTTGGCGGTGCTCTGAATCCCCTCTCCTCGCACACCCCAAAACAACGGTCTCTTGCCTCTTAGGCAGGTCCAGACTTTTCCCCGGACTCCCTCCCAGCTAGTTGTGGCGCACTAGCCCCCTTTAGGCTGTGTTCACGCGGCCAACCCCAGTCCTCTCCCTGGGATCTGACCTCCAAAGCCCGAGCCTCAGCTCCCAGCCCCGCCTGCCCCGGCGGGTGAGCTGTCAAGCCTCTCGGGCTGGTGAGCGCCGGTCGGCACCGATCCTCTGTGCGGGAATCTCTCCGCTCTGCCCTCCGCGCCCCTGTGCTGCGCTCTCCTCTGTGGCTCCGAAGCTTCCCCCCCACCTCCACCACCCACAGACTCTGCCAGTGAAGGGGCTTCCTAGTGTGTGGAAACTTTTCCTCCTTCACAGCTCCCTCCCACTGGTGCAGGTCCCATCCCTATCCTTTTGTCTCTGTTTATTCTTTTTTCTTTTGCTCTACCCAGGTACATGGGGAGTTTCTTGCCTTTTGGGAGGTCTGAGGTCTTCTGTCCACGTTCAGTAGGTGTTCTGTAGGAGTTGTTCCACATGTAGATGTATTTCTGATGTATTTGTGGGGAGGAAGGTGATCTCCACGTCTTACTCCTCCGCTATCTTGAAGGTCTCTTGGTCTAGTTATTTAAATCTCTGCCAAAGCCACACTGCTTTAATCACTATAGCTTTGTAATAAATTTTGATACCTGTTGGGGAAGATCCCTTAATGTCATCAAGTTCCATGAAATGTTGTTCAAAATGCACAAATGCTTAGAAACACATAATATTCACACTAATAAACATGATACACAGCTTCTCTCTTAGCTTAAACATTGGCAGAGGGGATGTGGAAATGAACCAAATTACTTAATTTAAACATACAATCACTTATAACTGGAATTTGATTTTAGTGTATCTCTGGGCTCATATTCTGAGTATGCTTTTGCTACCTACCTAATAGAAAGAGAAAAGCAAATGCCAGATTACCAGGATAAATCTCAGCCACCTACATGAGAGACATTCCAAATAATTACTCTAAACCATGTTGAAGTATATTACCTTTGGGGACAAGAAAAGTCTTTATATACTTTCTCATAAAGGTGATGAGTTCAAAGGTGGTGAGAAAATTTTAAAATAACTGACATCTCAAGAAGATTCTGTCAAAAAAAAAACAAAAACTGCCTGAGGATAACACACAGACTGAGTTGCTAAAGATACAAATGTGCATGAGTTCTTTTTGACCATGTCATTTACAGAAAAATGTATGAAGGATATTATTGGAAAACAAAACCTTGAATAAGTTTCTGGTTTACTCTAATTACTTCATACTCTCAGTCCTTCTGGTATAAATTTTTTTTTCAGATATTATGCCTCTCTACTCATTCATGTGCCACATTTTTTCTAAAGATTACAGAATGAAAGGAATTACAGTTGAACACATAATTCTACTTGAATAAGCAAGCTCGTTTGGAAAGTCAGTTCTAGTGTCTGCAGCTGGGCTGTAAAGGCATCACTGGGCTCGTAGCTACAAGACTGTAAATGTCAGCAGGAGAGCACTTGGAAAATGGGTAACATCTTCCCTTCACAGCAGCGCTCTTGGTTAAATGGAATTTTGTGCTCTAAACTAAATTACTTCAAGTCTATTTGTGAAACTCAGTTGGATACATGTTTCTTATATAAACAACGGCTGGAGATAAATCTGCCAAAACCGGCACAGTGATTTGTATTTTCAGTATGTAAAATTTTTAGACCCAGAAATGGAATCCAAAAAAATATGTTATTTTAGCCCCCATATTTCCTGGATACTTTATTGAATACATCATAAAGTTTAATACATATATTTACTATTGGTCTCTTGGTAGCACAGAAATTATACTCATTTCTCTGAACTGTCCCCCCAGTGACCAAACTCATTTTCAGGGCATTTCAGCTGCTATCGAGTAGAAATTGGTAGCAAGGGAATTTAAATAAGTTGCCAAAATTTTTCAATATTAAAGACAACAAATAAGACACAACAATGCCTTTCCTCAAGGGATTAAGACTTTAACACACTTAGAAACAGAGGAAGTTCCTTTCTAACATTTTCACACATTTGAGGGAAGGGCAGAGTTCCAGAGTCAGTTATCTACAAATAGGCAAAGCACCACCATGCTTCCCCTACGGAGAGGTAGAGAATTAAGGATACAAATTTGAAAAATATTCAAATAATTTTTTTTTTTCCATTTAAAGGATGAAGAAGTATGCAGAATTGTGGCAGGGAGAACTGAGGTCCAAAGAATGCCAAAGGCCAGTGGTAACAGGGTAGATCATTTCATTACCCTCAGATAAACCTCACTCCATTAGCCTCCAGTGTATTTATCTCAGAGTCTCCATCATCTATGCCCCCACTGTCCATCTCTAAAGCAACTTTATTAGAGATCCCCAAGTGCTGTTCAGAGAGAAAAGAAAATCCCACACCAGTATAAGCAAGATTGAAATCAGGAGTTGTACACATTTTAGGAAGCAACTTTCTGTTCAGGTCCTAAATAACAGGAGAAAATTAGAGTATTTGCTATGAGGTATAACATTCTCTGCTGGGTATAGGTAATCCTATCAGCTTAGCATATGATTTGCTAGCTAGGAAAACAGAGATATGAGTGCATGGGCCACTCCTCACATCCTTTTGTTTGCTTGTTTGCTGGTTCAGGACCTGTTCCAACCTTCCAGCACAGCAAAGCAGGCAAGCTGGAAAATTATATTTCCCAAGCTCCCCTGCAGCTAGCATTCTGCATGTTATTCAGCTGCCACCAATCAGGTATTCTTGTGCAGGACCTTGTCAGAACTGAGTCACTTTGAAAGAAAAACACTCACTTCAGACTTTCATGACCTGGAATGGATTTACACAAAGTAAGCAAGGCAAGATGCAGGTCACATATTTTCCTGCACTGAGGCTGGCCAAGTTGGTGAGTTCTGTGCTGATAACTATGGTTACAGCTGCCTGAGTAGCAGCTTTATGGTCCCCAGCAGAGGCAGCAGCTCCTTTGGGAGCCTGGTCTTACACTGTGGTTCTGGAAGTAGTTCAGCCAGGGCCTGTTTCTTCAGACTTTCCAATGAAATGTTGAGCTCTTTATTTACTTCTCTAAATAAATACTCTCCTGACTCGACAAGCCACAGTGGGTTTTGATGTGTTTATATAAGAACTGTGACTACTAATATATCTTATAAATCTATAAAGTATTCTAGGGCTAAACAGAAAACAATCATTGAATGAAATCATCCCCTAACACTCTGAAAATTAATAGTGAATTAAGAATTAAGCCCTTTGGGAGACTGGGATTGACATATACACACTACTATATATAAAATAGATAACTAATAAGGGCCTACTGTATAGCACAGGGAACTCTAATCAATACTCTGTAATAGCCTATATGGGAAAAGAATCTAAAAAAGAGTGCATATAAATATATGTATAACTGATTCACTTTGCTGTACACCTGAAACTAACACAACATTGTAAATCAGCTATACTCCAATTAAAAAAAAAAAAAATGGGACTTCCCTGGTGGTCCAGTGGTTAAGAATCCACCTTCCAATGCTGGGGACACAGGTTTGATCCCTCACAGGGGAACTAAGATCCCATACACCGCGGGGCAACCAAGCCCACGTACCTCAACTAGAGAGACCATGTGCCGCAACTACAGACCCCACGCACTCTGGAGCCCATGCACCACAACTAGAGAGAAGCCCACGCACCACAATGAAAGATGCCACACACTGCAACTGAGACCCAATGCAGCCAAAAATAAATAAATAAATATTTTTTAAAAAAAAGAATTAAGCCTTGTTTTTAACAAATGGTTTACATAGCTATGTAAAAATATCTGTAAGTCAAAGAGACTTTGCCTCAGACACTTGTATTTCAGAAAATACAAGCAGTCTTTACATATATAAAGCAAATTATAACCCTAAATTAATTTGCATTGGCATGACTGTGACCTTGATTGTATTTGTATAGAACGTTGGTGTTCTAAGTGGTGACTGAGTTCCTAAGTCATCTCAAAAACATTACATAAGCTTTACTGGAGCAGAAATACCACAAAACTGCCATTAAAAAAAGAAATAAAAAACTATCACATTATGAAACTGGTGATTATACAAAATAGAAAGAAATTAAGTAAGAAAAATTGAATTTAGAGTGAATGCTGGTTCTTGCGGGGACAAATGAATTTCATTATATGAAGAAAACTTAGAAATTGTTATTGAACTTCTCAACAGAATATTAGAAGTGATGATACTGATTCATTTATATGTCTAATTTTTCTTCAGAAAACTATGGCATCCCTTTTCTAAGAAATACATGTACCGTTAATATTATGCACAGCTTTTCCGCTATAATTAGTGATATTTTGAGGACTCACAAGTACAACAGAGAAGGGAGGGCCAAAGAGATAAAGAGAGTACACTTTTTCTTAAGGAACTGTTAATTAGAAGAATGAGGATATTTGTGTAAATGTGCATTAAAGGGTTAATTCAGTGGGCTTGGGATGCCTCAAGCCCTTTACATTCCAAGGAAAGAATTGGCCCTTAACTAGTTCCTGGGAGATAACCCCTAAACCCTTCCTGCCAGATAAGATTGTCCTTTTATACCTGAAACCTTGAATTACATCAGATAGTTTAAGCCAACTAGATGTATGGTGAGTGTCTATTTTTGTTCTCCTGGGACCCTAAGACATGCTACATTAGTTTGACTTCCAGGGGTGGGAGGAGATAGATAGAAACTGAATAGGTGCTCCAGGCCTACATGACTGACACCCAATAAAACCCTAAACATCAAGGCTCAGATGAGCTTCACTGGTAGGCAATACATCAGACATGTTGTCACACCCGTTGCCAGGAGAATTAAGAGCTATTCAAGTGAGTTCCCTGGGAGAAAACAGCTAGAAGCTGGAGCCCGGCTTCTCCTGGACTATGCCCTATGCACCTTTTTCATTTGCTGATCTTAATCTGTATTCTTTCCCTGTAATAAGACATAACTCTGAGTATAACAGCTTTCTAAGTTCTGAGTCCTAGTGGATCATAAAAAACTGACAGTGGTTTAGGGACCCCCAGCACAGTTAATTTGAAAAGGATATTGCATAGGGTGGAGTTAACAGAAGACAGATCATGGGCGAGAATAGCATGGGCCCATTTTTTCCAGAGATGGAGAAAGAAATTTATTTATATATTCACATGGCCTCAAAGTATCAACCATAGATTACTTATTTATCACAAAGGGGTAATGTGGGTCTACAATGGAGAGCTCTGGTGGCCTTAAGAAGTGATCAAGCTCAGCATCACAACAGTGAGAAGACATGAGAGGTTGATGTGTAGAATTTAGACACATGTACACACACAAAGCATATTCATACACACACCTGTCATTTATATGTGTACAATATTTGCAATTCAATTATTCATAACATGAAAATTGGATTTAGTGTAGAAGAAATGTGGGAATTTTCGAAGGATGATTGCATGTATAGTATTCTTGCATATAAACATAATTGAGTTTCTGAAATAGAATGACAGTGTATATAAAATAAATCTTTTTCATTGCACAGACCCATAGAATTATAAGGTCTTGGAGCTAAATGAAAATTTGGATGTTAGTATCACTGGCAAATTAACATCCAAATAACTCTCTCTTGGGGTAGGATACCATGCTAGTAACTATTGTTGGGATGTGGATGAGATAGATAAAAAGAAACAAAACAGCCTAACCCATACTCTTGAGAAACTCCGATTCCTGTTGGAAAGATCTGACACATTGCTTTTGTCAAGGCTGTGATTTTCATTTCCATAAACATCTTTGAAACCCTCCTGCTGA
>NW_006782062.1:2301561-2318562 GCF_000442215.2 Lipotes vexillifer
CCTGCTGAAAGATCATTGGAATCCTGGAATAAGCCAAACAAAAGGGTTATGTAAAGTCTCCTTTGAAAGACTAAATTATTTACTTTTCAATCCCAGTGCCCAAGGGCCCAATAAAATGTTCCAGAGAAATACCATGAGAGTTGAAATGCTGTTATCTCTGGAGGGTCTCCACACTGGAAATGTGACAACTGAGAGAGAGGAAAGAACTCTGGGCTAGGAGTCTTCAGACGTTGGCCAGGTCCCAGCTCCGCAGTGTGTTGGGTGTGTCACATGGGGAAAATTACCTAACACCACTGAGCCTCAGCTTTCATTATATAATGATGTCGACAGTGGTAACACTGAGGGCTATTGTAAAAACAAAATGGCTGAAAAACATGAAAGTGTTTGTCAATTCAGCACTCTGCAAATACTAGGCAAGGAGAGTTGAAGGGGGCTTTAGGGCTTGATTCCCAGGCACTCACTCCCCCTCCTCTACCTTTCCCTTTTCTTCCTAGCTTCCACCTCCTTTCATTCAGAGTAGAAAGTTTGAAAGTCTCATGCTAATATCTATTAAAGCAGGACTTCATCAAGGAAAGTTCTAGAGGCTCCAACAGGAGAGACAGACCTGACACTCTCACATTAAACATGACTTTGGTAAGAACAAAATACACACCTATACTAAATTCGACTGCTTGAACAAGGAACTACTTTGTTCTGGCAGGTTGCAAGGACCGTCTTATATGCTAGGTACCTTCAAAAAAGTCAAGAAATTATTTGTTATGAAGAGTTTCTTAAAATGATGAGGCATATTCCTATAAGTTTTCTGGAAAAAATACACTTTCCCAAGTTGACTTATTATCTTATAAGGTGCTTGAATATTAAGGAGAAGCATAGCTCTCTATTTAGATAAATTCTCCTGAATCCAAGAGATAACTGGATAGAAGCTATCAAAAGAACTCTGAAAGCAGATAAAAATCAAAGCCACAGGCCCAAGATAAGAAAATTTTAGAAGTGCATGTACTTTCATTCTTACTGGGGAATCAGGTCTCTGGTGACAGAAGGAGTATTGGACAAGGAGTCAGTTCACTGGGGTTCAGCCAAGCCTTGGCCACGGACTCATTTGGCTTTAGACAAATCACATGACTTTTAGAGCTCCAGTTTTCTCTAGGTAAATTAGATGCATGTAAAGTGTTTTTCATATTATTTTAAATCTCCTTTTCTACCCTAAATTTCATTTATAATTCTCCCTTTTCTAAAACTGAGAAATTGTGAGTTGGTCCTATGACATAATTATTTCCAATCTACTCGACTGAAATGGATTTTAACTTCAGAATGAAATGCTTTTATGCTTAACCCCTGACATGAAGCGCAGTAATATTTCTCATCAGACCACCGATGAGCCAAGCACATACTGAGTTTAGCCCCCAAAATGTCCTTATCACTGAATACTAATTTCACCATTCAACAGAAAATACTATGAATTGAAAGTATAAATAAATGTGTTTTTTTCCAACTGCTGGGGAACCTCTGAAGTGACTCCTTTACTGACTTTACCGTGGATTAATTTATCTTCTCTAAAACCAGTATGTCTCTCAAAGCACCTGACTTAATCACCATGGCCCCTTTCCTCTGCTTTAGCCTAACAATACTGCACTCACAGCTCTGCCCCGTCTCTCTTACCTGTGGACAGCCTGAAGGGAAAACAAAAACAGAGGACTTGATTTCTGTATCAACCTCTCTGAGGCTCTATTTATTCTTCTCTAAAGGGGGGATATTAATGCCTGCAGCACATATTACATCAAATACAAGTCCAACATGTTTTTACCTTTCAATATTTTAGCAAACAATTCACTCAACACTGATTTAAAAAAATACACGTGGTCTGTTTCTTGGTAGTTAGATTTTTTTTTCAGCAATTTCTGCCCATATTCTAAATAGGAGAATGTTCACCCAATGCACAGTACCTTTTGCTAAATCCAATTTGACAGAAAGGTTTCAAATCCCTACCATGTGGCCTAGTTCCAAGCATTGTACTAAACTCTGGAGATGTAAAGATGAAAACAATACTAAGATGCTGTCTCTATGTTCACAGTGTTCCTATTTATTGGAGAGAGCACACCCATAAGTGAAAATAGCTAAAATCACATATACACACATATGTATAATATTTGTTTGTTCATTATAATAAGTGCCTCAACGACATGTTCAAAAATACTGTGGCAGCTACAAGGAAGGGACAGGTACAAATTCCTGCTAGGGGGTTCCAGGGAAGTTTCACAAGGAAGGTGACACTTGAACAATAAAGAAGTTACCCAGTCAAAGAAGGACGAAGAAGGAACACATCAGAGTGAATGATTCACGGGCAAAGTAACAAGAGATGACTGGGATGTTAGATGCCATGCCAAGGATCTTAAACACCATCAGGCAGAAAATGTACAATGAACAAAGTTTTTTAGCCATTGTTGAATGACCAAATTTCTCTTTGTTTTGAAATAACTGTGATGACAGTATTGTTGATGAACTCTGGGAGTTCATCAAATGAGGGAGACATGGGAGATAGCCTCTTGGGGAAAGATAGGAAGAGAGAAGTCAGATTGTAGAGACACTGAAGAGGCAGACCCAATTTCACTTAGTGATCAGATGAGTATAGAGATGAAGGTGGAAGGAATTAGAAAGAGGGAAGAGTCTGAACTGATTCCAAGAGATCTAGTTTGGATATGTCTCCTCAGGCAAGAGGAAAAAAAGGCAAAAATAAACAAATGCGACTACATCAAACTAAAAAGTGTTGCACACCAAAGGAAACTATCAACAAAATGAAAAGGCCACCTACTGACAGAGAGAAGATATTTGCAAATACCTGATAAGGGGCTAATATACAAAATATACATACAAAGAATGCATAGTCAACATCAAAAAACTAAACAACCCAATTTAAAAATGGGCAGAGGACCTGAATAGTCATCTTGCCAAAGACATATAAATGGCCAACAAGCACATGAAAAGAAGCTCAATGTCATTAATCAGGGAAATGCAAATCAAAACCACAATGAGATATCACCTCAAGCCTGTCAGAATGTTATTACCAAAAGACAATAAATAGCAAGTGTCAGCAAGGATGTGGGGAAAAGGGAACCCTTGTGCACTGTTTGTGGGAATGTAAATTGGTGCCGCCACTATGGAAAACAGAATGGAGGCTCCTCAAAAAATTAAAAATAAAACTACCATACGATTTAGCAATTCCAGTCCTGGGTATTTACCTGAAGGAAAAAAAACATTAATTTGAAAAAAATATGAACCTCTAGGTTCATTGCAGTATTATTTACAGTAGCCAAGATATGGAAGCCACCCAAGTGTCCATAAACTGATGAATGGATAAAGAAGATGTGGTACATATATACAATTGAATATTAGTCATAAAAAAGAATGAAATCTTGCCATTTGTGAAAACATGAGCGGACCTAGAAGGTATTGTGCTAAGTGAAATAAGTCAGACAAAGAAAGACAGGTATTGTATGATTTCACTTATATATGGAATCTAAAAAACAAAACAAATGAACAAACATAACAAAACATAGTTATAGATACAGAGAACAAGCAGGAGGTTGCCAGAGAAGAAGGGGTTAAAAGAAATAGGTAAGAGAGATTAAGAGGTACAAACTTCTAGTTGCAAAATAAAGGAGTTTGAAGTATGAAATGTAGAGTGTGGGGAATATAGTCAATAACTATTTAATTTCTTTGTATGGTGATGGATCGTAATTAGACTTATTATGGTGATCATTTTGAAACGTATGCATGTGTACATATGGTCATCATTTTGAAATGTACTACACTGTGTGACAGGAACTCACATAGTGCTGTAGGTCAATTACACTTCAAAAACAAGCAAACTCATAGAAAAAGAGATCAAATTTGATGTTGCCAGAGGTGGGTGAGGGGAGGGAAGAGTAGGCAAAAGGTACACACCTCCAGTTATAAGATAAATAAGCACTAGGGATGTAATGTACAACATGATAAATATAATTAACTCTGCTTTATGTTATATATGAAAATTAAGAGAATCCTAAGAGTTCTCATCACAAGGAAAGATATTTTTTACTTAATTCTGTATCTATATGAGATAATGGATGTTCTCTAAACTTATTGTGATAATCCTTTCATGTAATGTATGTAAGTCAAGTCATTTTGTTGAACATCCTTAACTTATACAGTGTTGTATATTAATGTCAATAAACTGAAAGAAAAAAAAAGATCTAGCTTGGGGAATAAAGGAAAAGGAGCAGTGCTAATGGGAGAAGAAATGTGGAGGTTGACATTAGACATACAGAATAGAAGGTGTCTTCCACACATCCAAGTGAAACGTTCAGTTGTTTCTTAGAAAAATGCAACTGAGCTCAAGTGACAGGAGAATGCTAGACAGAGAGGATAAAAGGTCTCAGACTCACCGGTGCCTAAGTAGCAGCAGAGGTCACGATGGTAGACGTGATAACCTAGGAGAAGTTTATATGGGAAGAAAAGAATAGAAATAACAACAGGGCCCTGAGGAGTACCTACATAGCAGGGACACAGGAAGAAGAGGAACCTAACAGAGAAGGAGAAGTGGTGGGAGATATTGGAGTAGACCTAAGAGTCATTGTACAAAAGGGGAGAGAACAGAGTAAACCCAAACACACAAGAGCACAGGGAAAACCTATTCGGGGAGGCATTGAGGACAACACGTGTGGCTGATTGTTCTGTTAACCAAGAAATTACCGGAAACACACACCAAAGGGAGAAACAGAGTGGTGCGCCCATCCAGGAAATCATAAGGCCTGAACTAACTCTTGGGAAGCAGGGTTAGCAAAAACGACTAAGTACCACGGAGGGAACCCAGCCTGGTCAGAGAGATGATCTGGGAAAGATTTCCCTGAGGAGGTGTTGATGGAGCTGAGATCTGGTGGGGAAATGAGAGTTGGCTGAGTGAGAAGGAAATGAAACAATATTACAAAAAGAGGGATATTCAGGTACAAATTCTCTATGGCAGAAGGGACAAGGGTCTGGAAGAAAGTCAGTGAGCTCTGAGCCTGCGGGAAACAACAAGCGTATGAAGTTGGAAGGTGGCAGGGAACCAGACCAGAAAGGACCCCACACAGCAGAGTGATGAGAGGCCACTGAATGGTTTCAGGTTGAGAGACAATCAGATTTTGCATTTTGAAATGATCCAGGCAAGAGATTTAGTGGCAAAATGCAGGAGACCCTACACATAGAAGGAATGTGATTTTCAAAGATGTCTACTCACTAAGAGTGATTCATCCTAAGACATATCTCTGAGGCTACTGTGCTCAGGATTCACACCTGCTTCATGAAAAACAGTGGGTAGGATTTTTATCTGCCCTTCTATTCATCCCAGGAGATAGACCCTTGTTTGCCAAAGAGCAATACCTGTTTGAGATACGGAGGTAGATTGTTGGTATCAGGAACCACAAATTTCCTGAGGGACCAGGAAATTATGTCCTTGCTTCTTTTAGAGTAAATGCAAACTCTTGAGCAAAGTAAACTGAAACTGGAAAAAATCCTTTACAATCTGGCTCTGCCTACTTCTCCAACCTCACCTGCCCCTCCGCCCCCTCTTCAGCTTTTGCTGCAGCCGTACTAAACCACTTGTGGTTCTCCATTCACATCAGTCTCTCTCATTTTTGGATGTTTGGCCCTGCTTTTGCTCTACCTGGGTAATGCTTATGCATCCGTCCTTCAGTTCAGAAGATAGTTTTCCCAGGAAGTCTTTTCTGAGTCCTCAACACTGAAGTAAGTTGATACCCTGTCCTGATGTCTATGTGGTGCCAGGCGCACCCCCTGTTTCCAACCTGGGGGCTCACCAGGTTTCAAAATTTGAAAATCCACCTACTAGATGTCATTCAATTGGCAGCTGTCAGGAAGGCAGAGGAAATCTGAGAGGCTGTGGCCAAGTAGAGGTCCACATAGTGGAAAGAAAATGGTCAGAAAGCAAGGAGATCGGGAACAAGTCAGCGAGTAAAATCTATTACTCTGTTGCTCAGAGAAATTATAAGGGATTATTTTGTGAATATGATGCTCATCTATTTTTTAAAAGCACTTAGAAACAAGAGTAACACAGTGGGAGATCATCACCAAGCCTCTTCCAACATCCAACAAGAGTATTCACTAAAAATCTTTCTCATTTCTTTAAAAATTTGATTTGTGAAATAGAAGTCCATTTAGTCACATAATTGAAGTTCAGAGATTTCAAGGAGAGTGAAATAATTTACAAAACAAAGAAAGGGATTTTTGTTTCTAGGAGATTCAGTGAGGGTTGCCTGAAGGAAACAAAGACTACGGAGGGAATGAAATATTGCCCCTCCTCTAATAAACATAAAATTTGGGGTATAGCACTGTGGTTTATTCCAACTTTTTGATACTGAGCTGGACTGTGGCTTTCCCCGTCACTCCTCTCGGTAACATAATTATTTTTGCTTTATTTGCATGCCACATCACATAACCAGGAACCAACCCGAACAACAGTATTATCATTTTTGGCAAATTCTTACACTTAAAGAAATTGGAAGAGATAGTGAAGGCAGATTCTCTAGCAATTCACAGTAATGTGACCATGCAATTTATCAAGAGAGACACGAACTGCCAGCGATATTTAAAAATCAATTTCAGGACTTGGGAGGGTTTTACTAAAGTTACAGAGAAGTTTGAACAGCCAAAGTCCCCAACGGCTGCAATGTAAGCTCAACCGTTGGTCCAAGTGCTATCATTTTCGCCCTGCTCTGGAAATTAAGCAGCTCTGAGTTGATAAAGCCCATAATTTAACATGTAGGGCAAATTGCTAAAGCACTTGACCAGTGAGGTACTAATCTTCCTTTCCTATGTGAACTCAAACTGACTCCTGACAGCAAAATCAATTGACGAGATTTACCCTAGGGATAGCTTCTAAACAGCAGTGTAATCAGGAGATAAGGAAATTGATGGAGAGTGCGTTATCACAGCCCTCCACCGACACACGCCATCAGCTGCCAAAGGCTTCCCAGAGTCCTGAGCCTAGAGTTGCATCAGAGATCCTCTGGAGCAAATTGCATTGAACTCAAGGTATTTAGAGGTCAAGAAACCTTTTCCCATATTGATTTAATCTCCTCACCTGAAACACTTGTGGTCGAGCAAATTTGTCACATTGGTTTCCAGAGACAGTAGTAGAATTATTTTTTTAAAAAAACAAAGACAAACAAACAAAATGAACAACCTCTGCTTTTCTATGTTTTACAGAATGCTTTGAGCTACGGACTCCATGTATTTGATGGCTGCCAAATTTGCAACTGCTTTATGGCTTCTTAAAATAAACTGCTTTGAAGTCAAGAGTGTTCCAGAAATCCAATATTTTAATCTTGTGAGTTTTCCATTTAAAGCAAATAACCATTTGTTGCTTAAATTGATGAAAAGAGGGACTTCCCTGGCAGTCCAGCAGTTAAGACTCCACACTTCGACCGCAGGGGGCACGGGTTCAGTCCCTGGTCGGGAAACTAAGATCCAACATGCCTCGCAGTGCGGTCAAAAAGTAGGAAAAAAAGATTGATGAAAAGATACTTACGGCCTCATTGCCCCATTGCTACATGTTACGTCTTGAGACCCCCGCCTCCATCCCTACAGCAGAGAATGCAGGGTGGTGCTGTAGAGAACGCAAGCATATCTCAGTGTGAACCGCCACTCTGTAGCTTGCTAGCCGTGCATACTTGAGCAAGTGTTTAACCTCCTGGACTGTTTCCTTACCTGTATTTTTTTTTATCACCTGCCTCCAAGGGTTGTTATGAGAATTGAACGAAGTAACATAGATAAAGTACTTACACAGGCCATGACACAAAAGAATGTAAACACTATTTACCTTTATTCTTTTCTTAGTACTAATGTTTGGTCTGAGTGTTGAATAAATTTAAATCTCCTGTCTAAATATCAGAGCATGCTTGGAGTAATACCAGGAAAGGACACTCATCCCAGAGCTGAAATTCCCATGATTTTCTCTATACACATTCTTTAAGCAACCGATCCATTACATAAATTCCCCCAAATCCTACTAACATTGTCTCCACATATGCTGGTTTATCTCTACTTGTGTCTGCCACCGTTACCCTCCCACAAGCCAAGTGAGTTTCAAAATAAATTCACTTTATACATAAAAGGACTTTAATATAATTGTGGCGATTCTGTCTAGAGTTAAATTATGGCTATTTTGTAAACTTATAAATGTATAAAGACTGAGTTTTCACAGAAAGTTCTTTAGCCGGTAAAATGTAATAACCTAGGAGAGGAAGAGCTAGAATATTCATTGGGTCTTAGGGCGGGCCTGTCACCAAATTCCTGCCAATCAAATGTCAAAGAACCTTTCCATCAGACCAGAATGAGAAATTAGAAAAATACAGGTGATCTGGATACCTGTGCTGTGAAAGGGGCATAAGTTTAAAGGAGGAAGGAATTTTCCAGGAAGACAGGATAGCAGTCAGAGGCCACTTAAATGTTGATTAGGAAGAAAGTTAGGAATAAAAGAAGCTAAGCAAGACCCCTATTAAGTGGCACCATCCCTTTGCAGTTAAAACAAAATTATCTTGGATTGGATTACTAGAAAATGGGCCTCTTTGAAGTCAAGCAAGCTGAAAACAGCTTCACAGACTGCTAAAAATTCAAGCATGAAAAAAGACTAAGTGTCACCTAATCATCCAAAGCTTAGATGCCCGTTATAACATCCCAAGAAATGATGCATCTATTCTGGAATACCTCCAATGGCTTAAGAAATAAATCACACACATTCCAACTTTAGATGGCTGTGACCACTGGCAACTTTTTCCATATCTGGAGTCAAAAATCTCTCTCCCTGGACATTCTATTACTGGTTAAAATGCTAACATTCAAGTCTTCACAGAAAGTCTAATTATATGCTCAAATGACAACCCTTCAAACATCAGAAGACAGTTATCACATCACGCAAGTTTTCTCTTCCCCAGAATATTTATTTATTCTCACTACATTCGGTACATTATTTACATGACACGGCTTAACCACATCGGTTACTCTCTTTTGTATCTCTTGGCTACTTCGTCTGTCTAAATCCTCTGAAACTGACCTACCAGAGCAGAGAAGGAACAAAGTTATAACTACTCTCTTGTATGAGTATTCCTACAATCTCAAATCATATTCTCTTTTCTTTGAAAGCCTCATCACACACTAAGTCAATTGTGTACTTACTGCCAATGGAAACCTGTCTCTAGAGTAGATCTGGAAATTAATAATGGACCATATATTCAGATCTGTTAAATTTTAGCCTATTGGATTCAGTCTACCCTCCAGATAAAACATAGTATTTGGTTAATGATTCTTTTATCCACAACAAGAATGAATAGACTTTCTATATCTTCTTCAAAGTCATGGGCAAAGATATCAGAAATGACAAGGCTAAGAATAGAAACTTCCTCCAATTGAACAGAAATCCATTATTTCAATAGAATATTGGAGTTCAATTTGTGTATCTCCATCTCATCCACAAATTAAGGAGACCTTGTCAAATTCCTCGATTAAGTTCAGATATACAGTATCATTTTGTATCATTTCCTTGACAAGAAATCCTATCAAAGAAAGAAAGTCAGTCTAGGATGAACTTGTGTCAACCCAATACATATCCCAGTGATCGTTCTCTACTTACGGTAGATGACAAATCTTTTCAATAAGCCACCTCTACTGGTACCATGGTTATGTATAAAAATAACTTCTTTAAATTTTCTAAATAAATACTGAGATATTTAGAGATAAAATTACATGATATCTGGCATTGTGGTAAAATTATCAGCAGAAAAAGGGGGGAAGGGTTGTAATAGATTAACAACACATATGGCTAAATATTGACAGAAAAGTGTATTGTGTTTACAGAGATCACCTTTTATTTAAAAACTTTTAGGATAACGGTCAACTGGGCAGCATCCCACATCTTGCCCAGTTTCCACAATTTCTCTGCAATAACAAAGAGCGATTCAGTTCATTTGTTTGAATTTTCTGAGTACCCTAAGGTGTCATTCATTTGCTTCCTAAGATTTGGATTCACCTGAACTGCTAATGTTCTCTCACCTCTGTATCTGTACTGAGTTTGCATTTTCCCATTCTAATGTCTGCCCCACTCTTTTTAGTATGATGATCAAGCTGATAGAAGGAAATCTACTGGATTATACGTAATATAGCATCTTCTTCCCACCTCTGTTACCTTGCCTCTTCCTTGATCTTTTTCTAGCTCTGAATATATTGGAGAAATGCCATTTTATTTTTATTATCAGTGGCAATTTCTGCAAACCTGTGTATACTTGAGTGTTACAGACTAATGTCCACTTATACATGTGGATCATCCTCACATATTTTTTAATTGACTTGTATCACTTATACATATCTTTCGAAAGTCTGAGTTCACTAGAGATCTCTCTATGCAATGACCCTAATTTCTTTTTGGAATTCTCCCTAATTGTTATCAGATGGATGGTTTACAATATGGAGAATCAGAACTGTATTTGTAAGAAGCTCCTAAACCTGTTGTCATCTTCCCTTGGATATAGCATGCAATGAAGTCATGTCCATGTTATCCTTGATCTTTTTTGAAAACTGCCCTCTTGAAGTCTGTAGCACATGACCAACCACGCCAGGTTTCCCCTCTGTGGTTACCACAAACTCTAAGAAGTCACAGGACTTTCCCCAAAGCTTCTGCCCCTCTCACTTTGGCAATAAATTTTTGCTAGATGTCACAGACAGACCCAGAGGGAGTGTTCTTTTACTAGCCTATCTTTCAGGAGACTTTGTCAGCTTCTCAAAGAACTTCATGAGCTTGCAAGCAATCGGCTTCATAGTAGGTTGGGAATTCCAGCAGGTTTCTTGATAACTAAAATCCCTCAATCATGACTGCATCTCGACACAGATCATCTTTTGGATCTCCATCAAAAGCATATTATCTTTTCTGTCACCTGGCCAGCTTGAAAAACCCTCCTCCAGCAATATAATTTCTGATTCCCTTTTCTGTTTTCCTCATTGACAGTCCATACCATTCAGAGTTTTCTACACTTGTCTATGTCTCCTTGATACGTAACTACTTCTCTAATCTCTTATTGCAAA
The DNA here is from genome assembly GCF_000442215.2 of Lipotes vexillifer. Taxonomy (NCBI): domain Eukaryota; kingdom Metazoa; phylum Chordata; class Mammalia; order Artiodactyla; family Lipotidae; genus Lipotes; species Lipotes vexillifer. The sequence goes on from NW_006782062.1 coordinate 2,312,668, forward strand.
ATGTCTGTTCCTTTTAAAGACGTGCTGTCATAATCGTTCAATTCTGAATCACATCTCAATGAATTTCAATAATAATTATGAAAGTATTTAAACTTCTTGCCATGTGTTAAATCTCGCTATGTCTTGTTCATTTCTCAGGTTCTGCAGAGGTCTATAAGAATTGGAGGCCATAATTTTGGCTTTCAGGACCACTGCTGATTTTCCATGCAAATCACTAAGCGCTTCCTACGTTCCCTGTTACTACCCTCGTTCTCCAAAATCAGAGTCTGCTCCAGTGTATCTTATTATTTGGTCTCCTTCTCTTTCATATTTAGTTTAAACCTCAACCATATAATTTTGAGCTCTATCCTCACCCTAGCCAAAACCCCACTATCCTGGGGTCTTAAGTTACAGTTCAAAAAGCTAAATCTGGGCTTCCCTGGTGGCGCAGTGGTTGAGAGTCCGACTGCCGATGCAGGGGACGCGGGTTCGTGCCCCGGTGTGGGAAAATCCCACATGCCACGGAGCGGCTGGGCCCGTGAGCCATGGCCGCTGAGCCTGCGCGTCTGGAGCCTGTGCTCTGCAACAGGAGAGGCCACAACAGTGAGAGGCCCGCGTACCGCAAAAGAAAAAAAAAAAAATCTAAATTCTATTTCAGCAACACCTTCCTCACTGCCATACATTCAATATAAACGTTTTCCTTTTTCATGTATTTATTCAACAGACATCTTAATACAGCGTGCTGTGGTAATAACTGAGGTTATAGTAGTGGAAAGATAAACAATGTCCCCTCCCTCTAATGAGTGTGTTGAAATAAACAAACAGGTAATTTTAACACTTGTCTATAATTCCATCCCCAGACGAGAAGAAATAAGGACACCCACTGTGTACTTAAATTCTTCCATTTCTAACGGGACTTCTAAATCATGCTTACTTACCACAACTTTTCTCTGATAGACACAGTTGACCTCACGTGAGTCAACAGAATGAGATCACGGTTGGTAGGATTTGATATATTAGTGAAACTCTGTATCACATCTCATGGACCTGTTCCAGGAAAACAGAGTACTGTCCAATTTCCCATGTCAAGTTTGCACATAACTGATGATGCTATGGCCTGAATGAGAAGACACCAACCACTGTTGGGCACCTCTCCCTCCCTGACCTCATATCAGGTTTACCTGCATAGACTAGCATCTAGTAATTTTACTGATCCTTCTCTGGAGAATGGGATGCTACCATTTCTTCATAAGATCCAAATTCCCCTTTTCTGGAAAGGTCCCATAGACATATTATAACTCAAACTAAAGCATATATTCTCTGCTTTCCCCTGTGTCAGAATCTGCCACGTGCCAGTAGTATATATCTCTCACCTCTTCGTTAAAACTTTCTTTCCTGGGCTTCCCTGGTGGCGCACTGGTTGAGAGTCCGCCTGCCGATGCAGGGGACGCGGGTTCGTGCCCCGGTCCGGGAGGATCCCACATGCCGCGGAGCGGCTGGGCCCGTGAGCCATGGCCGCTGAGCCTGCGCGTCCGGAGCCTGTGCTCCGCAACGGGAGAGGCCACAACAGCGAGAGGCCCGCGGACCGCAAAAAACAAAAACAAAAAAAAAACTTTCTTTCCTGTGCTTCCCTGGTGGCGCACTGGTTGAGAGTCCGCCTGCCGATGCAGGGGACGCGGGTTCGTGCCCCGGTCCGGGAGGATCCCACATGCCGCGGAGCGGCTGGGCCCGTGAGCCATGGCCGCTGAGCCTGCGCGTCCGGAGCCTGTGCTCCGCAACGGGAGAGGCCACAACAGCGAGAGGCCCGCGTACCGCAAAAAACAAAAACAAAAAAAAAACTTTCTTTCCTTCTCCCTTTATTCTTTGATTATTTCTCCCATTCTGACTGGCAATCACTCATTATTTCTAATCAGGCTAGAGTTTAGAGAGTCTTATATCCTCCATGCTTACTCCATTACAAGACAGTAAACTTTTTAAGGGAAGGAAAAAAATCTGTATTCATCTTGATGCAGTCCTTTATCCAAACTCCCTTAATACCAGCATTCCGTTAAGCTGGTGGCTCACAAGCCACAGTAAACACCTCCTGAGGTGATCTGAGATGAGACGAACAGAGAGAATTGATAGATCGCATAAATTGGTCAGGGCCTCAGGCAGGAAGACAAACACCTTGCAGGCTTAGACACACAGTTCTGCCCTAAGCACACCTTGTAGATTGTTACAGGAAATAAACACCTTTATGGTTTCCCTTAGGAAATATACCTTAAACTCCTGTAACTCATTGCCCAGAGGCTCGCGGGAATACTGCCTGCAAGGAAACAAATAACGTGGCCCCTTTCCTCTCACCTCCCTGCCCCCTTCTGTTTGGAGCATGGTACCTAAACTAGTTCTCATCAGTTCTAAGATATCTCCATCTCCTTCACCAACAGTAATGACAAAACAGGAAAATCTACAAAATACTTCTCAATCACTCTTCTTGTCTCTCTTCTATCTGTTTGCTCTGGAGTTCTCAGAGTCAGTATGAATGTCTTCTCACAGGTTTAACATTTTTTAAACATTATCTACTGTACATTATTCCTTTCAAAGAATAAGCAGGAGGTAGAAAGTGGATGGGTATTTTATTTACGAATAGATCTGGCACGAGCACTGAAGCCTTTTACCTCACTTGAGCACCTACTTGAGCCCAGAAAATAGAAGTGGGGACCAATAAAGGAGAGTGGCTGGCTGCTACCCTTCCATTGCTTAGCTGCTGGAAAAATTAGAATACCAAGTCAAATATTCACTTCTAAGAAGGCTTTCAAGTAGCTCAAACACTGTGCAAATTAGCAAGCAGGGTGAGAACAGATAAAAATTCAATATTCAGATTCCCTCATGCCCTTTAAACAGAATAGTAGAGTGACTCCCCTCTGCCCCATTTGGGGAAGCAGTCATAGACATTTTCCAAACTAAGGCATTAAATGAGATAGTTCTCAATCCTAGTAGTCACCCTGGGGAAATTCCCCACTTAAAATGATAGAAGAATCTCCATTAGCCTGTATAATTATAATCAGGATAGACTCTACTGAGAATACTAGAAAGTTTGCAATTTGCAAAGCTTCCAGGAAAAAAAAAGAGGGAGTGGGTAAGTTAACCAGTAAACCTATTCAAAATCTCCAGTAATAGTTACACAGCACATTAAATGTTTTTAAGTTTTCAGGTACTTATTATATATCTCTTTTCTTTTTATTTATTTACTTATTATTTTTGGCTGTGTTGGGTCTTCATTGCTGCATTGGGGCTTTCTCTAGTTGCGGCGAGCGGGGGCAACTCTTCATTGCAGCGCGTGGGCTTCTCACTGCGGTGGCTTCCCTTGCTGCGGAGCATGGGCTCTAGCTGCACGGGCTTCAGTAGTTGTGGCTCACAGGCTCTAGAGCACAGGCTCAGTAGCTGTGGCACACGGGTTTAGTTGCTCTGCGGCATGTGGGATCTTCCCAGACGCGGGCTCGAATCCATGTCCCCTGCACTGGCAAGCAGATTCTTAACCACTGCACCACCAGGGAAGTCCCTATCTCTTTTCTTATATTTTATCATATTCCCAAAATAGCATCAAGATAATTTACTCCATTCATCATAGGTACAAAGTTTGACCTGTATTTTCCAGCAGAATAAACAAAATGCTACAACAGTGAGAAAAATTATTTACAAGAATTCCTCCACTTCAAATGAATTATTCCTTGATACTAATCCATTGTTATTAATATGGGAGGGAATGATCAAGTTACAAAAATATTCTAAATACTAAAAGGGTAAGGAATTTTAAGTATCAAGGAAAGCCCTAGAAGGAAGACACACAAACCAGTAATGCTGGATTCTTCATGGCTTCTAAGAGTGAACAAAAAAGGGGACACAATCTCCCTTCCCATCTGTACTAGCTTCCTAGGGCTTCCACAATAAATACCACAGGCTGGGTGATTTAAACCTCAGAAATTTATTTTCTCACAATCTGGAAGCTAGAAGTCCAAGGTCAAGATATCAGCAGAGTTCTCTCCCAATAGGCCTCTATCCTAAGGCTGGTAGATGGCTGTCTTCTCACTGTGTCCTCACATGGTCCTCCTCTGTGAGGAGGATTTCAAGGATACAAGCAATCAAAAGGCACAGTTGAAGCATGAAAGTTCTGGAACATGCCATAGGGTTCCCTAGGTCCTTCCATCTGTCCAGCCCAGAGTGACAGTGAGGTCTCTAATGAGGTACATAGGACCTCACAGCAGGAAACATTTAGGATATGGAAAACTTTCATTTTATATCTAGCTTAAAAAATATTGTCTTAGAACACTCCCTCATACTATACACAAAAATAAACTCAAAATGGCTTAAAGTCTTATAAAACCTGACACCATAAAACTCCTAGACGAGAACATAGACAGAACATTCTCTGACATAAATCGTACCAATGTTTTCTTAGGTCAGTCTCCCAAGGCAATAGAAATAAAAGCAAAAATTAACAAATGGGACACACAGTCAAACTTAAAAGCTCTTGCACAGCAAAGGAAACTATCAACAAAATGAAAAGGCAACCTACGGACTGGGAGAAAATACTTGCAAATGATGCAACTGACAAGAGCTTAATTTCCAAAATATACAAATAGCTCACACAACTCAATAACAAAAAAAAAACAAACAACCCAATCAAAAAATGGGCAGAAGATCTGAAGAGCTGTTTTTCCAAAGAAGACACACAGATGGCCAACAGGCACATGAAAAGACACTCAACATTGCTAATTATTAGAGAAATGAAAATCAAAACTACAAGAAGGTATCACCTCACACCAGTCAGAATGGCCATCATCAAAAAGTCTGAACATCATAAACGCTGGAGAGCATGTGGAGAAAAAGGAACCTCCCTATACTGTTGGTGAGAATGTAAATTGATGCAGCCACTATGGAAAATAGTATGAAGGTTCCTTAAGAAACTAAAAATAGAGTAACCATGTGATCCAGCAATCCCACTCCTAGGAATATATCTGGAAAAGACAAAAACTCTAATGCAAAAAGATATATGCACCCCAATGTTCATAGCAGCACTATTTATAACAGCCAAGACATGGAAGCAACCTAAATGGTCATCAACAGATGAATGGACAAAGAAGATGTGGTATATATATATATATGATGGAATATTACTCAGCCATAAAAAAGAATGAAAGAACGCCATTTGCAGCAACATGGATGGACCTAGAGATTATCATACTAAGTGAAGTAAATCAGACAAAGACAAATATCATATGATATCACTTATATGTGAAATCTAAAAAAATAGTACAAATGAACTTATTTACAAAACAGAAACAGACTCAGACACAGAAAACAAACTACCAAAGGGGGCTACCCCCTCTGGCTACCAAAGGGGGAAGGAGGGAGGGATATACTGGGAATATGTGATTAACAGATGTACACTACCATATATAAAATAAACAACAAGGATTTACTGCATAGCACAGGGAACTATAATCAGTATCTTGTAATAAACTATAAAAGTATCCAAAGAATATAGATATATACATATCTATATATATATAATTGAATCACTTTGCTGTATATTTGAAACTAACATGATATTGTAAATCAACTATACTTCGATTAAAAAAAAAAAAAAGAAAAAATTTTCTAGGGAGCCATGCCCCAGAAATCCATATATACTAAATTTGGTCACCATATGCAGTCTTAAACCAGGAAAATAGATAAAGATTCTCTTCCTAGCAGATGTCATTAATTTATCTACCAGAAGTTTCAGCTACCAGCATGTTCACAACAAGATTAGACCAAGTCACTGCCTTGTTCCTTTCCTCAGGAGCATCCTCCCAGTAACAGGAGAGAAACAGATCAGGGCCAGATGCTGTAACTTTTTCCCCAGGGATCCAGTGAACTCACACTTCTATTTCC
>NW_006782062.1:2318708-2320814 GCF_000442215.2 Lipotes vexillifer
TACACGGTCTTCAGTATACTTTGCTTATTCATGTCAAAAATAATACATTTTGTGGAACATTTTATTGGGAAAAATCAGTTCAGTTATCTTTATGTGAAACAAGTGTGTATTCAGACAGGAAATATGTCTTGCTAAATGGCCATATATAAAGACTGTTGTTATTAGTCTTCATATGCATATATATATTATATATTTAAATATATATTTAGGGTTTACCCCACTAAAGAAGCTATCTTGCGATGGACAGCTATTGAGTTTACACCCAACACCTCCAATTTCTGGTAGCTCCTTTCCCCTTTCCCAGCTATTTACATGATAACTGCAGTAGCACACCCTGACCCCCACCCCGCCCCAACAAAATCTCCCCACTAGAACCCAGACCCCGTCAATCAACCATTCTAAAGGTGGACACCTGATCCTAGCTGATGCTGAACCCCTTCCCTGAGAAAGCAGTTCCAGCTTTAGTCTTTGATGCTCTCTCGAACTCAACAGCTGTCAGCAGCCACTTTTCTGCTATATACAAGAAAACCAGTTCAGCAGCAAGAGAGAAGAAATAATCAGATGCTCTGGGAGGAGTACAGGTGAGAACTGGAGAGAACGCTGATGACATGCCAATCCCAGCTTCTAGGCCAACCTGGGTGCATGTCTGCCCTTGGGGTCTGTGTAACAACTGTACCTATATCTTAGAAAAAATGTTTTTCTCCTCTTAAAAAATATTTTCTGTTGCTTTCAACCGAAAGAATCCTAACATGTATCTATAGATTTATGTTCAAAGTCTAGCACTGCCACTTGCTGAGTGTTTGACCTTAAATTATTTATCCTCTCCAAATTGAACTTTGGTTATTCATAAAATAGGGGCAATACTATTTACCTTACAAGTTTGTTTTGTAAATTAAATATTAAAGTTTCATGGATCATAGTATGCTCTCTTTAAATGGTAGGTGTTAATGGAGACTGACACTTCCAGCTGCCACCCTGGGCATCCAGCATGGTGTTCATGCCAAGGCCACACTTCACCCCCGGTGCTCCCAGCCAATGACTGAGCTTGACAGGGGCTACTAGAGCTGGACCACTGCTGTCTAAATTCAGGACTCTTCCAGTCTGCAGTCTTAGCTCAAGGACTTCCCATCAGCCTGGTCAAAACTTTCTCAGAAACACACTGCAATCTGAGACTCTTCCTATTGAATCTTTCCTCTCCTCTTTCCTTTCACTAGTCCCGAACCTGTATCATCACCTAAAGGCTCTACCTGCTGCCTACTGTTCCCTCCCCTTTCTTCCTTCACTGGCATTTCCCCCACAAAACAATCTAAATCGTATCAACATCCTAATCATGTTGACATCTGCTTCTCAAAGGACCTGAATTGACACAGTGAGAACATACTGCAGTACTTAACCTATTGACTAAGTACTCTTGGTGCTGTAAAAACACAACATATCCTACACCACAGCAGCCATTCCTAACTGTTCTTGGCTCTCAATCTCTGGCGGAGCCCAGACATGATCTCACACTTCTCTTTAATGCACATTAACCATCAACTGACCTGAGTTATATACTGACTATATAACAGTATATTTACAGGGTAGATCTGACAGTAAATTGTAATTTCTACTAAGAAACTTATTAAACACTTGGTGAGGAATGACTAAGGAAAACATCTCTGCCTTGGTTCTTTGAAGATCTTTTTCAGCTTTCCTTTTTATATGGCTGTGTCTTTCACTAAACCCTTCCATTGCCCCAGGCTGTTACAAACCGCAAACTAGTCTGTTCTCAGTATAGTACAATTTTTAAACCTTACAGAGTTTGTGGACTTTAATTTATATATGGCACCTGAATTGTATAGCCCCGTGCAACTTCTCCTAACATCCCACTAAAAACACAGGTGAAATTACAGAAAAAAAAAAAACAAAAACCTAACACAGAAAATCTAAGAATATCAATTTACTGCTAATCTGAAAAGAACTTATACAAACTATAAGACTTAAAGAACAAAATTCAGAATCAAAACTGAAGGGAAAATGCATGATTTGATACCGACCTAGAGCATATCAATCCTGACAAAGGCAGGGCGACATTCTTTTTTTTTTTTTTTTTTTTTTTTTTTGTGT
>NW_006782062.1:2321129-2342035 GCF_000442215.2 Lipotes vexillifer
TCTTTCCCTCCCACACTCTCTGCCTGCTCCATGGCTCAAGGTCCTGGGGTCCAAACCAGTTGGGGGCAATCCTATGGGGACTGCCATTGAGGTGGCCACTGTACAAGCTACCTCCTTAGTTACTGTCTTAGTTAATATCTCCCTTCCTACATCCATACAAAGAGCACAATTCAGAAATCTACACATATTATCCATAGATAGATGACAGATACGTATTATCCATAGATAGATGATGCTCTATTCTGTCCTGGAAAGAGAAGCCCCAGCACAGAAACAGAGCAGAGCTAGGAAGTGTTAACAGTGGCTTTGATGCTTTTCGTGTCCTACCTTGCTTCCGACTGTCAGAAGTCAGGTACTGCCAGCAGGAGACCCTACCTCAACCAGAGTAACTGCGTAAATGTCTACTAAACAATATACGTGGGACTAAGAATGAGCACAGTCATCTACTTTTCGACCATGATTTCAGAACGATATTTAATAAGACTCAGTTGGACTCTGAGTGGGACCAAGGTGGATACACCTTCCCTGCTGGCAAATAGTGGGCCTGGGAGAGTCTCTTTTGATTCACGCATAAGGAAACAAAAATCCATAAGAACTATGGGGAGGAAAAAACCACTAGAAATCAATGGAACACTATCCTGAACAATCAGAAAAAATGCATACCTCTGAAAACGACACACCAGAGGAAAACAAAAGAAAAATAGTGAAGATTATTGGCATTTTCAATAGAGTATGAAAACAGCTGTACAGTAGGAACAGGCAGTAAGGTTAATTCACCTGACATATAAAATAAACCAAAAAACAAATTAAATAAAAATATAATAAAAAATTAAATTGGATAAAAGGGCAAGTTGTAGGATAACATGCAAGTATAAAAACCTTCATTTAAGATTTAAAACACATGAAATGATAGTATACATTGCTACAAATGCTAACATATGTGTTAAAAATATAAAAGCTTTTATGTCAGCAAGATATACACTGGCTTCAGGTCAGTGATCGTCTTGGGGGAGGAGGATGGAATAACCCATCAGAAGCAAAAGAGGGCTTCACCTGTGTCTGAAATAGTATATGTGTGTGTGTGTATTTGTATGTGTGTGTGTCTAGCAAACAGGGAAAAATGTTAAATTTTGTTAAACCTTCAAGGAAGCTGCATGCATGTTCCCTAGATTATCTCCACAATTTTCTGTATATTTGAAATGTTTTAAAACATTTAGGGACTTCCCTGGTGACGCAGTGGATAAGAATCTGCCTGCCAATGCAGGGGACATGGGTTCAATCCCTGGTTCGGGAAGATCCCACAGGCCACAGAGCAACTTAGCCCGCGTGCCGCAACTACTAAGCCCGCACGCCGCAGCTACTGAAGCCCATGTGCCTAGAGCCTGTTCTCCGCAGCAAGAAAAGCCACCACAAGAAGCCTGCGCACCACAATGGAGAGTAGCCCCTGCTCGCCACAACTATAGAAAGCCCGCACGCAGCAACAAAGACCTAACACAGCCAAAAATAAATAAAATTTTTTTACAAAATTTTTTAAAATTTAAATTTCATTATTAAACAAATTTAAGAATTTAAAAAGCCAACAAAACAAACTTAAGGCTAGTAAAAGAAAAAACACATTAAGACAACATTAGTAAACTCAAAAAATCACAGTTGAATAAATCAAAAAATTAGTTCTTTGGAAAACAATTTAGATAAACATTTCTCTTAAAAATCTAGTATTAAAGGAGGAAAAATATATTCAACCTATTAAAATGAAATATTAGTATAAAAGAGTATATAAAATATTTTTAAGATTTGGTTTTTATGATTTTGAAGAAATGAAATCTCAAATTAAATGGTTTTTAGTTAATTATCCAAATAGAATCAAAGACTTTCCATAAATATCCATGAAATAAACTGAAATTTTTATCAACATAGTACCTCAAAAAAAACCCTCTAATGTCTAAAGTTTTACCATTAATGTTCTTCAAATATTTAAGAAAATGGTAATTTCCACATTATTAATAATGCTCCCAAAGTCTTCGAAATCTATTATAGCTACATAATGCCCCTCATAAAACTAGTATAACCCAGATTTTACAAACTGGCAAAGAAAAAATGTACCCACCCTATAAAGCAATTTTATTTGTAAATACAGAAGTAAATTTTCTAAATAAAATGCCAGTCTACTGCCTAACAGCAAATAGCCACCTGATAATAAAAGATTTTTCTCTCATAAGAGCAAGGATGACTTTATGTCATGAAATTTATTTGCTTAATATATTAATAGATCTAATAAGGAACTCCAAGTGATGACCTGTTGGTTTGCAAACTGGCCCATACACAAAAGGCAAAGGGAGACCAAAGAAGCAGACCACTCCAGATCGGTAGGTGGTAGGTTTAATAAGCAAGTAAACCTACATCGGAGGCTTGTCTTGGGTACCACAAAACAAGGAGATCTCTGCACCAGGCCACCAGCATCTTAAAGGTTTATACAGAGGCCTTAACTGAGCCATGTGCACCATCTAGATTGTTTCCACACCACATCATCTCAGGACTAGTGTCCTTGAGGCAGCCTCTGGGAGCAGTGACGACAAGGGGAACACACTTTCCAAGGACAGGAGGTGGGGAGGGGTCTTTGATCGCCTGGGTCCGGCCTGTGGGTCAAGCAGTGGCCATGTCCTTCAAAGACCTCCAACATGACCCAAGCTAGTGCTATTAGGAGACGCCCAATAATATCCAAAATACAACGCTGACGTAAATTCCTTGTAAGCTGTTACCCAAAGATCCCTTTTTAACTTGATAAAGAATATTTATCTTAAACCAACAGCCACTTACATCCTTAGCATCTAAAAAATAGAAGCTTTCCCATTAAAATCAGAACAGCACAGGGACTTCCCTGGTGGTCCAGTGGCTGAGACTCCATGCTCCCAATGCAGGGGGCCGGGGTTCAATCCCTGGTCAGGGAACTAGATCCCACACGCCACAACTAAAAGACCCCGCGTGCCGCAATGAAGATCTCGCACGCAGCCTCAAAGATCCCATGTGGCGCAACCAAATAAGCTAAACTAAAACAAAATAAAATAAAATAAAAATAATCAGAACAGCACAAAGGGTCCAACTATCTAATCTGGAAGTTCTGGTCAATGCATTCACACCTGAAACAGAAATTACAGTTATTAGTATCAAAAAGAGGGTAATATGAGAATTTACTAAAATGTCTGTTGGAATAACTGTAAGATAGTTATTTAAAAGATGAGTGTACAAAATCAATTGCTTTCCTTTTTTACCAGTAAAATTCCGTGTCTCTGTGCCATTTGGCAGTGGTGTCTGCCTGCATTGACTGGTTTTGGCTACGTGACTTGCTTTGGCCAATGCATCACTAGTAAATTTTACGTAATCAGAACCTTGAAAAAGTGCTTGCGTGTTTCTACTACTTCTTGTGCCCTCTTCTCTGCAATGAGTTCGCAGGTCTCTGTCTTTGCCATCAAGTACTTGCCGGACTACGCTAGTGAAAGATGAAATTCGTGGAGCTGACTCGAGTCAACCTTATCCTACCAACAGAGTCCTCCCAGATCAGCTGTCACCAGCTGGACCCCTGCACATATGAGAGCCACCTAACCTGGCCACCTAAGCGAAAACTAGAGTAAATAAAAAGATAGTTCCATGTTCTTGAAAAGAAAGGTCACTACAGCAGCTTGAAAGATCTGGAGCACACTCACCACTAACACATATTAGTCCAGCAGTAGTAGTCATCCATTATTAGCAGAGTAATATCCATATTTTGGAATTTTTAAGTATAAATTTTATCATTGCTCTATAATATCTGATTTTTCCAGATTTCCCATAATTAGCATGAACCACTTCTCTAATCAGGGTGGATTCATAAAAATCATGATTTTCTTTAAAAACGGATTCTTCATTTTAATCACTCTATGTAACAGACCTGTGTTATTCTGGGATTTAATTTGATTTGCTCTTTGTAAGTTACCTATAGCTGCTTTCAATTACCCAGGAATAGCTTTTACCTTTTGAGGCTGCCATGAAGCCACAGAGGTTGGCGGAGAGCAGATTTCACAGATTCTCTAGTTTAAATGAGGAGAAATTCATGCTGAGGAAAATCTGAAAAATCGTCCTGTATCGATCATTGCTGCACAAAAAAATCACACACACACCCCCAACTGTTAATGCCTTAAAACATCAATAATTTACTTGCTCACATTCTCTGGATCAACAGTGGGGAAGGTCTCAATTGGGAAGGCTCAACTCTGCTCCACCTGGTATTGGCTGGGCTCACTCATGTGCTTGTGATCAGGCAGCTGGTGGGCAGGGGCTGGGTCTTTCTGGAAGACCACACTGTATGGAAGCTGGGGAGGCTTTTGGCTTGGCACCTCAGCTTACCACTGAGCCAGCAGGCTAACTGGGCTTCCTCAAGGGAGGACTGGTTCCAAGATGGTGACAACAGAAGCTGCACAAGGCCAGCCAAGACTCAAGGTGTGGAAGGGACAGACTCCACCTCTCGATGCAAAGAGCAGCAAAGTCACATTGCAAAGGGGTACAAGGAATTGCTACAGCCATCATTGCAAACAATTTACCAAGTCCCCCTTACTCTGTTATAAATTCATTCATGGTTAGGTTAAAAAAAAAAAAAAAAGTTTTTGAATGCCTCCTAAGTGCTAAATACTGTTCTAGCCCAGGAGAATACCAATGAACGATAGACATAATCCTTGCCCTTGTGGGGGTCACAGCTAGCAGGGAAGACAGGCATTGGTCAGTGATGACATACTGTGAATGCTACAAAAAGTACCTGGTTGGGGACTTCCCTGGTGGTCCAGTGGTTAAGACTCCACGCTCCCAATGCAGGGGACACGGGTTCGATCCCTGGTCTGGGAACTAAGATCCCACATGCCACACAGAACAGCCAAAAACAAACAAACAAAAAAGTACCCAGTTGGATGGGAGAATAGTGTAGGCTGACCCAACCTAGAGGGGAAGGTAATACAGTGGAGCTAGAGTTGGAGAAGGGAAATCAGGGAAGACTTATTTCCTCTGTATAAATATCAGAGCTTTTCACTTCTTGTATCTACCTGGTTCCTAATGCCTCATTTTACTATGTCTGTGCTGCACACGTATTTATTTCTCCTGGCCAAATTATTGTATGATTGCATGGTGAAAATAGAAGAAAACTTGGGGGGAAACATTCCTTTCAAAGAAAGTCTAGTACAGTCCTGGAAAAAGGAAGAAATAACTTTTGTGAAACAGTAACTTTTTTATCATGTCAAAATCTTCTCTTAATTTGAGGAATTTATTATAATTAAGAAAGCTGAGTCTTTCGAGCGCATAATTTTCCCTTTGATCTACAGGCCTCCAGACTGTGAGTTCCCAGATGCCCAAAGCTAGTTTTAACGAAAGTGTTTTCCTAGCAAAGGCATGTTCTGTGGCACAAAATGAAACCACAGTTGCGCGTTTTGTTAGAAGATCCAGATCGATAAGCTGAGATTCCAGGGTTTGAAAACCTGGTGTGCTGGAGGTAGTCGACTTATTAATCTATATGTAGCACACTGAGAAGATGATTTAGGGGTTTTGATGGCTGTTCAAAGAGTATTTGAGACGAAGAATCCTGTGGGAGAAAAGATGGAACACAAGAGCACGTGGCAGATTTGTCATACAGCTGCGCAAAAGCTCTCCACCAGAGTGTTATTCTCTTCCCAGCAGGTTTGTTGGAAATGTGCTTCTTGTGTTAAGTTCAAAGTGTCCCATGACAGGGCTGTGAGGTAGACAGTCCGGGGGTGTGGTGTATGCTGTCAAAGAAAATAGAAAATAGCCGCGGGCTCTCTCCATGAGACGTGTGGTCAGAGTTCAGAGCACTGTGGATGCTGTTAAGGATTATGTAACCAATGAGTCAACAGACATTTCTGAATCAATCTCTATTATGTACTAGACACTATGTCAGGTTACAGGGATACAATGTCAGATAAGACAGACACCCTCCCTGCCCTTACAGAGATTATCATCTGCTGAGGAAGATGGATGGTGATCAAGCCACTCCAACATGATGTGAAAAGAAATGGATAGGGAAATACAGAAAACTCTGGAAACACAGTAAGAGCACCTAACTCAGAGATGAAAACTTCCCAGAAGAAGTGACACCTAAGCTGAGGATTGAAGGATGTGCAGTGATTACTCAAGAGAAGAAGACATGGACTTCTGGATAAAGGTGGCAGAATTCACTAGCACGAAAGTAAAAGAACCTTTTAAATAAAAGACATAAACACATAAGCCTATGAGGGCAAAGAGAATGGGAAATAAGACACCAACAAGAAATTCTGGAATTCGGAAAGCAGACTGACAAAGGGAAAATGACTTAGCTGAACGGAGAAAACTGACTCTCAACCACAAGAGGGAAAAACCAAAAAGCAACACCATTTATGCTGCTGAATGAATCCGTGGTGCCTTGGTACCTGGGGATGTAGGAGTACAGATGGCTTTAGAACAAGTGCACTGATTCAAACTCTTCTACGAGAGGGATTTGGTCCCCTCCTTCTCTTTGCCTAGCCTGGCACCTGCCCATCACCTACCCTGACAAGACACCCAAGGTTTTCCCTTTGGAAAGAGTAAAACAAGTCTCTAGACTAAAAACACATGTTACAGCCCAAGGCAAGGACACATTACTGGAAGTAGGTCTCCCACTCATTGTTGAGAGACCCACCCTTCTTGAACCATTTAACATCCTAAGCACGTATTTACAAGTAACTCTCTGCAACTGAAAGATTCTTTTCTAAGGAATCTCAACAACTGGAAGAAAGACAAAAGTGTCTATCACTGGGATTCCCTAATCAAGCGGCATGACAAGGTCACCCTACCGTGAAGACCACAGTCAACAAGCATTCCCCACCTCCCTTACACACACAGAGCTTCCAAATAGGTTTTTCGTGCCCTACTCTTAAATGTGAACAGTCAAGGATTACTGGACACTGCAGGAAATCACCTAAAATGGAAAGCAGGTATCTATTCTAAAGCAAACAAATCAAACTAGAAGAAACAGAGGCTGCAAAGAGAGAAGGAATCAACTTCACCAAAAAGGTCTTAACATCCTCGGCAAATTAAGAGAAGAAATAACAGACGACACCGTCTCTTCGTTTATTCAAGCCAAAATCTTGGGAGTCACCCTTGACTCCTCTCTTTTTCACACACTCATTCCTATATCCAATCTGTCTCTGCCTTCCAAACCCACACAGAATTTGACCACTTCTTATCTCATTCACTGCCACTGCCCAAGTGAGGCCCCTTTCTCACCTAGACTACTGCGGTAGGCTCTCCTTCTACGCTTGTACTAATATGCAGCAGCCAGAGTGATCCTCTTTAAACACAAATTAGATTATATCACTCCCTCATCCAGAGCCCATATCAGATTCTG
Organism: Lipotes vexillifer; assembly: GCF_000442215.2. NCBI lineage: Eukaryota > Metazoa > Chordata > Mammalia > Artiodactyla > Lipotidae > Lipotes > Lipotes vexillifer. The sequence goes on from NW_006782062.1 coordinate 2,328,526, forward strand.
CTTTCAGTCAGAGTAAAAGCCAGCGAGCTTTCAGGAGCCTAAGGAGCCCCGTATAAGCTGCATCCACAACACACCACCCCACCTCACCCCTTGGACTTACCTCTGACTTCCCCCATGCTGACTCCCTTAGTTCTCCTGTAGACCCACGCTGCCTCGGGGACTTGGCTTTGCTCTTCCCTTGCCTGGAACACTGTTTCCCCACATGACCCTTGCATAACTTCGTCAACTTCAAATCTTTGCTCAAATGTCACGTTCTCAGTGAGACCTCCACTGACCCACTCCTCCACACTTCCAACCCGCTTACTCTTCCATATTTTCTCCTTTTTCCACAGCCTATACTACATTCTAACAGATATCTGTGGTTCATGGTCTGTCACTCTCCACTAGAATGTAAATTATTCAAGGGTGGGCATCTTTATTTTGCTAAATGATGTATGATATATACCAAGCATCTGAACACCGTGTGGCAAACAGTAGACTGTGTTAGTTTCCTCGGGAGATTGTAACACAAAGTAGCACAAACTGGGTGGCTTAAACAACAGGGCTGGTAAGCAAGGCACATTCAAGAATATGAAGTAATAAGTTCAGTCTGACAGGAGCATGGAGTAAGTGCAGGGACTGTTAACGGTAAGAGAGGAGATGATGGAGTTTGGCAGCAAATAAAACATGCAGAGCTCTGTGAGCCATAAGAAGGGAGTTTGACTTTATTTTAAGAGCAATGGTGAAGGCTTTTTAAAGGGGGTTGGAAATGTGATCAGATTTGCCTCTAAATAATCACTATAACTGTAAGCACAAGAGTATGTTCTGGGTATAACTAGGCTGCATTTAACCCAAATAAGTTCTCACGTAGGCCCCATGACTCTGCAAGCCAGACTTTACTCAACTAACTGTTGCCTCCGAGCTCCCCTCCTGACCAAGAAGGGTCCCTGGACACCACATCCAGCCAGGTTTCTGGTAACCACGAGCACAGCTGGTCTGGCCTTCAGGCTAAAAAGTATGGGGCCGAAGGACGTCCGAAGGCCCAGCATCCCAGGGTGAGGCTGGAGTCATGCATCAAAACGGATACTCCAAACAGAGACAGAGAGGCACAGACCAAGTGTGAGTCAAAGAGGGCGTAGCAAGGGGTGAGGCCAGCAGGGGCAGCAGAGCTGATAAGAAGCAGCCTGAAGAGATACCATGAATTGCCAAAATGAAGAAAAGGGTCCTTTCCACAGGGTGCTGTAATAGTTGTCTATTACCGTGTCACAAATCACCCCAAAAGTTAATGGCTTAAAAACAACAATGACTATTTGCTCTTGATTCTGTGGAAGAGCAACCTGGCCTGGGCTTTGGTGGGCAGCTCTTCTGTTGGTTTTGCCTTAGGCCACTCCCACAGCTGACGTCATCTGGCAGCTGAGTGGGACCGGGTGCTCTAAGGTGGCCTCACTCATGTGCCTGGTGGCTGGTGCTGGCCACTGGCTCGTTGGTCTGGGTTGGTCTCTGTTTTATATGACCTCTCATCTTCTTGTTGGTTAGACCACGTTCTGCCATATGGCAATTACAGGGCAACATTCCAAAAGAGTGAGAACTAAAGTTTCAGGCCTGGTTGGAATTCGCATAACATTATTTTCAGCACAGTCGACTGGTTAGAGTGAATCCCAAGGCCAGCCCAGACTCAAGGGGATGGAGCAGATACTTCACCTCTCAATGGAAGGGGCATCCAGATCACATTGGAAAGGAGCAAATGCACACAAGGAGGGGAGAGGTTGTTGCAGTCAGCTTGGCAAACACTGTATCCCACGTGCCTATCTATAGGTGGCCAGGTCAGTCCAGAGGCCTCTGGGAGCCCATGGAGGTGAAAATGGCTAAGTATCACACCAGCTCGTTTCTCAATAAACAAGAGCAGGACACCTTTGTTTTCCATAAGGAGTCAAAGCAGTCCAAATCCACAAACGCTATGTCTTATCGCACGCCATCAGTTACTTGGAAAGTAATTTCATCTATAGGTGCTTTAACAGAGATTTGAATTGTAAATAAAAACTTTGGCCGGTGGGTAATATGACAGTCAGTGAATTTGTTTCTGGATATTTCATAGCAGGGTATTTATTATAAATTAGCTTTAATTCACTCATCTATGTAATACATTTACCTCAAAAATTCCACCTATAAAATACTATAAGATAGGCACCTTCTAACCAACATATATAGTTACTATCATTCTGATTGGATTAGAGGAAAAGGATTATCCTTCCCTAACGGGTAGGTGACTCACTCTGAGTGTATTCGGAGCTGGAAACAGCTACCCTCCTGACACTCCAGCTCAGGCAGCAGCCAAGCCCCACACAGCCTCTGGCTATCCAGCATTCCTTATTTCCAAGGCTTCTGGCATAAGTCTCTTCTGGGATGCCAGCAGTCTGAGTCAGTTTGCAATGCTCATCATACAAGCAGCATGGAGTGGACTCCACTTTGGCCTGTCATCAGGTATTAGAAGGTTGCTTGTTTCCCACCGGCTCCCTTCTCAGCCTTCGGTCTGTGGGATTCAATTCTTCCTCATATTAAAAAAATACACAAAGAGCTGAGGAAAGGTGATGTATGAAATTCAGAGATTATAAATAAAAAGTATGTTTTTTTAAAAAAGTCAAAAATAAATTTGATAGTTTCATACTTGTTCATGGTTATATTCTCCGTTTGTTAGTTTAATCCATATATGTCAACCACTTATTCCTCAATAAATGTTTATTGTTCAGTTTTACCCTGCTTGAGGCATGTGGCTACAAGGAAAATATGACCTTCTCTGATCCCAGGTCAAGAGGTGGAGGCATGTGTAGAGTGAAAAGTAGATAACCAAATTGAAAAGGGGCTCCTTACACTGGATTCTAACACCTTCACATGAAAAATTCAAAAGTAGATAGTCAAATCAACTTACAATATTGTATCTATGCAACCATAACAGGCCTGGCTTAGAGGGAAATAAATATTTAGTCATGTCAATGTTTTAAATTATTAGGTCAAATGTTTTATGTAAACACAGCCTTGGTGAGCACAAGTCAAGTTCTGTTCTGGTACCATTATTAATCAATTCAACAAATGTATATGGAGCATTTTCCAGTTGCAGGAAATGGGCTAAGGGAGATAAACACACCTCCCACCTTAAGAAGCTTTCAATCTAGCAGGGAGATGGACTGCTACATCACTGCGCCACGTTTCACTACAGTGTCCAAGCCAGTGAACCAACAGTCTTGTACTCTACTCCTTAAGATGGTTATGTGATCTGAGTAAAGGAAATGAGAGGAATTTTTGCATAAAATTAAGGAAAGGAAAGCAAGTGGAAATATCTTTACCGTCTAGGGTAGAAATGTTATGAGAGCAAGACAAATCCATTACATATAAACTTTTTTAAATGGCAAAAATAAATGTGCTCAGTGGGAAAATAATGAAGATTTGGGGAAATATTATTTTGAAATAAGCCCCTGTAAAGTTTAAGCTGAAATAAATAAGAAGCTCTGAGTTAAATACGCCACAGAGTATCCAAATTGTTCACGCCTTTAAATAAACTGCTTACAATATTCTTAAAATACTGAAAACTGGAGAGAGACCACCAAAGTCTATGAGAAAACACCAAGACATCTTTACAAGCCACAAACTTTCTGATTTACCCAGCTTTGTTTTCTTACTAAAAAGTACTAGGCAGGGGATGAGAGGAATTACAGAAGTCTTTTTAAAGCATCTAGAATATAATGGCATCATGACTACTATGCTTCAGGCTTTTACAAAGGAAAAAAAAAAAATCAGATTAGACAAACTTGGGAGATGTTTTTGACAGAATGCCCGAATTAATGAATGGAACACAGTAGGTGTTGATTTTATGTCATTGTAAGTTAAGCCTTTTACTTTGCAGTCAAGGAATGAAAAATAAATATCAAACTGGTCTAACCCATTCTCCTGATTCAATAGCGTAATCTCCAGAAATGCCAGTGAAAAACAGCACAAATGTTTGCCTAGGCCAATTCCTCTTTATTTTAGTTCATCCATTTTCTCTTTTTTCACAAGGAAGGCAGCACCTAACAGAGCTTAATTAAGTTTAAGTTTTACAGCATGAGCCACGTTGCCTTACAAAAGAAAACTTGTTAGAGGCAAGTGAGGAGAATGTGTCCTAGAGCCCAGTCCATAAAAAAGCATGTGAAGCCCTCCACAGTCTTCTATGGAGCCTTATACCTGGTGGCTAATGCAACAAGGACTCTATTTTTCACACACATTAAGATAACAGACACTGTACACTAAGCCAGGGCAGTATTGAAAATATCCTATGTCCATGTCAGGAAAGGAATAGTGTCTCTAGGAAGATCTTATCTAGCCCTAATGACACTTCTTTACTGCCTAGGTTTCTAGCTTCTATATTCTTTCTTTTCCTTAACATTGCAAAAGAGTGTCAGAAGGATTCTCCCCAGCCCCCTTCGAAAGTGTTGAAGGCGCCATGCATTATGAAATTCCCTTAAGGTAAAAAGGTGCTTAACTGTACAGCAGTTTATTCTGGCAGAGGAGCTGATGTGTCACAGCCTAGGGAATCAAGTTGCTATGACAACTTGCTTGCTAATGTTTCTGAGATCGGCTTGACCCCAGCAAACTGACCCATTCCCTGTCAAAGTGAAATATAAATGTTTAAAGGGGGATCTACATCAGGCATATAATTCAAATGGAAATAAAATCAAATGGCATTGCTGTTTAACTGTTCTGAGAAAGCTAATGAGAAACAGTCATAGAAGTATGAATGTTTCTGTTAGGATAAGGTCAGTTGCATATAAAAATAAAAGCAAAATAAGAGTTGCTTAAGAAAATTACAAGTTTATGATACCTTCACATAAAAGAAATCCAAATATAGACGGTGTAGGTTTGGTATGAAAGCATCACAGGGACATCAGAAATGCAAGTTCATGTCTCTGCTCCAGCAACTCAGTAAATAGCTTTCATTTTCAAGGTCATCTCATAGTCCAAGATGGCTGGTGGAGCTCCAGCCATTACAGATGCATTCCATACAATAGCAAGAGAAATGGGAGAAAAGGCAAAAAGGCCTTTTCCCCAGCCAAGTTAGCCCCCATTAAGCACTCTTCCCAGAAATCTCATATAACACTTCTGCTTGCATCTCATTGGCAAGGTCTTAGTTATAGCTAGTGGCAAGGAAGGCTGGGGAAAAAATCTTCTAGAGATATCACTGCCCTCCATGATATAAATCAGGATTCATTTAAAAGGAAAAGAGTGGGAGTGGATGTTTGGGTAAGCAACTACCTTTCCCTGACTGGTTGGATTTTTTTCCCTTGTTTATAAAACCTAACGTGACTATGTAGTGACAGAAAACAGATCAGTGGCTGCCTGGGGATAGGAAAAAGGTACAGGAGGGGAACTACACAGGGACATGAGGCATCTTGTAGGAATGATGGACATGTTCACTATGTTGATTGTAACGATGTTTCCCAGTTCTACAACACGTCAAGTGCATGTATAAATATGGGGAAGGTACTGTGCTGTAGACCAAATGCTTATGTCTCCTTAAATTCATATGTTGAAACCTAATCCCCAATGTGGTGGTATTTGGAGGTAGAGGCTTTGGGAGGTGAACAGGTCATGAGGGTGGAGCCTTCAGGAATGAAATTAGTACCTTCATAAAAGAGACCCCAGAGAGCTCCCTGGCCCCCCCGCTCTGCCATGTGAGGACCCAGCAAGTAGACGGCCATCTCACCAGACACCAAATCTTCTGGAGCCTTGATCTTGGACTTCCAGCCTCCAGAACTGGGAGAAATAAATCTTTGTTGTTTATAAGCTACCTAGTCTAGGGTACTTCTGTTATAGCAGCCTAAACAGACTAAGACAGATTACACCTTATTAGAGCTGTTAAAAATGTAAAGTGAGGCTTCCCTGGTGGCGCAGTGGTTGAGAGTCCGCCTGCCGATGCAGGGGACACGGGTCCCGGAAGATCCCACATGCACAGTGTTTCTCATATGGACTGAGATACTGGATCATTGTGAATGTAATTCAGAGGATTACCTGCCAGGAGTAAGAGGTATGGGTAGTGCAAGTTGAACAGCCATAAAGGAGTGTATATTTAATAGAGCATATGAGAACTTTGCCTTGTGATTATAAAAGAGGCAGTCAGTTCTATTTAGACAGTGAAACAGAGCTGAGGTTGATTAGGTTTAGTGAGCAATTGATGGGTACCATGAAATTACAAAAAAAAAAAAAAAAAAAAAAAAAGTAAAGTGAAAAACTAAAACAAAAAGTGAAAATAACAAATGAGAATATACACACATACTTTCAGGAAACCAAGTCCTAGTACTATTAAAAGAACAGTTAGCCCCTCTTCATCATGGAGCTGCTTTTTAAAATGCCCCTCCTGAGAGACTTTTATAAAAACCTGTGAACAGAGATATAATAACGATGGTGTTAGATATCTACTGCACTGCCTCATAAGTAAGGACTGCCAAGGAGGCAACAGAAGGTGTCTTTAATTCACCAATTTTTAAAAAGCCAAACATTTTACTTGGAACAGAAACTCATTAAATCTATTTTCTTGGATTCTCCTTTTAGATGGCTGAGGAGGCTTAGGTAGGAACAATTATTCTGTTCACAGTGTGAGTAGCGGTGAACAGACAAGAATTCAAAGATTCTTCTGTCTCCCATGGAGGGGGGTGAGTGGATATATTTCAGTTATTCACCCATAATCTCAAATCCCTGCTTTGAGCTTCAAATTCATATGACTGGAAGCCTAGTGGATGCCTGTGAACTCCGGAAGGACAGGACCAATGTTGGACTGACACAGGAGGTGGGTTATGCGCATGCGTATATCAGTGAGAGAGAGAGTGTGTGTGTGTGTGTGTGTGTGTGTGTCTGTGTCTGTGTGTAGAAAGAGCACAACACTGTCTAGAAAGGATTCATACAGGTTTGCTGGGGTAATTCTGTGGGAAGTGTGGACCTCCAGTTTTTATTTTATACACATGCATCATTTGCATTTTCTACAGTGAGCATGAATCGCTTTTATAACTTAAAAATATATAGACATCTAAAGGAATTCCATATCCTTCTCTCTTTTCCAACTGCTACTGATCTTCGTCACTTCTTCCAAGGCCGTTGTACCATCCTCCTGTTTTATTTTGTTGCCTCCAATCTCTCTCTTCCTCAGCTCTACCCTCCAAATCGCCACCAGGGTTACTATCCTATTGCTCCTCCTTAAAACCCAAAACGTACAGGGTTCAGCTCCCTCTTCAGAATGACTCCTAAGGCCGTTCACAACCAGGTCTGGGCCCCACCTTCATCCCTACTGCACATCCTCACCCTCTTTCAGTCACGCTGAATGCACCACTCCACATACCCATCGTTCCCCTTGTTGACACCCTGACACTTGGTGTCCCCCAAGTTGACGCCTTTATCCTCACCGCTTCTGCCTCAAATGCCTTTCCCCACCGGCCTTCCTCAGAAAACCTCCTGGGAATCCTTCAAGGTCCATCTCAACGTTATCCACTGCCTCAAGCAGAGATCCCACCTCGATACATTGGGTGAACCTCCCTGTGAGGACTTCTACAGTGAACTGTGATACATCTGTGCTCATGTTTTCACGAGGCTGTGAGCACCACAGGAGTAACAATGCTGCCTCAGCGTGTCCTTGTCACCCCAATCCTGGCTCACCGCCTACCTCACAGTAGGTGCTCAATAAACTTTTATTAAAGGAGTAAGAGAGAGATGCGTACATGCCCTTGGGAGATTTGTGACAAGTTCTTCTGGTTTCCTTCTACCTCTCCTCTCTTTACCCCATACCCCATTTCCAGGAACCCACTCTGCTGGGTGCCACACCAGCACTGCCAGCAGATGCACCCCAAGGCCCCCATGCCTGACCACGCCCCACCCAGCTCCTCCCTGCTGACGCCTTTGCCGAGACACTTGAAGGTTCTACTCTTTGATGATTTGCCAGGGGATATGGCCTTTGACAACCGTTCACCAAAAACCTTCAGTTTCCTTAACCAAAAGCCAATGGCTGGTTGAGTGAACTAAGTGGAACAGCACATGTAAAGCAACTCCAACAGAATCTGGGTCCCTACTACCCTCCATTTCTCCCAGTATTGTTCCCCTTTTAATAGATTCTTGAAAACAAGAAAGACTTTGCCTTTTTGTTTTTTTTTTTTTGCGGTACGCGGGCCTCTCACTGTCGCGGCCTCTCCCGTCGCGGAGCACAGGCTCCGGACGCGCAGGCTCAGCGGCCATGGCTCACGGGCCCAGCTGCTCCGCGGCATGTGGGATCTTCCCGGACCGGGGCACGAACCCGCGTCCCCTGCATCGGCAGGCGGACTCCCAACCACTGCGCCACCAGGGAAGCCCGACTTTGCCATTTTTTTAATGACTATTTAATGAAGGTAACAGCAGATGACAGTAGAGGCAGTAAGGGCAAAGGTTTGAAGAGAGGATCTTGCCTGGTCCCCTCAGGTCATCTCACAAACAGCTACCTACTTTGTCTCCTTAAACAACCCTACCCTCTGGTTGCCCCTGTCCTCCTCCACCTGCAGTGCTTGTTCTGCCTGTCTTCTCTGCCTACGTCACTCTTACCCATCCTTCAAGGCCCCAGTCAAAGCTCACCTCCTCTGTAGAGCCTGTTCTGATACCGCAAGAAGGACTCAGGTCACTTCTTTCTCTGTGTTTCCGCAGAAGTTCATGCCTACCTCTTCCACTGGCCTATATCACATTCCACTCAAGGCCCCCAAGGGGCTGCTTCCCCACATCAGAACGAAGAGAGCTTCCCACAGGTGTGAACGTCTTCCTTCTCCAGGATGCCTAAGAGATTTTGCTTCCGAAGATGACCCAGCATTTATATCCAAAGCTGCAGACTGAGTAAAGACGAAATTAATTATAACTGACAGAGAATTTTACATATGGAAGTCATTATTTGAGCTTGGAACAAGAAAGAGGCCCTTATTAAATCGTTTTAAAGCACAGAGTGGCAAGAGACAGCATTATCACTGGATGATGTGGCAGCAATTCCTGGCTCTCCCCTCTGCACTGGAATTTAATTTCTATCTTAAATAAATCTCACCCTCAATGGGGGTTTTGACAGTACCAGGCCATTAATGAGAAAGAAAACCCTGGAAACCTAATTATCAGCTCGAGAGACATCCAGGGACAGCTATGTCAGGAAAAGGTGTGAAATCTGACTGGTATATCATTCTGGGCCTGTGCGGCATCTCAGTGTTTGTAACTAATGCAATTATTTTTCCTCTAGGGCTGTCTCTAAGAGACATTTTAAAGAATGATATTTAAAGTGACCACATAGTAGATTAAAGAAAAGCAAGTAACAAATTTTATACAGACGTCATCAAAAAGAGAGCCAGGTGTGCTAATAAAGGAGATTACTCCTTCAAGCAAGGTTATACCTATTCTCTGATGGGCAACCTTTAAACTAAAAGGTGGAGGTAGCCAGGGAGGAATTTTTTTTTTTTTTTTGCAGTACGTGGGCCTCTCACTGTTGTGGCCCCTCCCGTTGCGGAGCACAGGCTCCAGACGCGCAGGCTCAGCGGCCATGGCTCACGGGCCTAGCCACTTGGCGGCATGTGGGATCTTCCTGGACCGGGGCACGAACCCGTGTCCCCTGCGTCGGCAGGCAGACTCTCAACCACTGTGCCACCAGGGAAGCCCACCAGCGAGGAATTTTAATGAAGCGAGTGGGAGGACCACTAGGACAAAAAGAGTTCACATTCTATTACATTTTATTTGTCACTCAAAATAAAGGAAAAGTAAGCTTCTGACCAGATGATGGGAAATTGCTGGGTATGTATTAGCTGCTGTGCTATGTTTTATTGTTTTTAGTGCTATGTTTTATTCCTTCTGTCCTTCGAGGGGCCTGAATTCAGTATTTCTATATGTGCACATAACCTTTAACAGCAGACCCTATTGTCTGATTATCACAATGCCTCAGAAATATTCAGAGAATTTCAGAAACATTTCACTCTGAAAAGGCATGTGACCGTTCACCTTACTGGAGGAAAATTTAACCGTATATATCAAAGGTCTTAAAAACGTGTCTGCCTTTGAGCCAGAAATTCACCTGGGAATTCATCTTAAGAAAATTATTAAGGATGTGTGCAAATATGTGTATGTAAGGCTGATCATTGTAGTGACAAGTTTGAACCCCATAAATAGCTGACCATTATAAACAACTAAAAAAACTATGATCCATTCATATCATGAAATACGATGGCATCTAAAATTGTATTATAGAAATATATTGATTGACACTGAGAGGTGTTCATAGTATGGTAAATAGGAAAAAATGTTACAAAACAATATGAATAGGGTGATCTCATTTTTGTGAGAAAAATACTGTAGTTTTTTGTTTGTTTGTTTGTTTTTACCTAGTCAGGTCAGGAGATTGGTCAGTTAAAAGAAAAAAAAAGTTAAAGTGGTAAAACATAAATAGATAGAAGTTAATTTTCATAGAAATGACTCTTTGCAAAAGCATATCTCGTCAGTTTGCATAATTGAAACAACACAACCAGTATAAATAAATTTGGCGAAAAAATACAACTGACTCTTGATCAGTAGATAAAACTGGTGGGAAGGTAAATGTATTCTTGAAAGTGGCCTGCTAGCCACATCAGGCAAAAAGTTTTTACTGAGCAAATGGAAAGCATTGTTTACTCCAGCGTGTAGCCTGAGTGGGGATCAGAGAAAAGTAGGAAGGCCCTTCTCCCAGTTGTCTGCATGGCTGGCTCAGCAGCAGTCTTCCAATTTCAGCCTGTGCCACCTCCCTCGGAAGCCTCCCAGGATTGCCCTTACCTATCCTCTCATCTTCATCACGTCATCTTTTCTTTTATAAGAAATCATCTGTAACTCTTATTTTTTAACCACTTGTCTATTATCTATCTTCACCAATAGAATAAACCTGATAATAAATCTGATTGGCTGCTAGTGCCTAGCACAGTGCTTGATACGTAGTTGTCACTTGACATTTATTGAAAGTCTGTATGCATGTATGAATGCTTGTAGTTTAAGTGATCTAGTGGTTTCAGGGGGAAAAAAATATTATATCTCAACAGAGGCATACATACCCTAATTGCCCACAACGTAAGTTGCAACCAAGTTAGCACTGAAAAAATAACTGAAATTGTGGCTGATAACACTATCCCGTTGTTGTTAATTATCAAGCAAAACATCCCAGATCTCTGGTAGGTAGAAACAGCATGGACAGCAAGGGCCCTGACAATTCTCTGGGAACTTCTCCAGCAGCCTACAATTTCTGAAATATCTGTATTATTAACATTTTTCCCAGACAAATGTAACCTACAGAAGGCTGAGTATCTCTTCTGGTTTGACCTCTCTTTCCATGCAATTCATCAGTGGTAACATATCAAATAAGCCTCATTCTTTCTAGCATCTCTCTTTTTTACAAGGGGAAAGAACATATTCTTTGTGATTTTCCAGAGCCCTCTGGAAATCTCAAAGACAGTTCACCTGCAAAAGATATCCTTTAGGATTCAGTTTTGGGAAGGCAAGAGTCTGACACACACTGAATCCACCCCCTATAAATCGTCAGTCAGAAACTGAGCACAAAGGGCTCTGAGAGGCCATAATACCTGGGTGGAGTGGACAGGTTTCCAAGGGCAAGGGTGCCGCTCCCTCCCCAAGACACAGCCCCAGAACTGGAAAAGACAATCTGCATCAGTCAACTAAGGAGACGATCTTATTTAGGCTATTGCCAGAAGAAGATTCATTAATGAGAAATGCCTCAAAAAAGTCGGGGAGGGGGGGCGGTTGGAGAGGGCCTGGGGTTTCATAGAGGCAGGTAAACCAAAGAGTCATCTGCCAGTCTTAGAGGAGTCATGAGGACAGGTGGGGTGGATTTTACCTCAGAACAAACAAGAGCAAGATGGTCCTTCGTGGGGACAAGTATTCCCTCCTCAACTGCACTTTAGCCAGGCTCCTCTGGGCCCTCTTCTCAACTAGGCCCCATGCATAGCCTACTGACCCCGTGTAACAAGAACCCTGCCACGCCAGTTTAGCAAGAATCTCCCCACCCTTGGTAGCTACCCGAGTTTGTTAGTTCTTCATCCACTGACTTGCTAACCCTGCCTCTTGTCTATAAATCCACAGCTGCCCCTGTTGTATTGGAGACAAGTTCAATCTCTCCCTAATTGCAACAGTCTTCAATAAAGTCTTCCTTGACCGTTTAACTCCATCCTGCACAATTTTTTTTTTTTAAAATCTGGACAACCGTTAGCCATTTCCAAAACACAAACGTGTGGTGGGATTTCTTAACTGTCACTGCTTTTGGGAAGCACAGGCCTGTTATAAAGTTTAACACTGTCAGAAGATATAACAAAATTGATCTCCCACAGTGGTTTCCAACAAATAATTAAGTGCTTTCAAAATTCTGATTAAGTCTAACTTCTTTCTGCCCATGAGGGAAATATCATTTATCAAAATGTATTCTTTGAGCACCTACTCTGGGTCAGACTACCTGAAAGGAACACCAAGATGATCAAGACAGGATATGAGATAAAGATAGAGTATAAATATTTTTAAAGCAAAATAAATGAAAGGGATACTTATCCTCATCTTGCCCTAGCTTAATTTTATTGTCCACCCCGGTATAGTGTCAGGAAATGATAAATCTTGAAAGTGACAGCTGCTTCAAATCCTTTTTGTCAGATAAAGATGTATAAATCAATCACAGTAAATTTTTTATAAAACTAAAAAAAAAAAAAAAAAAGGATATGAGGGGAAATCAGCCCTCCTAAATCGAAAGAATTTCTTGTCTCGTCAAAAAGTCAACTATCCAAAAACATCCTTAAGATTTTACTCCCTTGTACAATCATGACACCTTTATAGAATTTCAATATCATAATCTCCTTTGTTCTCCAGAACAAATACTGCTCCTCCCTTTGTTTTCAAAAGTGTGCTTGACCTCTTTTCAAGTGGATATTTGACATCTTTCAAGGACATTATCAGTATCCCTTTTAAATATACCCCTTTCAAATAGATTTTTGGAAGCCTGACAACTCATAAGTTCATCCTCCCTTCCCTCTTAAATGTCCCTTTGTCTCCTTTTTCTTACCTGAGTGTTATGAAGCCTCTTCTCCCCAGCTGACCACAAGGCAAAACTTGAAGGGTAGATTGAATATAAAGGAAAGCGTGTCACTTTGATGTGTTAAAAAAACTGGCATGAGGCAGTTCCCAGGCCCTGGCTAGTGAGCCCCCCCTCTCCTTTCTGCAGTGCAGGTCCTCTAAGCAGCATCACCTGGTTTTAAAATTGAGTCTGTGGTCTCCCCCAGAGACCACAGACTCAACCACAGACATGGATCTGCCATCACCAGATCCCTGCTGAGGTGAAGTTCCCTAAAATCTGGTAACATCTAAACCTAAGGTGATAGCAAACCCATGTCCAAAAAGCAGTCTAGGAATCCTAAATTTCTTCTGAGAAGCCAAGAGTATGATTCTCTGTCAACCAGCTCTGAAGAAGTCACTCTTTTTTTTTTTTTTTTTTTTTTTTTTTTTTTTG
>NW_006782062.1:2342045-2350499 GCF_000442215.2 Lipotes vexillifer
GGGCCTCTCACTGCCGTGGCCTCTCCCTTTGCGGAGCACAGGCTCTGGACGCGCAGGCTCAGCGGCCATGGCTCACCGGGCCGGTCGCTCCGCGGCATGTGGGATCTTCCCGGACCGGGGCACGAACCCGCGTCCCCTGCATCGGCAGGCGGACTCCCAACCACTGCGCCACCAGGGAAGCCCAGAAGTCACTCTTTTTTAACATGAAAGTTTCTGTACAAGAACCAACTGGAACACAGCCCCAACTGATCCCCCTTCCCCTCCACCACACACACACAGATGCATTTTTTATCTTAAATCTGCCAACCCATTACACATCAAACTGGCCCGTTCTGAGGGTTCTGCACAGCTTCCTGCCTTCTCCCACAGGACTGCGGGGAAAATCTGTCTGCAGGCGCAAATACAGACAACAGTGAAGAGGACCCTGGATGGTTCCTTTCAAATGAGAGCTTCAATTCTCCTCCTGCCTTTTCTGATATATCCTCCTTGAACTCTCCCTCCCTCACGAGATGCACAAAACTGCAAAGCAGAATCCCCCTTCACCACGCTTTGTGCAGGGTGTTGTGTGGGTGGAAAAAGAACATTTCTTACTGAGAAACCTTTCCCTTGTCGGTAAGCGCATGATAATAGCACCTGCCTATTAAACGACACTCCCTTTCTAAAACTTTTATTCCACCTACAGAGCCATATTTTTGCATCAAGTTTTGCTATTGAAGTAGCTGCCAGGTTGTTATGGGCCAGTGTGATTGCAATTTACAGTAATTCATAAATCACTGCAAGATTGAAAACGCTTGTGACAGATGAGGCTTGAAATTGATATCCTGTCTTTTTATGGGCATTAAAAAGGTTGATCTCGGGCTTCCCTGGTGGCGCAGTGCTTGAGAGTCCGCCTGCCGATGCAGGAGACGCGGGTATTACTCCAACAAAAGAAACAACAGTGTTTAAGTTCCTGGAGTGCAACCAAAGTATTCATCAATCATTTTACTTTAATTTCCTTTTGTAGGAGTCAGGGAACCAGCGAGCCATCTGAATAAACTCTAAATTGTTAAACTGTATCTTCCTCATAGTCAGTGTTTTCCTAAAAAAAAAAAAAAAAAAAAAAAAAAAAAAAAAAAGGTTGATCTCATGACATACTCCAGAGGAACAACCCCCCGTCCCTCCTCCAGAGTGAGGAAGAGATAATGGGGGAGCAAGCTACAGCTCTCCACACGTCGTGCTCTTTAAGATGGGAAAACCCAGAGCGTGAGTCTCAACATCTGTGACTGCTTAACAGACGAGATCCTTGATCTGTCCCCTGCCAGCAGCACCAAACTGGGAATCTCACGACCCCCAAACACCACCATAAAATTAAAAAGCAAGAGAAAATTAGATCAATTCTCCTTGGAAGAACCAAGAAAGAAATTTCTTTAATGAACATCACAAGGTCAAGCAATGGTTCCCCTGGGACCTCATGAGCTGACCGGTGCCCACTTTCTATTCCCCCTGGGCCATGGTTTCTCAACCTTGGCCGTATATTAGCATCTCCTGAGGTGCTGCTGAAACTACCCCATGCCAAACCAATACAGTCAAATCTCTGGGGGTGAAGCCAAGGCCAAAGAGTTCCCCAGGTGATTCTAATATGCAGCCAGTTTTGCCAATCACTGGTCCGAAAACAAAAAGGTAGGCAGCAATGCGGGGAAACAGGTAGGGCACCCTGGGGAGCAGGGAACCACACACGTGGGTGTGTATTTAACTGTTGATACCTAGCCCCAGCCGGTTGTTGCCATGAAGGAATAGGGGCGGCTTGCTGTCACGTTTTCTGATTTGTTACAAATACCCAGAAATCTGGATATCTTTAACACCAAATCCCCTGAATTTTAAGTGTTGAAAAATAATTCAGAATACTAGGCACCCCTAAACAAAGTACATCTTGGAACAACGAGTTTGCCACCTGTGCCCTAGATATGCCGATTTACACCTGAGAATTTTCCGTAAATAAAAGCGCTTCACCACCGCCCACACAGATGGCCAGGATGACTCTCTGAGGACCAAAGGCCAGCTTAGTGGAGAAGTTATTAGTGGAGAAGTTCATTATTCTAATGAAACCCACAAGCAGCAGTTATACCGGCCCCAAGAGATATAACCATCAGCAACAAACACGGGCGACGTGACTGTCAGATGACCCTCCTATTTTTGTATTTGGATTTAAGTTTCCTCGAGAGAAGAAAGGGCAGCGGCATCTCTGCGGCCCCAGGTGAAGGAACCGGCTGCCACACAACCACCGCGGCCGGGCAGTCATTGTCTGATGGGCCTCGAAACGCGATCATATTAACCCCAGACCTTCACCTGACCGCCTTTCGCAGAACCGCTGAAACAGCTCTTGTTTGCCGTTTCAGTGTTTGCTGACACAAGAGTCTGGGAAGTGAGGGAGGGAAGGAGGACAGGAATCGGTAGCAACTTCTTCCAGCGTTAAAGCAGTGACTAACACTAATTACGCCTCTCTGACCAGCGTTCGAGCCGACCTATTTTCTCTATGAATTAATGCGGAGCGACCTACTTTTCTCCATAGTATTTATTATTTGGGGGGCTGTTTTATAGACTTTGAGACTGTTACGTTACACAGGAATGGAAAAATCTAATACAATAAAACTCCTCTCATTGAAAATAATACAGCCACAACACGAGATACAAAATTTCTTTTCTTTATGAAAAGATAGCATCTGTGAACTACATTTTGGCTGTGGGAATTAGCTAAAGGCTGCTTCAGTAGATGCATAAAAACAAAAAGAAATATAAATACATTAATGTTTAGATATAAAACCTAAGATAAAATAATAGAGTGCATTTCTAAATTTTAAAACTTGTTTGCTTATAATGTTCCAGAGATATTTCATAAAGGAGCACAGTGTTAGTCTTACAAGACTATATATTTTTTTTTCTATTTATATTCCTCTTGTCCCATTTATCACATGCATTATATCATCTGATTTTATTATGCCTCATATTTTATTTATTCATTTATGAGGCCCTGGGATTTTATTTCTTGAAATCTTAGTGGAATCTTTACTAAAAAACAGATAATTAAAAATAAAACCACACAGCTCACATGCACATTTTGTTTTATATGCAATTATAAATGTATTTTCAAGGTAATTTTAATGCCCAATTTCCACAAAGCATCTTCTTCTTCCTGTGCAGCACATACTCTAAGGAAATCTTAAAAAGAGGCTGTTTGCATAACTTTGGTAATTGCAGGCCTCAGAGATTCCACCTACCCAGGAATGCAAAGGAGTGCTTTACATTCTGGTGATGAAAGGAACAGTATTTTAGGTACATGTGTTTCCCAGAAGAAATATTATTGCCATGGGATGTTGGGAGAGGGTGGTTTGGAGACAGGTGGGAATCACTGAGATACAGAACACAGCCGGGAGGAGCCTTCATGCTCCAGCATGGCAGCCATCCTGCTATCAAAATGCTCCCTCACTGACTTGCAGGAGCATGGGGCACAGTGATCATCAATGCCACGTAATTACTCGGTGATGCACCCACCACACACACACACACACACACACACACACACACACACACAAAGCAGTGGGGTCACCATTGCCAAGCTGCCCTGCCCTCCCACTTGCCACCCCCTGGGAAATAGACAGCAAGGCTTCCCCGGGCATGGGAAACGACCAGTACACCACCACCTCCCAATGACACCATTTGGAATGGAGAACCTGGGACTCAGAGGCCTACAGTGGTGTGCCCTGCAGTCTTCTCCCTCCTCCTCAGATCTTCCTGTGCCGACAGAGGGAGAGAAAGGAAAATGCATGAATTCCACAAAAGAGGAAGAAGATATTTTCATCCATATAACTTCTACCCCAAACTGAGAAGTTGGACATGACTTAAGGCCCCAGTGGCCTTTTCCCCACTTTCTTCCTTTCTCACTCCCTTATTGAATACATTAAAGTGATTCATACTTGTCCCTCCATAGTCAGCTCAAGGGTCACTCCCTCCAGGAACTTCTCCCAAATGGGCCTCCCCTCCTCAGGCTGCCAGGACACCTGCTGTTCCCCACTGCATCGTTCTTACTGCATGACACTGTGACGCAGATGCGGGAGCTCGACTTCTCCAGCAGACTGGGACTTCCTCGAGGAGAGGACCTGGGGCTCAACATTTCCGTAGCCCGGTGCTTAGCCCAGAGTCCAACACACAAAAGGTGCTCAGTAAACAGTAATGCATTGTCCACAAAGGCCCCCCATCACTTGGGCAGCATCTTAGCTCAATTAAGGTTGTACCCCTTCATCCACCAACATTTACTGATGACCTGCCTGCGGCAAGACTGGGATGAATACCAAACATACATGATTTAATGTAAACTCACAGCCATCCTTTAAGAAGTATATGTTCACTCATGTTTTACAGGTGAATAAACTGACACTCCAGGTAAGTTTATCTAACCCAGGTCATACAGCCAGTAAATGGCAGAGCTCAGACTCAACCCCAGGTGTGTTTGGCTTGAAAACCTGTTTTTCCTTTTTCATCTTAAGGCTACTCAAAGAAAAAGATTTCTACGTGTGTCATCGTTAGGGAACAAATGATACGTTTAAAAACAAATCTGTGAACATGGCCTTCCCACCATTACCAACTTCCTCTCTCGCTAACATCTTCATATGTTTGGAAGGCAATTGTCTTGAAAACAAAGCCAACATCATCATTTGACCTAGAAATATTAAGTATCCCACCAACTGTTTAGTGTTCACATTGTTGTATCATTTTTATCAGAAACATAGTATGTGTTGCCATATAGTTATTCACCTATAGAACAGAATTACACGCTCTACAAACAACTTCACAAACTCTATGTTGTGTCACAACCTGCATTACAACCCTGACAAGCTCCCAAAAAGTGAGAATCCTTGATCTAAAAAACATTACTAATTACAAATTGCTTGTTATCCAACTGAATCTCCAATACTTAAATATATCTCCAAAAAATTCTCTCATAATGAAAACAGAAGTATTTTAAAACATAAAATGGAAAAAATAGGATGGAACCAGTTCCTCGGCTGGGGCCATGGTGCCTATGCCTGGGGGTGTGCAGCACAAACTTGTCTCTAGTCTTGTGTAAACTATACCCTTAAGCTTCACAGCAACCAACCATCAGCCTGATTTATTAAAGTAAAAAAAAAAAATTGCTTCTTGTTTGTAAGCTAAGTGCAAGAGGATGTAAAACTCCATCTGTAAGGCCAGTGAGAGCTGCCGTAAGTAATCCCAGGAGACCTGTCACAATTAGAATGCTATTGCCACCACCATCAACTGATAGGACCAGGTTTACGAGGGTTTTCAGCATTCCGAAAAGATGTCCTCCACTCTCACAGGAAGCAACACTGCTGCTCTTCCAGTGACTCAAAATGGACAAAAACAGAGAATGTAACAAGCAGCATCTATAGATGCGAAGCACTGGGTCGGATGGTCCTTCCTCACGTCTGGAGGAAAGCCAGTTCTAAGATGAAGAGATGCAGGAAAGCTGTACAGCCTAGAACTGAGGTGGCTGCACCATGACACATGCTTACAGAAGGGAAGCAAAGAACATGCTCTCTGTAGCAAGAGTTAAGGTTAAGGTGAGATAGCAAGAAGCACTCATTGTGTCACATGTCTGACCCCCCCCACTAGACTCTCAGCATATCGAGAGTAGGAGCCACGTCTTCATGCACGCCAGCAGAGGTGGTGACCATTAACAAACATTAAATAAAGGAAGGAATGAATGCTTGTTTCATTCTCTCCTGGATATTCACCTTTTTAATGCTTCTCTTTTCCACTTACTGACCTGTGTCTCTTTATGAAGTAAGTCATCTTTAGGAGTGAGACGAGGGACCATGGAGACCACTATCTGAAGCGCTACACATCACTCATTTTTGTCTCCAATTCCCAGAGCAATTAGGACAATGTAATTATAAATGTCCAAAAATCTCTGACATATGTCAAGCATCAGATATTCACTAACATTAGTAGCACATTTACTTAATCTCAAGCATCTTTCTGTATTTGATAGACTGTAAAGAGGAATTTATATGGAATGAGACAGGGTACTTCTTTCCCCTATCAAAATGAACATAAATAGCTTATGAATGATGGTTCACTATAACAATTTGCATATCAAATGCACTTTACAAGAAACTGTATAACAGGCACCTAGTGTTTTAAACTCATGAATATTTGGGGTAATCAAGTAGAACACAGAATATAAATAGAAGGAGAGGGAAAAAGAAATACTTTTGCTAAAGCTTAGCTTTGAACAGAAGACTTAAAGTTGCATTTATGTTTTTCTGCTTTCTAATTCTTGGCATGTTATCTTTAAAATATGTGCTTTATATGTGCATTATGTGTATGTATGTACGTACGCGTGTCTGTAGATATATAGGTCTAGATATATCTGCCTCAACTTTTAAAGTAGTTTGTAAAATAAACTGATAGACAACAGAGCGTATTTAAACAGGTTATTTAGTATTCTGGTCCTAATGGGATAAGACCCTCAAGAGGAAGACTCTGATCACATGCGTTAATTTCATCCCAGCCATGAGATCTGGCAAACTTTAGCTCACATATTCTTGCAAATTACTAGAAATACCACATTCCCATGAGACAAAGTGACAGCTCTGCTATTAAGTAGTGTAAGCCAAAGACTAACAGCTACATTAAACAAACACCTCCGGCAAATTTCTCTGCCCCCACTCATGCAAAATGGAATATAATCTTGTCTCAGTGACTCGCAGCCCTCCTCCACATTCAATATTAGAAAATAACCCAAGTCTCTGGCTTTGTTTTACTATTTTTTTCAGGGCCTCCTTTCCTCTTTTCCAGGAAGGTCGAAGATCAGGGACACAGGATTGGGGTAAGTTCCTCCCAGGTCAGACACTGGTCCAATAATCAAAAAGTCATTGGTCAGATTCAGGTAAATCTGATGTGATTAAAAATAGACAGCTCTGGTTTTTAATCACAACTTAAAACCCCAAAAGAAAATTTATTGTGATTGCTAAATTATTAACTGAATTATTCTAAAAAATAGAGTCCTTCAGTTAAATAAGACAAGTGTGATTTTAGCTTTGACCACTGATCTCCTCTCAGACAGAAAGATCAATCCTCCGTGAACAGGGATAGCTTGGCCGGTGTTTCTATTTTGCTTTTAGTTGTTTTTTGTACATTGCCAAAAAATCGGGGCGCCCCCCTCCTGAATTTACTCCCTGTCTGGCCTCTGTTGCCCTGGTGGCAAATCTTTACTTGTTCTTATCCTTCCTCCTCTCCATCCTACATACGTTGCCAGAGTTGTAGCCTTCATGCAGCATCCTTGAACCCTGCCACCATTCTTCTCTGCTGGTTCCCATCAGCTCACATCTACTACACATGCTGTCCATATCCAGCCAAAGGCTGAACACCCCTGGCTCTCAAGACCCCCAGGTAGATGGGGGCTGCAAAATTTTATATCAGAGGGGCTTAAAGCTGGTAGTCTGCTATGAATTTGAAGCTGCAATTGCTCCAGGTAGCACCTCTCAAAGGATGGGAGCTAATAGCTAGTATGGGTGTTACCTTACAATCCTACAACCTCCCTGTGGAAACCTCCAGTAAATCTAACCCACCCACAGAGGGCACACTAGCCACCTGCCTCTTGGAAGGCAGAAACCACCTGTCACATCTTTCCTATCCTCCCTCTCCTAGTGATGGGACAGGCTATTTATTATCTTCAGGGAAACTGGAGTTCCGGCTGAAAGAATCCCTACTGAAGCTAAGAGGAAAGATTAAGCTTAAGCAGAATCTTTAACTCAGCCAACTTTCAGAGTATCTTTGAATTCACTTGTATTCACTCTGTATGAACTCAAACTTTTGGAAGGAATACCTCAGTGGAGTCACCTGTAAAGGGGGAAAAACAAAGATAGCTACTGTGTTGAGCTTTCCTGAGGACCAAATGAGATAACACGTGGAAAGTACCTAGAACAGTCTCTAGCTGAGAGTAAACACTCAAAAACTTATTTTTACTATATCAAAATTGAATCTAGTCATTTCGTTTCTCCCACACTTATAAAATGTATCCCCCTAATGAGGGTTTTAGTGAAGTCAACTATATGCAAAGCATATTAGAATTCTTTCCTGGAGGAGCAGGCAGCACTGTGGCAAGAATTTTAACCATTCGTCTGTCATCTGCTGTTTTGAGAGCAGTAACTTATTTTTACCATGTGAAACCAATAGCAATTATTGGGTAGAAGAGGTTCCTAATGAGAACACAAAGCTTCTAAGTTTCCTGGAAGAAATTACATCTCAAATGTCATGCTGTAAACACAGGAATGAACATGTTTCACTGGGGAAAAGACATAAGATAGTGCTGGAAGAAAATACCTCAACAATGACACTTATTTTGAAGTGGTTTTATGGCAAAATAAAGGGCATAATTTTCTTATTTTACCTGCTTTCTGGTGGTAGAGCAGGAAT
>NW_006782062.1:2350557-2358546 GCF_000442215.2 Lipotes vexillifer
GCAGGAATGACACTGATTTTCACATTTGGTCACTATACACACTCAAAATTTTTTTGAAAATCCACCTTTACGTACTGCTCATACTTAACCTACATCCAGAGGTTTCAAAGTTTTTAAACATATAAAAGCAGCTGCCTGGGATCCAGCAGACAGGCATTAAAGTTGACATTTACAAACATCAGTGTTTCACTCCCAGTTCACAGGCATTTTGACAAGAAGAAAATACAAACTTTCACTCATTCCCGGGCAAACATTCTGAAACTAAATGATTTACATGGTAATAGGCAAAGGTTAAATTCACATATTTCATAGCCTTCTTACCGACTTCAGTCAAACCTCTGAAGTTTAACTATGGAAATCCTTGGTCTTTCTATATCCCCTGTGGATATATATGAAATAAGCATTTTAATGATAACCTTTGAGATCATGAGGTTGGGTTTCTGTATATGAGAACACTTATCCAAAAATGTATACATACAATAGGCACCATTTTAAGTGATTAAGTTTAATTTGGAAAAATGAAATACCATGTAAATAATGCCTTGAATGTTCTTTAAATTATGTTTAATATAAATCAAATCTCCTGCCATTGAAAACTGGAATATGGCATTTAAGTTGACCAAAGGAAATAAAAAACACACACAAAAAACTTCCCACTCAAATCCTAGAACGGCCGAGGGGAGAGCATACTCAAATAGCACCTTGGGGCAGGGAGATGGAATTGAGAAAATGGAAAACATATCTCTAAGTATTAAGGTGACTTTGGTGAGGATTTTTTTAAGAGGTTAGATTTAAACTAATTTTACATTACTTTGTCAGGTCAGAATATTTACATTTGCTAAGGGAAGCTACTTATCGTTGAAGTTTACAGCTCTGGTTTCATGGATATCGAAATGTCACTATTAGTTCAAAAGTGTCAACATCAATATTGCAGCGTTCTGACATATCTCCATTTAACACAAGGAGATGTCACTAGTTCGCCCAAGTGAAATGGATCTGAGCTTACATTTTCAGACATGTCACTAAGTGACCTTCCATAAACTCCACTGCTGCACATAAGGAATTCTTGAGTAATCAATCCCAGGATAGATGGCATCTGAGAACAATTGTGTTCATTGATACGTACACAGCAAAGACCTCACATACAACTCTGAAGATTGGTCTGTTCCCCCAGGAATTCCTTTCTTTGCTTTTCTCAGGCACAAGCCTAAGCAGTTTAAGGGAGGTACAATACAACAGTCTATCTCCTTTTTCTATTTTTGATAGATCAAGAGCTGCCACAAGAAAGGTTCTTACCCCATGGTGCTTCAGTTGGAATACATTTACAAAATTAACTTGGAAAAAACACTGTAGCTAAAATTGGATTAGCTACATTAGATATTCTGTCCACAAATCCAGCTCATCTTAATCAGTCATAATTAACACTGACGTCTGATGAGAGATATAAGTAAGAGTAGCAAGTTGACGGGCAGAGCCGTCCCTCTAGGGAACTGGTTAAAGTCTGCTCATTTTCCTCAGCTTGGAAAAGAAGTATACATGCTGCTTTGGCCATACTGGCAGAAGAAATGTATGCCCAACCTCTAATGGATTTAAGAATGTTTTGTGCATAGTTAGCAAACTTGGCAAGTAGGTTTATTGTTTTCTCCAGGAACAGGATATGCATCCTGCAATGCTGGCACCTCAGCAAACTCAAATGCCAACCTAACCCGTGCCTTCCACGATAGTTCTTAAGCCCAAGGATGTTAGAGAACATCTCCCAGCAAGGCCAGCAATCATTAAATTGCATGCTTCCGTGGCCTAGAATAATCCACTGGATGAGAGAAACGAGGCAGAGCTGGTCACTGTATTACAGCAGACACATTCCAGTAACCCCAGATTGGCAAGGAGGGAGCTTCTGGAATGCTTTGCTACTCCATCAGCATGCAACAAGACCATCTGAGCAGACTGGATTCCCCACAGCTCATTTCCCAACAAGAATAAACGCTGCCTGTTGTATAACCTAGATCTGTCATGACTTTACAAAACAGGATTTTTTTCTTAACCACTAAATTCCTTGTAGTTGTGCTAAACATAGAGGAGAGAAACAGGATCTAGCATCTGTGGATTCATCCGGGCTTAAGACTTTCCTTCTACCCACCCCCTTTTCCTGCCTCCCCCAGACGAAGTTCTCCTCTGTCTCGCTTGTATTTTCTATCCTTCCTTGGAAACTGCTTTGTTCTCACCAGCCTGCAAACATGCAAGTCTTTTCATTCTAAACTCACCTTCCTCTACTTCTTCACTAATCCACTTACCCCTTAACCTTGACATCTGATTTCCACTCCCTTTGCTCTGCTGGAATTTCTCTTCCTTCAACCTCCCCTTCTGATCTAAAGATTCTTTCTCCATTCTTGAAGCTTTCTCTGGAACATCTGGCTGAGCTGACCATTCACGTTTTAATCTCCTCTTCCCACGGTGCCAGCAACACAAATTCTCTGAATTTTCTCATCAACCTCTTGGGCCTATCTTCCTCTTTCTCTTAGGTATAGATTTGTCCCCAATGTGTCGCTATAGCCCTTTAGCCTCCTTTCTCTTTTCTCTCCTTTGACAATCTCTTCCGTTACTAAAAGCGACCACTGAAGTCAAATGCTCATTTACATACTCCTTGGGGTCCATGGTAGAGTATAGGCCAATACCCAGAAGTATTGACGCTTCTCAAACCTACTCTCATGTTAAAAACAAATATAAATATCAATCTGTACACTTCAGATTTTTTTCATTTAACTACTTGTCAAGCTCAGTTGTAAAGCAATGTTAAGGAGAAAAAACATATATATCGAAGAATAAAGTGCAAAATTAAAATGAATTTTTAGATGAAGGATAAACTTTCCAAGAAAATTTGCTTCTTATGCCCTAACTCTCCCCTCCCCAAACAACTCCAGGTCAGGCCTTCATTCATTCCTGTTCCACATTTTCACTGTCTTCACAGACAATTCCGTACGGCTCTCCCAGATGTCCCTCCCTCTCCATATTGAAAATGGAATACTCGTCTCTTCCCAAACCTGTTTCCACTCCTATTTCTATCAGTAGCACCACCAGTCGGAGAGTGATCCAGGCTCAAAAGCTCTCTCTCTTTGGTGGCTGTAACCAAGCAGCTGTCAAGCCTACCAGTTCATGATTGCCCTTTCTTCAATTTTCTTATCTCCATTCCTCCCCTTTCTCATCCTTCTTTTAGGTCATAGTTCTCTTAACCCCAAGCATTACAAAAGTACCCTAAATGGCCTGCCTCCATTTCACCATCCACACGTAAGATACATGCCTCTTCCATGGTAATCATTTCCACTCTGAAAGATACACTGTGGTTCCCAAGATCTGTTGAATAAAGATGGAATGCTTTAGCCCAGCCCAAAGTCTCCTCCAATCTGGTCACATCTTATGTTACCTTTTCCTGCATTTATCCTCCAAAGTCATTAGACTCTCACAAAAACATTTTATTTGAGTTTTAGGTCAACATTAGCATCTTTCCTATGTATAGGGGGGGAAAGTGAGGGTTGAAGCACTTAACTACATGAACATTTCAATAAGCAAAGTTTAGCTCTTAAATCCATCATGCCCCTTTTTACCCGAGAGGGGTGTGCTCTGTCGGAGCAATGACACGTGTAAGGTGGAGTATATCACCTGCTGCAGAAAAAGAGAGGTTTCATATCACTTTCACTGTTACCTTCTTTCCAGCACCGCTGCCAAGCCCCTCGGGCCTATTGGATTTCCATGTATGTGTATTTCTTTGCTTCTGTGTGATCTCAGCAGGGATAAATGAACCTAAGATATTAAAATCTAATTTGTTCAGATCTTTGCCTTTAGGGTAAGCACTAAGATGCTGCTATCAGCCAGAAAATTTGTGATCTAATTTAGAAGCAGTGAGCTGTGCCGTTTTTCCTCAGACACTTCAGAAAGCTTCACTGTGTCCCCACTTTTCCACGGTCTCATAAAAGGTTTTCTTTCCAGCTATAAACAATGTTGATTTTTTTCCTCCACCTTAGCATTCCAAGAAAGATACATTTAGTAAAGGCAGGGAATAGAAAACTATGCTCTTTGGCTGTCACTCTTGTTGCAATGCCACATCACACAAGTGACTTACCTTTAATTTCTTGGCTTCTGCTCTATCAAAGGCTCTCCCACCCTGATCCACTTTTTACCGAGGCATTTTGGAGGAAATCTCTCCCTGGCATTTGCAAACAGAGTCCCAGGAACAGCACTGAATTGACTTATGCAAAGAATTCTAAATTGACAGTCCTCATATGCTCTGAGATTTCTTACCCAAGTATCACTAGGTTAACACCTTCAGGACGATCACTAAGCCAAAATCAAAGAAAGATTTTTTGTTTATATATAGACATTTTGCCCAATTTTAGTTCATCTCCCACCTTATCCCAGCTCAAGACAGGTTGTTATTACTAGTTCAGTTGTTTATTTTTTTTCCTTTGGTTTTGCAGCAAAAGAAAAACAAATTGTGAGGTTTTAAAAAGTCTATCAGGAACAAATTCTGGATTTTTTTTTTTTAATCCTAAGGCTTAGTTAGGGTAGAAGTGGAAGGCATCAGACATGATTTTGTTTAGACGAATTTGGCATAGTGAACAACTGGACTAAATCCAGCTTAAGAAAGAACCAGAACTACAGACAGATGAGCGGCCAACTTCACAGAAAGGATCTGAGAAAAGAGACGGAGTCCCTCTAGGGATTGAAAACTTCCTTGTACTCTCCTGCTAGTCTCCAAGAAAAAAGGTAAAGGACAGGTTTTAACTTCCTAAATGAAATTTAATTCAAGAAGATGCCATTTTATTATTACTGAGATTAATAGGCACACACCCCAGAGAGGGAAAGAAACAAAAATAAATACATCCACAGTAATTTCAGAGTCATAGAATAGCATAATGCTAGGCTAGCAATTGAAACACATGAGAGGTTGGTATTTCCTTTAAAAAAAAAAATCTAGCAACTTCCTAAAACACAATTATTTCCAGATTAGATGTAGAAGAGACAGCACTGGCATCCCCAGGTCTTCAGCACAAAAGCAACTGAGTCACACATTCAATGGCTGCTGCACACACCAGCAAGATGTCTTTTGTGAATACTAATTGACGGATAGCTTCTTAACAATGCAACAAAAGGGGTTTGAGGCTTTTAAAATAAGATGTTTCCTTGCAATTCAAACAATAAATCTGACAGAAAGCAAATAACATTCTCAGCAAATGCAGAAGGCTACAGACTAGCAAGTATAACAAGGGAGAAGCGAGGGAGAAGGAAGCATTCGAAGGCCCAGTGTCTGCGCCTTTTAACAACACTAGCAAAGCAGCAGGATAGACACGTCCTTTAAAATTCCCTTCATTTCTCCATCTCAGGCTTCATCCAACACTGGGGCTCCATCACTTACTGCAAAAAGTAGTGTGGCTTGAAAAGACCAAATGATGCCCCTGTGCTACAAATCTACCTGTTTTAACCCCTCAACCTAATTTCGAAAGAAAAATGACAAGGGTGATGGTAATAGGATAATACCAAAGGTCTTTCATCAAAGCGCAAAATGTGCATGTCTTTTCTTTCTAAATCCAGCAGACTGCAATGTTCACCTTCCTTTAAAATAGCAAAGATTCTGAGCAGATTATCAGAACAACTTTGCAAGCTTGCTTAAAAGGCATATCAATTTCTAGGAATGGGTTTTATTTTTCAATTGCATTTTCCACTGTGAAAACCTTTATTACATTTTCGACTCTAAGTGTGTTCTGACCATATTATTTAGCGAAATGCTGTACTTCCATAATCCTATTTTCATCACGCAGTGGATGGTTTGTCATGAATGTAAATATAATCCATAGGCTTCAACGAAATGTGCTGCACTTTAAGGACTACGTTAAAATAAAAGTTGTATAAATTGTCACTGAAAATTACACAGCCACATTACCTGTATTTCAAATTGCACTGATTAAGTCTTTCATATACCCAACCCGTTCAACAGAGATAATTAGACAGCATAGGAAGCTCTAGCATTATAAAATCAAAGAACTTAAGTCTCTTTGTAAGCTGGAAGTGCCAATCAGGGTCCTGTCTCTAATGTTTATAGGGCATGAATGCCACCTACTGGCAAGCATTAAAGATTGCACCATTCCACCAAGAGCCACAGACTCATTTTTGCAATCTGTGACAGCATTTTTCCCTAGAGCCAAAATGCACCAGTTCTGTTAGGTGAACAGTTTGCCTCACTAGATCTTATTATTTTTGTAAGGAAATCACACAAGAAGTTTCGGCTTTTGTCATTACATTTTACATTGTGTAAGCATTACACACACACACACACACACACACATTTGTGCACTTGTTTTTTTAGTGCACCAGCTAATAAACTAAGTTCTAAAAACAAACGAACATAAGTTGAAACTGTGGTTCTCTTTTCTATCTTCCATTGGACTTCTGTCATATTTCTTAATTTCTCTGAGCCTCAGTTTGCTGATCTATTAAATAAAGATAATAACACCAAGGTAGTTAGACCAACTAAATGGGCAAATAAATGTTTATAAAGTAGCTGGCACAGAGTAAGTGCATAATAATTAATATTATGACCATTATTAGTAAGTTCTAAAACTCAAGTGAGGGGTTTTCGGCAATTTAATAAAGACCTTAAGCATGCTAAGAGCTCTTCCTTCTCTATCATCCTTGCCATCAACTCCCAGCCTACAAAATTCTCCACTTCCATCAAGTGCTGGTTCCAAACTGGTGTCCAGTAAGCTTTAGCATTCAGAAGTCATAGACCTTTAGAGCTGTTAGTTGCAGTGTGATACTTAAGAAGTCACTGTTCTGGAAATCTCTAACAGTACTCTGAAGCACTTAAATAGTTCAAAACTCACTGGAAGGTTTTGCAAGTGTTTTAATTTGTATTACAGCTGACATAATACCTTGTTACCTGACAGGAAACCATTCTGTACTTGCAGGGACACACCTACCCATGAATGCTTCTGTTAGAATGCTAGGCATGCAACAGAACACCCACTGAAATGGACTTAAACATCAAGGAACTCTGTCTTGTGTAACATGAAGTCCAGAGCTAATGTTGTTGCCGATTGGCAGCTGGACAGTTATCATGAAGAGCCGCAACTAAGGAGAACACGTGCCACAACAAAGACCCCAGTGCAACCAAATAACTACATAAATAAATATTTTAAAAAAAAAAAAAAAAAAAGAATCCATGTTCTTTTTCATGCCTTGCTCTGCTGTCCACGATGTTATTTTATCCCGAAGCTGGTTACTCTTGGGATCTTATAATGTTTCCAGTAGAAATCTGGGCCATAACGCATGCTATTCACATTCATTGGGGAAAAGAACGGTTCTCAGAAGGATTCTAGGGCAGGCAAAGGATTTTCCCATAAAGCCCTGACAAACCATTTCTCTTGGCTCATTGGTCAAGACACTAAAATGTATCCATTCTTGAACTGGCTGCCTCTAAGATTAATCTGACTGGTTTGGAGTCTTAGATCGATCATGATCTGTCCGTGGGGCCGAATAGGGTCAGCTTCCTCTGAGTCCCATGGGCTGTATGAAGGAGGAGAATAGACCTGCACACAACTCAGGTTCATTAAAAAGGAAAAGGGAAAGGGTGGAGGCAGGGCAGGAAGCTCAAAGTCCCCACTCTCGTGACAACACAGATACGTAGTGGTCTGGGCTGTGAAAACAAAGATCAATATGATGAATTGTTCATCACTTTTTTTAATCCTTGAAAGAATTTTACGGGGACACTTTCCGACAGTCCACATACAAAGAACCCAATATGCTTCCATAGCAAAGTTTCACCTTTAGGTCTATTAGGACATCAACGTTCTGTGAACTTCTACTGAACATGATACAGTTCACGCAAAGGGACACAGTTAAGTTAAAGCTCTGAATACTAGCGTCGGTTGCTCCTCTGGGTCTCCGTTTCCCCACCTATTAAATAAAAGGTGGACTAGATGAGTTCAGAGGTCTTTCCCT
>NW_006782062.1:2358562-2362841 GCF_000442215.2 Lipotes vexillifer
TTTCCCTATTTCTTCATTCTGTGCGTCTGAATCCTGATCCATCCACATCACCAAGTGAAGGTACTTAACAATTTGCACACACTTTTTTATTCATCATTCAAATAAGTATTGACCTCTTACTGTATGGGCTCTACTCGGCATGGAACTGATAAGACAAACACAAGGGGTGAGGCAAGTTCCTGCTTTCCAGAACCTTCACTGGGGAGAAAAGGCAAATACGAAAAGAAGTTAGAAAACAGGGCAGCAAACACTAGCAAAGTTAGCCCAGGGTGGAACAGAGGAGTGTCCTGGGCAGGAAGAGTGAGGTGAAGGGGGAAAGTTAGAGTCAAGCCAGGTATGATTTAAAAGATCAAAGAGAATGTGGAAAGGGGGTAAGCAAGCACTGCAGGCCAGGAATTGAGTTCATATGTTCATGAAACTATGAGCAAACAAGATGGTTATGACGATGGACAACGCTGATGATGATGCTTGATGAGTGTGACAGCCGCAGGTTACTGTGACCTACCAAGTGCCAGCATATCAGTTACACTACTTCATATAATCTTCATAAGAGCTCTAGGAAAGGGCTTCCCTGGTGGCGCAGTGGTTAAGAGTTCGCCTGCCAATGCAGGGGACACGGGTTCGTGCCCCGGTCCGGGAAGATCCCACATGCCGCGGAGCGGCTGGGCCCGTGAGCCATGGCCGCTGGGCCTGCGCGTCCGGAGCCTGTGCTCCACAACGGGAGAGGCCACAGCAGTGAGGGGCCCACGTACAGCAAAAAAAAAAAAAAAAAAGAACTCTAAGAAAGAGGTATCATAATCCACAACTTACCCTCAACTTACCTTGCCCAAAGCATAAAAAAAATATTAAATCTGTGATTAGAACACAAGTTCCTACAACTTCACAGACCACATGCCTTTGCCTTTACCACACTTCTCTGCCTCTTTGAAATGCAGGGGCTCCACATCACCTCCAGAGCCTGCCAGTCGGGCTGCACGTCAATTTATATATGAGGGCCAATTCAGAAAAACAGGAACGTCTATGACAAGGCTACATCTTCTTTCATACAACAGATTCACTGATCCGATAGAGAGACCATCTTTGGTTGGAAGAAGATGCAGAGTTCCACATTTTACATTACCTAGTTATGAAATAGAATTATGACAATGAAAATGATGGCATTGCTCATTAGCCACCAAAATGTTAATGTCTGGAGATACGTGAGAAAAAATAACACCGAGGCAGCTTTGAGGCTTTTACCTTGAAATTGGATTGAGGTGCTCTACTGAAACGTTACACAGTGCCTGGGCTGCTTGCTGCTCTGTGTGATGGTGCCGCTTAGAGAGAGACGACAAGGGAGATGCTTCACAGACCTTCCCCCACCCCCCTGCCACAGGCACTTTGTGTCCAGCTCTGTCACCTACAAAACAGCACCACCCCCGAATACTCAACTCAGCATATGTTTGGAGGCCTTATGATAGTTTCTGGGGGCCAGGCATATACTGATCAGGGTCACCCTACAGTCTGACTATGATATACAGGACACAGACACAAACTCCATCACTAGGCAGCATTGTTCAAATGGAAATGACTTTCCCGAAGCTCTGCTCTAATCCCCAAACACACTCCCCAGGAAGCCATGGACCACGACTGCTGAACTCCTTCACTAGCCACTGTTCCCTCCCCTACAATTGTGAAAAATGCCTTTTGATCAGTGATCTGCATTTAAAAACTGACGTTTGGCGGTTAGGGTGGTAATTAGACATCATTTAAAAGTTATTTCTGCCTTGTTAACTGGGTTACTCTGTGATCAAATTATGGGACAATTTAGAGGAATTCAGGCACTTTGATTGTATCATCTGTAATGTGTGTAACTAATAACTACCCCCTAAAAGCTCTGTGTGAGAAATTGTAAGGATTCACATTAGACAAAAAGTCAAGCCCTGAACAGTGCTTTCTCCTCCATGTCTTTTATTAACTACACATAAAAGGGAAAGCTTTCCAAGGAGATGAAATCAAGATTCAATGGCAGAATGTACAGACGCTGTTACACAACTTACATCCCTGATGGCCACAGACTGGTGTCACTTGGGACTGTCCTTGCCCTGTGTGCCTGAAGTGCCATCTCTCTGGGACTGAACATCTTTGGGGGGCACTCTGGCTGCTGGCTCCTTACAGATAGTTTCACTCATTATTTCTGAGTTATAAATGGGGCTCATCCCCAGCCATGGGGATGGCAACAGTGCAGGCTGGTCTATCTCGCAATGAGCTGATGCCAGCAGGTTAGCATAGGCTGTTTCTACTTATGCCTCAACAACAACAACGTTATATTGGTTGTGGTAAAGGGTCAGTTCTCTGTATTCTTGAATCCTATCCTGCAATTTATAGCCACACCAGGTCCCCCCAAAAATATGCACATACACACAGACATTATTATTAACTATTTCTGCTCTGAACTCTCTGTTCTCCTACCCTGTGACCTAGGCTGGACCTTCTGTGAGCCAAAAAGACATCTTGAGCTGTACCACAGGCAGGCAAGACAACTGTTCAGTGGCTCCCTTGTCTCGGCCCACTCTGCTACTGTCAGGCCTTCAAAGAACGTGCTGGTGCCTGAACCAGAGCCCCGAGTAGAAAGACAGCGGAGCTTGTAAAAGAAGACACGCACTAATTCAAAGAGAAAGACCGGCCTGGTCCATTTGTACATCAAAGTCAAGGTGACCTTGTTTAGTATTTATACGCAGGCTGGTTGGGCACCTGCATCAATTTATCATCCTTTTGCTAGACCCACTTATGCACCACTTGATGGGACGGCGACATAATAACAGCTTGTATTTGTTGAGTTCAGCACTCTGCTAAGTGCTTTACATGCGCTGTTTTATTTAATCATCAAAACAACTGCAGATAGGTAAATGCCAAACCTCCAATTTACAGGTAAGTACACTTATGAATGAAGATCTTCAGTAATCTACACCAAACCCTAGAGCTGGGGAGTAGTGCAGCCCAGCAGGAACTGCCAGGCCTCTCTGCCCCCCAAGAACCCCCACTTGCCGTGTGCTCCCCTAAGAAGTCCATTTCTCCTTGCTAAAGTCAGTTCCTCCTCAGAGGTAAAAATCAGAGAAAGAGGGAAGCCAAGACATCTTAGAAGTAAAGATGGTTACTATTCAATTGTAAATTGTTTCCTGTGCAGTGCTCTGCTCTGAAATAGCCCCCAGGGTTCATTTTTCAAGAGCTGCCATAACAAGTCGCCACAGACGGGGTGGCTTAAACAACAGGATTTTCTCACAGTTCTAGAGGCTCGAAGCCTGAGATCGCTGTGTCGACAGCGTTGGTTTCTTCTGAGTACTCTCTCCTCGGCTGATAGACCATCTCCTTGGTACATGGTCATCTGCTCCCTGCGTCTTCATGCATGTGGTCTTTTCTTCTGTATATGCCTCTAATCTTCTCTTCTCATAAGGATAAAAGTCATGCTGGTTTAGGACCACCCCTTTTGACCTCCTTTAAATTTAATTATCTCTTTAAAAACCTTATCTTCAAATACACCTTCTGAGGTACTGGAGGTTAGGACTTCAACATATGAATTTGGGGGTGCACAATTCAGCTCATGACATGCATGCACCCCACCCATACTCTCTACCTCTAGATTTTCAGTAAAAGTCTCTTAGACACACTGTCTTAGATAAGAGAAATGTGGTGAAAAATTGAAGGCAAAACTGTCTTTCATATACGGAATTGATGAAAAAATAGAAGGGAAAAAACAGACCAGGAGGTCAGATGGAGGGCAGCAAACAATTTAACATAAGCAGGAAGAAACCACAGGAAGACACGCTAGGAACAGTTTAGTTCCCCAGCCCCCCCTTACAGAGATAATAGGATTCCCAACCATACGTGACATGGGCCTTGAGTATATTTTGTTTTGTTTGCTTGTGAGTAGCAAAGGAATGATAACTTTTTTAAATAAATTTATTTATTTATTTTTGGCTGTGTGGGGTCTTCATTTCTGTACGAGGGCTTTCTCTAGTTGCAGCGAGCAGGGGCCACTCTTCATCGCGGTGCGCGGGCCTCTCACTGTCATGGCCTCTCTTGTTGCGGAGCACAGGCTCCAGATGCACAGGCTCAGTAGTTGTGGCTCATGGGCCCAGTTGCTCCACGGCATGTGGGATCTTCCCAGACCAGGGCTCGAACCCATGTCCCCTGCATTGGCAGGCAGATTCTCAACCACTGCACCCCCAGGGTGCCCAGGAATGATAACTCTTGAAGGCTGATATCTTTTTTTTTTCTTTTTTTTTTTTTTTTTTTTTTT
>NW_006782062.1:2365110-2402805 GCF_000442215.2 Lipotes vexillifer
GCGGTACGCGGGCCTCTCACTGTGTGGCCTCTCCCGTTGCGGAGCACAGGCTCCAGACGCGCAGGCTCAGTGGCCATGACTCACGGGCCCAGCCGCTCCGCAGCATGTGGGGTCTTCCTGGACCGGGGCACGGACCCGTGTCCCCTGCATCAGCAGGCGGACTCTCAACCACTGCGCCACCAGGGAAGCCCCCAAACGCTGATATCTTTGAATGACACAGTGATGAATGGTATGGCATTTTTTCAGTGAACTACTATCATATCCCAGCCTAACTAAATCACAGGCCACTCAAACCCTTGTGGTAGAAATGTAATCCAAATATTTATCTCGATTATATTTATCTCTTGGTTATCTCTTGATTCCCAACCCAGTTTACCATCCTTCACTTTAAAACAAACTAGAAAGGATGTCACTTGATAAAGACAAAAAGAATAGTGGGCACCTTCTTAGATCCAAGGCAGCACAGTAATTCAAAATCAGAAGTGCAGCTGGTGAATCCAAGTGACTCACAAAAGCTCTTTGGCACAATCCTGGGTAATGGAATTTCAATACAGGAATAACATTATTAAATCTCATTTGTGACAATATATTCAATAAAAAGTCATTGGGGAGGACCTTCAAGATGGCAGAAGAGTAAGCTGCGGAGATCACCTTCCTCCAAATACACCAAATACATCAGAAATACATCTACACGTGGAACAATTCCTACAGAGCACCTACTGAACGCTGGCAGAAGACCTCAGACCTCCCAAAAGGCAAGAAAGTCCCCACGTACCTGGGTAGGGCAGAAGAAAAAAGAATAAACAGAGACAAAAGGATAAGGACGGGACCTGCACCAGTGGGAGGGAGCCGACAGAGACAAAAGGATAGGGACGGGACCTGAACCTCTGGGAGGGAGCTGTGGAGGAGGAAAGGTTTCCACACACTAGAAGCCCCTTCGCGGGTGGAGACTGCGGGTGGCAGAGAAGCTTCGGAGCCACGGAGGAGAGCACAGCAACAGGGGTGCGGAGGGCAAAGAGGAGAGATTCCCGCACGGAGGATTGGCGCCGACCAGCGCTCACCGCCGACCAGCGCTCACCAGCCCAAGAGGCTTGTCTGCTCACCCTACAGGATGGGCAGGTGCTGTGAGCTAAGGCTCGGGCTTCGGAGGTCAGATCCCAGGGAGAGGACTGGGGTTGGCTGCGTGAACACAGACTGAAGGGGTTAGTGCACCACAGCTAGCTGGGAGGGAGTCCAGGAAAAAGGCTGGAGCTGCCGAAGAGATGAGACTTCTTCTTGCCCCTGTGTTTCCTGGTGTGCGAGGAGTGGAGATTAAGAGCACTGCTTAAAGGAGCTCCAGAGACAGGCACGAGCCATGGCTATCAGCGTGGACCCCAGAGACGGGCATGAGACACTAAGGCTGCTGCTGTCACCACCAAGAATCCTGTGTGCAAGCACAGGTCACTATCCTCACCTACCCTCCTGGGAGCCTGTACAGCGCGCCACTGCCAGGGTCCCGGGATCCAGAGACAACTTCCCCAATAGAACACACAGCGCGCCTCAGGCTGGTGCAACGTCACACCGGCCTCTGCCACTGCAGGCTGGCCCCGCACTCCGTGCCCCTCCCTCCCCGCAGCCTGAGTGAGCCAGAGCCCCCGAAGCAGCTGGTCCTTTAACCCCGTCCTGTCTGAGCAAAGAACAGACGCCCTCAGGCGACCTACACACAGAGGCAGGGCCAAATCCAAAGATGAAACCCAGGAGCTGTGTGAACAAAGAAGAGAAAGGGAAATCTCTCCCAGCAGCCTCAGAAGCAGCGGATTAAATCTCCACAACAACTTGATGTACACTGCATCTGTGGAACACCTGAACAATGAATCATCCCAAAATGAGGAGGTGGACTTTGAGAGCAACGATATATATATTTTTCGCCCTTTTTCTCTTTTTCTGAGTCTGTATGTGTATGCTTCTGTGTGTGATTTAGCCTGTTTATCTTTGCTTTTACCATTTGTGCTAGGGTTCTGTCTGTCCATTTTTTTGTTTTTGTTTTATTACTTTTCAAAAAAATTTTCTTCATAATTATTTTTTCTTTTTAATTTTAATAACTTTATTCTATTTTACCTTATTTTATTTTACCTGCTTCTTTCTTTCTTTCTTTTCTTCCTTTTATTCTGAGCTGTGTGGATGACAGGCTCTTGGTGCTCCAGCCAGGCATCAGGGCTGTGCCTCTGAGGTGGGAGAGCCAAGTGCAGGACACTGGTACACAAGGGACCTCCCAGCTCTACATAATATCAAACTGCAAAACTCTCCCAGAGATCTCCATCTCAATGCCAAGACCCAGCTCCACTCAACGACCAGCAAGCTACACTGCAGGACACCCTATGCCAAAAAACTAGCAAGACAGGAACACAACCCCATGCATTAGCAGAGAGGCTGCCTAAAATCATAGTAAGGCCACAGACACCCCAAAACACACCACCAGACGTGGACCTGCCCACCAGAAAGACAAGATCCAGCCTCATCCACCAGAACACAGGCCCTAGTCCCCTCCACCAGGAAGCCTACACAACCCACTGAACCAACCTTAGCCACTGGAAACAGACACCAAAAACAACGGGAACTACAAACCTGCAGCCTTCGAAAAGGAGACCCCCAACACAGTAAGATAAGCAAAATGAACAGACAGAGACACACAGCAGATGAGGGAGCAACACAAAAACCCACCAGACCAAACAAACGAAGAGGAAATAGGCAGTCTACCTGAAAAAGAATTCAAAGTAATGATAGTAAAGATGATCCAAAATCTTGGAAAAAGAGAAAATATAAGAAACGTTTAACACGGACCTAGAAGAACTAAAGAGTAAACAAACAGTGATGAACAACACAACAAATGAAATTAAAAATTCTCTAGAAGTGATCAATAGCAGAATAACTGAGGCAGAAGAACAGATAAGTGACCTGGAAGATAAAATAGCAGAAATAACTACTGCAGAGCAGAAAAAAGAATGAAAAGAATTGAGGACAGTCTCAGAGACCACTGGGACAACATTAAACGCACCAACATGGGAATTATAGGGGTCCCAGAAGAAGAGAAAAAGAAAGGGACTGAGAAAATATTTGAAGAGATTATAGTTGAAAACTTCCCTAATATGCGAAAGGAAATAGTTAATCAAGTCCAGGAAGCACAGAGAGTCCCATACAGGATAAATCCAAGGAGAAACATGCCAAGACACATATTAATCAAACTATCAAAAATTAAATACAGAGAAAAAATATTAAAAGCAGCAAGGGAAAAATAACAAGTAGCACACAAGGGAATCCCCATAAGGTTAACAGATGATTTTTCAGCAGAAACTCTGCAAGCCAGAATGGAGTGGCAGGACATATTTAAAATGATGAAGGAGAACAACCTACAACCAAGATTTCTCTACACAGCAGGATCTCATTCTTATTTGATGGAGAAATTAAAAGCTTTACAGACAAGCAAAAGCTAAGAGAATTCAGCACCACCAAACCAGCTTTACAACAAATGCTAAAGGAACTTCTCTAGGCAAGAAACACAAGAGAAGGAAAAGACCTAGAATAACAAACCCAAAACAATTAAGAAAACGGTAATACGAACATACATATCAATAATTACCTTAAATGTAAATAGATTAAATGCTCCAACCAAAGGACATAGAATGGCTGAATGGATACAAAAACAAGACCCATATATATGCTGCCTACAAGAGACCCACTTCAGACCTAGGGACACATACAGACTGAAAGTGAGGGGATGGAAAAAAGGTATTCCATGCAAATGGAAACCAAAAGAAAGCAGGACTAGCAATTCTCATATCAGACAAAATAGACTTTAAAACAAAGACTATTAGAAGAGACAAAGAAGGACATTACATAATGATCAAGGGGTCAATCCAAGAAAAAGATATAACAATTGCAAATATTTATGCACCCAACAGAGGAGCACCTCAATACATAAGGCGAATACTATCAGCCATAAAAGGGGAAATCAACAGTAACACAATCAGAGTAGGGGACTTTAACACCCCACTTTCACCAATAGACAGATCATCCAAAATGAAAATAAATAAGGAAGCACAAGCTTTAAATGATACATTAAACAAGATAGACTTTGGACATTCCATCCAAAAACAACAGAATACACTTTGTTCTCAAGTGTCCATGGAACATTCTCCAGGATAGATCATACCTTGGGTCACAAATCAAGCCTTGGTAAATTTAAGAAAATTGAAATCATATCAACTATCTTTTCCGACCACAATGTTATGAGACTAGATATCAATTACAGGAAACAATCTGTAAAAAATACAAACACATGGAGGCTAAACAATACAGTACTTAAAAACCAAGAGATCACTGAAGAAATCAAAGAGGAAATCAAAAAATATCTAGAAACAAATGACAATGAAAACACCACGAGCCAAAACCTATGGGATGCCACAAAAGCAGTTCTAAGAGGGAAGTTTATAGCAATACAACCCTACCTTAAGAAATAAGAAACATCTCACATCAACAACCGAACCTTACACCTAAAGCAATTAGAGAACAAAGAACAAAACAACCCCAAAGTTAGCAGAAGGAAAGAAATCATAAAGATCATAACAGAAATAAATGAAAAAGAAATAAAGGAAAAGATAGCAAAAATCAATAAAACTAAAAGCTGGTTCTTTGAGAAGATAAACAAAATTGATAAACCATTAGCCTGACTCATCAAGAAAAAAAGGCGGAAGACACAAATCAACAGAATTAGAAGTGAAAAAGAATAAGTAACAACGGACACTGCAGAAATACAAAGGATCATGAGAGATTACTACAAGCAACTATATGCCAATAAAATGGACAACCTGGAAGAAATGGACACATTCTTAGAAATGCACAACCTTCCGAGACTGAAAAAGGAAGACAGAAAATATGAACAGACCAATCACAAGCACTGAAATTGAAACTATGATTAAAAATCTTCCAACAGGGGGCTTCCCTGATAGCGCAGTGGTTGGGAGTCCGCCTGCCGATGAGGGGGACGCGGGTTGGTGCCCCGGTCCGGGAGGATCCCGCATGCCATGGAGCAGCTAGGCCCGTGGGCCATGGCCACTGAGCCTGCGCATCCGGAGCCTGTGCTCCGCGAGGGGAGAGGCCACAGCAGTGAGAGGCCCGCGTACCGCAAAAAAAAAAAGAAAAAATCTTCCAACAAACAAAAGCCCAGGACCAGGTGGCTTCACAGGCGAATTCTATCAAACATTTAGAGAAGAGCTAACACCTATCCTCCTCAAACTCTTCCAAAATATAGCAGAGGGAGGAACACTCCCAAACTCATTCTATGAGGCCACCATCACCCTGATACAAAAACCAGACAAGGATGTCACAAAGAAAGAAAACTACAGGCCAATATCACTGATAAACATAGATGCAAAAATCCTCAATAAAATACTAGCAAACAGAATCCAACAGCACATTAAAAGGATCATACACCATGATCAAGTGGGGTTTATCCCAGGAATGCAAGCATTCTTCAATATACACAAATCAATCAATGTGATACACCATATTAACAAATTAAAGGAGAAAAACCATATGATCATCTCAATAGATGCAGAGAAAGATTTCGACAAAATTCAACACCCGTTTATGATAAAAACCCTCCAGAAAGTAGGCATACAGGGAACTTACTTCAACATAATAAACCCCATATATGACAAACCCACAGCCAACTTCATCCTCAATGGTGAAAAACTGAAACCATTTCCACTAAGATCAGGAACAAGACAAGGTTGCCCACTCTCTCCACTATTATTCAACAATAGTTTTGGAAGTTTTAGCTACAGCAATAAGAGAAGAAAAGGAAATAAAAGGAAGCCAAATCGGAAAAGAAGTAAAGCTGTCACTGTTCGCAGATGACATGATACTATACATAGAGAATCTTAAAGATGCTAGCAGAAAACTACTAGAGCTAATCAATGAATTTGGTAAAGAAGGATACAAAATTAATGCACAGTAATCTCTTGCATTCCTATACATTAATGATGAAAAATCTGAAAATGAAATTAAGAAAACACTCTCATTTACCAATGCAACAAGAAGAATAAAATATCTAGGAATAAACCTACCTAAAGACACAAAAGACCCGTATGCAGAAAATTATAAGACACTGATGAAAGAAATTAAAGATTATACAAACAGATGGAGAGATATACCATATTCTTAGATTGGAAGAATCAACATTGTGAAAATGACTCTACTACCCAAAGCAATCTACAGATTCAATGCAATCCCTATCAAACTACCAAGGGCATTTTTCACAGAAGTAGAACAAAAAATTGCACAATTTGTATGGAAACACAAAAGACCCCGAATAGCCAAAGCAATCTTGAGAAAGAAAAACAGAGCTGGAGGAAGCAGGCTCCCTGACTTCAGACTCTACTACAAAGCTACAGTAATCAAGACAATATGGTACTGGCACAAAAACAGAAATATAGATCAATGGAATAGGATAGAAAGCCCAGTGATAAACCCACGCACATATGGTCACCTTATCTTTGATAAAGGAGGCAAGAATATACAGTGGAGAAAAGACAGCCTCTTCAATAAGTGATGCTGGGAAAACTGGACAGCTACATGTAAAAGAATGAAATTAGAACACTCTCTAACACCATACACAAAAATAAACTCAAAATGGATTAAAGACCTAAATGTAAGGCCAGACACCATCAAACTCTTAGAGGGAAAGACAAGCAGAACACTCTATGATACAAACCAAAGCAAGATCCTTTTTGACCCACCTCCTAGAGAAATGGAAATCAAAACAAAAAAAACAAATGGGACCTAATGAAACTTCAAAGCTTTTGCATATCAAAGGAAACCATAAACAAGATGAAAAGACAACCCTCAGAATGGGAGAAAATATTTGCAAATGAAGCAACTGACAAAGGATTAATCTCCAAAATTTACAAGCAGCTCATGCAGCTCAATATCAAAAAACCAAACAACCCAATCCAAAAATGGGCAGAAGACCTAAATAGACATTTCTCCAAAGAAGATATACAGATTGCCAACAAACACATGAAAGAATGCTCAACATCATTAATCATTAGAGAAATGCAGATCAAAACTACAATGAAATACCATCTCACACTGGTCAGAATGGCCATCAACAAAAAATCTACAAGCAGGGGCTTCCCTGGTGGCGCAGTGGTTGGGAGTCCGCCTGCCGATGCAGGGAACGCAGGTTTGTGCTCCGGTCCGGGAGGATCCCACGTGCCGCGGAGCGGCTGGGCCCGTGAGCCATGGCCACTGGGCCTGCGCGTCCGGAGCCTGCGCCCCGCAACGGGAGAGGCCACAGCAGTGAGAAGCCCGCGTACAGCAAAAAAAAAAAAATCTACAAGCAATGAATTCTGGAGAGGGTGTGGAGAAAAGGGAACCCTCTTGTGCTGTTGGTGGGAATGTAAATTGATACAGCCACTATGGAGAACAGTATGGATGCTCCTTACAAAACTAAAAATAGAACTACCATACGACCCAGCAATCCCACTATACTGGGCATATACCCTGAGAAAACCATAATTCAAAAAGAGTCATGTACCACAACGTTACCTGCAGCTCTATTTACAATAGCCATGACATGGAAGCAATCTAAGTGTCCATCAACAGATGAATGGATAAAGAAGATGTGGCACATATATACAGTGGAATATTACTCAGCCATAAAAAGAAACAAAATTGAGTTATTTGTAGTGAGGTGGATGGATCTAGAGTCTGTCA
The DNA here is from genome assembly GCF_000442215.2 of Lipotes vexillifer. Classification (NCBI taxonomy): domain Eukaryota; kingdom Metazoa; phylum Chordata; class Mammalia; order Artiodactyla; family Lipotidae; genus Lipotes; species Lipotes vexillifer. Next base: position 2,372,866 of record NW_006782062.1, read on the forward strand.
CACAAGTAAGTCAGAAAGAGAAAAACAAATATCGTATGCTAACATATATATATGGAATATAAAAAAAAATGGTCATGAAGAACCCAGGGGCAAGGTGGGAATAAAGACGCAGATCTATTAGAGAATGAACTTGAGGATATGCAGAGAGGGAAGGGTAAGCTGGGACAAAGTGAGAGAGTGGCATGGACATATATACACTACCAAATGTAAAGTAGATAGCTAGTGGGAAGCAGCCGCATAGCACAGGGAGATCAGCTCTGTGCTTTGTGACCACCTAGAGGGGTGGGATAGGGAGGGTGGGAGGGAGGGAGATGCAAGCAGGGAGAGATATGGGGACATATGTATATGTATAACTGATTCACTTTGTTATAAAGCACAAACTAACACATCACTGTAAAGCAATTATACTCCAATAAAGATGTTAAAGAAGAAAAAGAAGAAATAATTAGGTTCTCCCAACCCTCATATAATGCTGGTGTGAATGTAAATTGGTTCAGCCATTATGGAAAACAGTATGGGAGCTCCTCAAAAAGCTAAAAATAGCACAGCCATATGATCCAGCAATTCCAATCCTGGGTATTTACCCAAATAAAACAAAAACACTAATGCAAAAAGATATACATGCACTCCAAAGTTCACTGCAGCATTATTTACTATAGCCAAGACATGGAAGCAACTTGTGTCCATGAGCAGATGAACAGATAAAGATGATGTGGTATATATATATATATATATATATACACACACACACACACACACATACACACACACACACATACACACACACACACGATGAAGTATTACTCAGCCATAAAAAAAATCTTGCCATTTGTGACAACGTGGATGGACATAGAGGGTATTATGCTAGTTGATAAGTCAGACAGTGAAAGACAAATACCATGTAATCTCACTCACATGTGAAACCTAAAAAACAGAACAAAAACAGACTCACAGATACAGAAAACAAACAGATGTTTGCCAGAGGGGAGAGGGGGAGAGGGTTGAGTGAAGTAGTTGAAGGGGACTAAGAGGTACAGAAGAAAATAAATAAGCCACGGAGATGCAATACACAACCTAAGAAATATGGTCAACAATACTGTAGTAGTTTTGTATGGAGACAGATGGTTATTAGACTTATGGTGATCAGTTTATAATGTATGCAAAGGTTGAACCACTATCTGTACACCTAAAACTGACATAATATTGCCCATCAATTGTACAGCTATATTTCAATTTTTAAAAAATCATTGGGTTCTCTGAACCTTAAGTAAGGCTATGAAGTAAGTTATACTACTAAATGGATCTCCTTCATGCTTACAAAATTATCGTAAGCCATTCTGAAAGGACATTTCTGCTGACGGTGCAGAGGCAGAAACGGGCCCTCTGGTTCTACTCTGGGTGGAATGGCATGCTTGTGGGCTGACAGGACCCCTGTGCCAGCATGGTGTCATATGCCAGCTGGTCAGTACAGCTGAGGAGCACACACATACTGAGTCTGGGATCAGAAGTCTCAGCTGGTCACTGGCAAGGCAGCCGTGCCAAAGACATATTTGGCCATTTGATTACACTAAAATTTGACTATGTGTATGTGTGAATCTATGTACGTTTGATGATACAAACCAATATAGCCTATTGGCAATTGGTTTTCAGACTGATAGTAAGCAAGAAAAGGCTCTAATAAATGAAGTTTCTCATCCCTTTGAAATCATGTGGAGCAAATAAGAAAAATTAAAAAAACAGCCAGAAAAAGAAGGTAAATGAGGTATTTTACAGTATGTTAAGGTGTGAGGACTGACCCTGCAATTTTACTAAAATACACACACATATACTAGCTGTCTATACTTATTGTTCACTCTCAAAAGTTATAGTCTGGCCACTGTGAGAGAATTATGCAGACACAAAAATAGGAAGCTAAAATAATGGAATAGAAGTAGTGCCTGAAAACCCAAAGGAAACAAAATAGTCATATCCTAGGGGAATATGCATGACTCTTTAATATTGGAAAATTTTTAAATAGCAGTTTTTAAAAACCCAGATGCATAATAGCAAAATAGGAAGTCATGTGGCTTCCATAAACAAAATTCCAAAGATGGTCATTCTGACACTGATATCATCGATATTAAGTAAGGTTCTTCTAGGAACAAGAAATAAATACTGACTCTGGCTAGATTCAGAGTCATAGAAGGAGAGAGAGAGAAAGAATTTATTAGAAGGACACCAGTAGGATTTTGTGACGCTCCAGGGGCTTCATTGGCAATTTCTTATTTCTTATTATGTAACATTGATCACATAATAGAATCACATGGGTAAATGTGAAAAACAAGCAATGTACTGGCTCTACTAGGACAAATTTCATTAAAATCTCTGGGGGGGGGGGGCGGCCCATGAATAAGTATATTTCAAAAGTTTCCCAGCTGATCTTAATATATAGCCAGGGTTGAGAACCTCTGGAATGTTGAATTAATATCACACTGATGACTCCCAGGTCCACTGCTTTTAGGTCAAATTCTAAAATTCCCAGGACAGGGACTTCCACGGTAGTTCAGTGGTTGAGACTCCACACTCCCAATGCAGGGGGCCCATATCTGATCCCTGGTCAGGGAACTAGATCCCGCGTGCAGCAACGAAGATCCTGTGTGCTGCAACTAAGACCCGGTGCAGCCAAATAAATAAATATTTAAAAATAAATTAATTAATTAAATAAAATCCCAAGGACAGAGAATTTAAGTGGCTCAGTTTACATTCACTGAAAAAAACATTAGCCATTGCAGAGAAAGCAAGGTCATATTGGACCAGACACGGCAGATGGCAGCTGGGAGTCCTTGCCTATGGATCAGAGCAGGTTGGAGTACTGAGAGCTAGGCAGCCACCCAAAAAAACGTCCATTACACCACCCATGAGTGCAATGGGAAGTTTCATGCTTAACTCCTTTCCTCGCTAAGCACACACACAGATAAAACAGCACCACAGAATCCAGATTCCAGTGGGGCAGCCCAGGATGACACCAATGTGAGTGCAGAGATGTGTCATGCACCCTGGCCATGAATGAACCCTCCTGTATTTATTCATTCAAACACCAATGTCACTTGGTAAACATTCTGCATTAGTAAATAAGCATGGTTTGTAAAAACTGTAACAAAGCCAAGTCTCTATTTGCTTCTGCTTTCCTTATAAGTGTATGTGAAATAGTAGCTTAAGCAATGAAAGAAAAGCTTCTCTTACTTAGAAAGTATTTCCCAGACAAGACTCTTTATGACAAACTTAATAAGCCCTCTTTACCTAATAGGTAGTGCAAAGATGACTCTAGTCTGCATTTAGCCCTAACACAAACTTGGAATTAAAGAAGTTCAAATGAACTTTTAATAAACGACAATCTCAGCTATGACACAGATATTCAAGAGAAAGCACACACAGCACACCCGGAATAACTTACAAGTCAAAAACAGTATATACACTTCCAAACTCAAGCATATGAGAAGTAACTACGAAGCACTCAGTACCAGGGGAAGTTCAAAATCAGGGTGAGGCAGCTGCTGCTTTCAACATAACCACTGCTTTGAATGGGTGACCAAACCTACACTCAAGAAATCATCAAGCATCTCAAGAGAGCATGTGATTGAGAGAGAGAATGAGTGATACACAGTAAGGGCTACATGAGTCAACATAAGAGCCCACAGTGAGTTGGCATGAGCCCAGCCCTATCCCCAGAGGTTCCAAGGAATGGCTGGTCCATCTACTTAACATCCCTCTTGAATTCAAAACACACGAGAGTCTAGGTGTTATGAAAGGAAAACTATATATTCACAATATGACTGGGGAGAGGAGATAAAATAGTGGTGAGGTAAAGTGCCAGATAAAGTACATAATGGTTGTCATCCAAAAACAAAGAGCTGGGATTCCCCGGTGGCGCGGTGGTTAAGAATCTGCCTGCCAACACAGGGCACCCTGGTTCGATCCCTGGTCTGGGAAGCTCCCACATGCCATGGAGCAACTAGGCCTGTGTGCCACAACTACTGAGCCTGTGCTCTAGAGCCCACGAGCCACGACTACTGAAGCCCACGTGTCTAGAGCCCGTGCTCCGCAACAAGAGACGCCACTGCAACGAGAAGCCTGCGCACTGCAAAGAAGAGAAGCCCCCCCCCCCTCGGCACAACTAGAGAAGGCCTGCGCACAGCAACGAAGACCCGATGCAGGCAAAAATAAAATAAATTAATTTTTAAAAAAGAATTTTATTTTAAAAAAAACCGCGGAGCTGTTTTGGTTTGTGTCCCTCCCTAAGCAGAACGTGAGACAAGGAATTCAAGTGCAGGTATTTTATTCAGGGACAGGGAAGAGAAGGCAGGCACTAAAGGATGTGTCCTCAAGCAAATTACCCCTACAAGCAATCGCAGCATCACATCACACAGGAGGAAAACCTGGGAGCCTGTGAGAGACACACCCCTCAGAAGCACGCCACCCAGGCGAGGGAGCAAAGGAATTTACACCCCAGCTCCCATCAGCCACTGGTTGAGGGAAGCAGAAGGGCATCAACATTGGCAGTTCAGACCTGCTGGGCACATGGGCAGACTTACTCTAGCAGCCAGAAAAGCCCTCAGTGAGGGAGATGTGTCCTGGCATTGAATGCAGCTGACCTACAATACAATGTCATGGTAAGGTCTGAAAGGATAGGATGGGTACTGGCAGCATCTGTAAGGTAAGGAAGTGGCAGGCGAGGCACAGGGGAAAGAGCACTAGGTGTGACCCAAGGATGTCTGTGTTTGAGGCAAGATCAGTCACACCTATTCCTGGAGATGCTGCGAGAAGCAGATGCAAATGGACACACACTTTACAAAACAGAGCGTAATATGCACACCAACGACAGTTATTATCTGACGGCTTTCAGAACTGAACTACTGTACCTAGTACTGGAAAAGGACAGTCTTTCCAGTCTCAGGCTTGGGTTCAAGTCCCAGCTCTATCACGTACTGACCACAGGGCCTTGGTTCAGTAACTTAACCTCTGCTTCCCTATCAGACGGGACTAATGAATAATAACCGACCCACAGTGCTGGTGTGGAGATTAAAAGCACTCATGCACATAAACCATCTGAGACAATATCTAGCAAATGGCCAGAATCCAAAATACTATCATCATTATCATCATTATTAGATAGAAATCCGTTAGCTTGGGCTGCCATAACTATCATAAATTGGGTGGCTTCACAACAGAAATCTATATTCTCACAGTTCTGGAGCCCAGAAAATCCAAGGCCAAGGTGCCAGCCAATTCAATTTCTGGTGAGAGCTGTCTTCCTTTCTTGCCGATGGCTGCCTTCTCGCTGGATCCTCACATGGCAGGGAAAAGGAGAAAGAAAGATTTCTCTTCCTCTTGTTACAAGACTGCAAATCCTATCCTGAGTCCTCACCATCATGACCTATTTTAACCCTAATTACCTCCTAAAGGCCCCACCTCCAAATACTATTACATTGGTGATTAGGACCTCAACATACGAATTTTGAAGGACCCAAACATTCAGTTCGTAACAAAATGTTTGAATGGCATAAATAAAATGAGCAGTAATACAGCAAATTCTATAACCATTCATGTCCACTGACCCATGTTAAAAGATAGTGCACATAACAATAAATGGATAGACAAAAGGAGGACTGTAAGGCTATGACTGGAGATTGTAGAGTGGTTAAACTTTTTTTTTTTTAATGTTATTCTGTTTCTAGGTCACCCAAATGCAAATGTTCAACATTTTCTACTTGTTCATGGCATTGTCTGGATTCCTTGCTGGTGGGACTCTAAATTACTCTAGTGAACAAACGCAACCAGGAGAGAACAGTGTCTGAAAGCAAAACCAATTCTTATTATGGAAATCCTTTTTTTTAATGTCTGCTTCCCTGCCTTAGTAAATAGAACATAGAGAACATAATTGAATATTTGATGATTGAAAATCTTGCAGTGTCTGTGGGTTCTCATGCTGGACATCAGTTCTCATCATAGCAAACAGATTAGACAGAATCTTTAATGGCCTTGAGATACTCCCATAAGGATTTTTTGTCTATGCCCTTTAAAAAATAATAAATATTTGATATCAGTTTGGTATGATTTTTGTTTGTGAATTTTCTCCATCTGATTGAGTCTAAGGGAACTTCGTTTACTGTTCTCTGAGTGAGATAAATGCTCTCTCTCTTTCCACACAGAAGGGAGAGGCTCCTTCATCCCCCTCCCTGACCACCTGAGAACTAGATACATTCCTCTGTATGATCTAGACCTAGGGAGGAGGTTAGTGTGCCCAGCCTATAGGCATTCATCAAGGGAACTGTTCTACACGTGTTCTGAGTCCTTCACCAGAGTTTTTCTTAAGGAGCTGAGCCAGCCCATGCTGGCCCACCCCACTGTGGTCTGCTCTGGCCTCTCTTCCTTTTCCTGGTTCTGCCTTTTCATGGGCCTTTCTAAAGTGATGGGGTCTCCAATGACGCAGTTCCTCATGGCCCATCCTCTAAGATTTCCCACCAGCTATGTTGAATCCTGGAAGTCATATTCCTCAGATCGACCTCATAACGAAAGTCAGAGGGGAAGAGTCATGGAGAGGCAAAGATTTGGGGAACACGGAACAGATGTTGCTGGTTCAGAAGATGATTCATACACAAATGAAAGCCAGTTCCCGGATCCATTGGCTGTGGAGGACTCAGTCCCAGAGTTAAGGGAGATCACTGGCCTTCATCCAAGTCTTCTCCTCTCTCCACTGTTTTGGCTCAGTGGATGGATATGTGAAGCCACACAGTGTTTTTCAAAATCGAAACCCAAGCATGTTGCAGTAAAAGTACGGTCTATCTGGACTCAACTATTTCTGTTTTTTCCTCAGTTTACGGCTTTGGTGCCAATTTTATTTGTCGTTATTCGTGGGTATTTTAAGAGGAAATTTGAAGGAGCCTTATCAGGCATTGCTTATCAGCTACCATAGCAACACAGAAATAACAGAATAAGCATACTGACATCCCAGTTACAGTGAAAGTTGTACAAAGAAGTCACCTAACCATCAACCAAAGATACTGAGAATGCAGTAGAACAGTGCCAGCTTCTGTGAATTAAAACTCATACACTTGGCTCACGAAAAGGCCTGAAAACTACCAACTGTCTAATCCAACAGCCATTTGGGTCTTCCTCCTCAGACAGCCCAATTTTTAGTTGGGTACATTACAACCCAAAATAAAAGATTCATTATTCAGCCTTCCCTGCTGCTAAGAGTGACCATGTGACTAAACTCTGACCACTAAAACCTAGAAATATTGTACGGGATTCCAGGAAGTTTCCTTGAAAAGAAGTACACTCTTCTTCTTCTATGCCTCCCTCCTGCTGCTGGGAATACAGATGTGATGACTGGAACTCCAGCAGCATCTCGAAACATGAGGATGATAGTTCTGTGCTTGAGACAATAGAGCCCAGGTCACTAACAACTTTCTTGAGTCCCCCTTCCAGTCTTATATTTCTGAGTAACAAAACACCAAAAATTTAGTGACGTAAAAGAGCAGCAATTATTTGCTATCATTTTCTCTCATGGTTCTAAGGGTTGACTAGGCTCAGTGAGGCAGTTCTTGCTCAGGGTTGCTCATGTGGGGCTGAAGTCATCATGCAGACTTCTTCACTCACATATGAAGGCTCATGTTTACTCTTGCCCGGGTTTCCTACCCATGGCTTCGCAACATGGCCTGGGCTTCTCCACAGCACGGCAGCAGAAACGAGCAGTCATCGTACAGCCCTTTATGACCTGGCCTCAGGAAATACATGGCGTTGCTTCTACTGCACTCACTCTACTGGCTGAAGCAAGCCCAAGCTCTGCCCAGGTTCAAGGAGAGGGGTCTCAGATTCACCTCTGGGGGATGAGGACAGAGAACAGCAAGATCATAATTTAAGAACAGCAGCAGATATCGTTACGGCCATCTTCAAAAAATAAAATCTGAGGCTTGGTGGCGCAGTGGTTGAGAGTCCGCCTGCCGATGCAAGGGACGCGGGTTTGAGCCCCGGTCCGGGAGGATCCCACGTGCTGTGGAGCGGCTGGGCCCGTGAGCCATGGCCGCTGAGTTTGCGCGTCCGGAGCCTGTGCTCCGCGACGGGAGAGGCCACAGCAGTGAGAGGTCCGTGTACCACAAAAAAATAAAATAAAATCTGCCATAGTACCATACTAGCCCTGAATTACTAGCCCTGATTTATATTATGTGACAAACAAACATATCTTGTTTAAGCCAAAGGTATTATGGATTTTTCTATTATGTGCAGTCCAACCTGATCCTAACTGATCCAGCTCCCTAGGCCATCACTCATAGCTGATCTGCATTTGCTTTACAAATACCTCTAACTAGCTTGCTTCATCTGGACTCTCCTTCCAAAGAAGATTAATGACCACAGCATAGAAAGGGAAAAAAATGTGTCTAGAATCAAACCAGGTATACCCATGGCAACAGAAATTGAGGTAAGAAACTGAAAAGTCTTAAAAAGTCACCCCTATTACTTTCAAGAGGCACAGCTATCTGTGGCCATTCAGTAAAGAGACAAGCAGCATTATATGAATCAAAAACCCTAGAGATTTTTTACCAAATTCAGAACTCAAGAATTAATGAGGTCCCTAAAATATTAATAAAGGATAGAGGCTTATTCATGACAGTCCCATTAAAGATAATTTTTTGTACTTACATTTGCTGAAGACAACCTCTGAGAAAAGTTTTTCTTTTAGGTTTTTGAGACATGATTTCATATTCTTATACTTTTTCCTTAAGAGAATCCCAGAGAGATCACTTAATTCCCAATTCTATTTTGGAATTAAATAAAGGAACAACTAAAGAAAACACAAAAGTTTTTTTTTTAATAAATGTATTTATTTATTTTTGGCTGCATTGGGTCTTCGTTGCTGCATGTGGACTTTCTCTAGTTGTGGTGCGCGGGCTTCTCATTGCGGTGGCTTCTCTTGTTTTGGAGCACGGGCTCTAGGCACACGGGCTTCAGTAGCTGTGGCTCGCAGGCTCTAGAGCGCAGGCTCAGTAGTCATGGCGCATGGGCTTAGTTGCTCCGCGGCATGTGGGATCTTCCCGGACCAGGGCTTGAACCCGTGTCCCCTGCTTGCGCGTCCGGAGCCTGTGCTCCGCGACGGGAGAGGCCACAGCAGTGAGAGGTCCGTGTACCACAAAAAAATAAAATAAAATCTGCCATAGTACCATACTAGCCCTGAATTACTAGCCCTGATTTATATTATGTGACAAACAAACATATCTTGTTTAAGCCAAAGGTATTATGGATTTTTCTATTATGTGCAGTCCAACCTGATCCTAACTGATCCAGCTCCCTAGGCCATCACTCATAGCTGATCTGCATTTGCTTTACAAATACCTCTAACTAGCTTGCTTCATCTGGACTCTCCTTCCAAAGAAGATTAATGACCACAGCATAGAAAGGGAAAAAAATGTGTCTAGAATCAAACCAGGTATACCCATGGCAACAGAAATTGAGGTAAGAAACTGAAAAGTCTTAAAAAGTCACCCCTATTACTTTCAAGAGGCACAGCTATCTGTGGCCATTCAGTAAAGAGACAAGCAGCATTATATGAATCAAAAACCCTAGAGATTTTTTACCAAATTCAGAACTCAAGAATTAATGAGGTCCCTAAAATATTAATAAAGGATAGAGGCTTATTCATGACAGTCCCATTAAAGATAATTTTTTGTACTTACATTTGCTGAAGACAACCTCTGAGAAAAGTTTTTCTTTTAGGTTTTTGAGACATGATTTCATATTCTTATACTTTTTCCTTAAGAGAATCCCAGAGAGATCACTTAATTCCCAATTCTATTTTGGAATTAAATAAAGGAACAACTAAAGAAAACACAAAAGTTTTTTTTTTAATAAATGTATTTATTTATTTTTGGCTGCATTGGGTCTTCGTTGCTGCATGTGGACTTTCTCTAGTTGTGGTGCGCGGGCTTCTCATTGCGGTGGCTTCTCTTGTTTTGGAGCACGGGCTCTAGGCACACGGGCTTCAGTAGCTGTGGCTCGCAGGCTCTAGAGCGCAGGCTCAGTAGTCATGGCGCATGGGCTTAGTTGCTCCGCGGCATGTGGGATCTTCCCGGACCAGGGCTTGAACCCGTGTCCCCTGCATTGGCAGGCAGATTCTTAACCACTGCGCCACCAGGGAAGTCCCCGAAAATATTTTTAATTCTGTCAGAAATGTTGAAATTAAGCTCAATACATTCATTAATTTTGTACCTGGAGGAGTTACTGCATAGCTGCCTCATCACATCCTAAGGAACACACCAACATCCCTTCTCTGTGAAGAGGCCTAAAACTCAGAGAAACCATGTAACAGGGGCTGTCATTATGGACATGAACAGCCTGCGGCATCACCCCCAGCCTCCACCTTCTCATTTACGAACTAGAGTTATTGTAGTCTTCCAGAGTTAGTTATTTTGTTTTGTGTCCTAATATTTTTCTTACTTCTCCTAGTTCTAAAATGCCTTGGGATTAACCAACACTAAATTCAAGAACAAAGTATACTGCAGCTAACATCTTCCTCCTTCTCCAATCAACCACAAAGGAAAAGGAAAAAAAAAAAAAAAAAAAAACTTAAGATATAAATTATCTTCCTCCCTAGCAATGTTAAAAAAGAAGAAATAAGACCCAAACCCTTAAGCACCTTTAAGTCCTTCCCTTCTTGATTCTATTTGGCCTCCTGAAATTAAATCCCTATAAACACATCAGTCTCTTATTTCCACTAGCCTTCGGAATTTTCTGTGTTTTATTACATTCAGAAATAGAGTGACATTTGCCAAGAAAATGGCTCCTTTTTCATTATTACCCCCCGCACACACACACTGGTCCACACCCAAGCCACAAGGAACTGGTCCTACAGCCCACAGTGCTCTATCCAGCCCTGACTGCTCTGTTCCCACTGCCAGGCACACGCATCCTCTGCTTCCAACTGTCTATTTTCTGCCCTGAATTCATGTGTCTCCTTCTCTATGAAGTCTTTCCTCATCCTCCAAGTTAGAATTAAGCTCTCTCTCCACATTTAACAAATAAAGCATTCACTGGGCACTGTTTTAGGGGCAAGATATACAACAGTGGAAAAAAATACAACATACTTGGAGAGAGAAACATTTCTCCAATCATCAATGGATAAATGTAAAACTGATTGCTTCATATGCCATAAATGAGTGGCACATGATGCTAGGACAGAGGGGATGTGACCAGCCATGTGTTAAGTCAGAAACTGTAAAGGGTCTGAAATGTTATCCAACCCGCAAGCTAACAAGATAGCCTGCCAGTGTTACGTACATATAATGATAGAAGACCCAAGATAAGACTCCTGGGTAAGAAACAGTGATATTCATTGTTGGTTACTCATAACAAAACAGCATCCAGGGCAGTATCTTGTATCACTTCCCCAGTCTCCACAGAGCAACAGGATTTGACCAGATGTTACCTGCTCCTGTAGTAAGGTACACCACAGGAAAGGAGCCTCGAATTAATTCTAGGACACTGGCTCTTAGAAGGCTGTCCATCCAACCCATCCGTGCCTCGGGAGAGAAAGTGAGATTAATGTAAATTAAATATCCTCCAGAGGAGAAGGGGACAAATCATTACTGCTCTGGAATATAAGCAAATGTCTCCAGGGAGGGGAAGGAGAGAGCTTACTCCCAGGGTGTCTCCAGGCAGTATGTCTCCAAATCTCTCTCTAGGGAAACACTCTCTAGCTTCCTAGGCTGTTTGTTATTCCAACATGTCCTTTGCTCAGAAGCCTTGCACAAATGAGGCATGAAACAAATTCATGGAGAACTGTCTCCCCACATTGCAAAGATCTGAGTTCTCCCTGAAGATATGAAGTTTGTACTGAGACCTGAGAAATGGGTAAGAGTTAGTGGATTGGAGCAGGGAGAGAAGCATCCAAGCAGATCAAGTTGCACGTGCAAGGCCCAGCACAGGGAAAAAGTACAGGGTTTTCAAGGAAGTGGCTGCACGGCTGTAGCACACAGAGCTAAATGAATCTGGACAGGCAGACAGGGACCAGGCCATGCCGGGCCTTGTCAGTCCATATTAAAGATTTGGTCCCTTAGACCAAGAGCAGTAGGAAGCCAAAAATGTGTCTTAAGCCAAGAAACGCTATGATGAGATTTGCATTCCAACAAAGCCACTCTCTACCGTGACAGAGGATGGACCAGAATGGGGTTAAGACCTTGCGTTCCAGCTTCCCACAGAACCGGAGATTAGGGTAAATTCTTTGAGCTTGTCTCTTCCACATCTAACACCTTCTTTTGCATCCCTCACATAACGCAACCCAGGCCCTTGAAATTTGTCATGTGTCATTTATTCCCAATAATGTGCAGAGCATCAGTCTGAATCACAAGTGATTTTCACTGTTGAATCAGTAATAAGAGAAGGCCCTGCCTTTCTGTAGCTTCTCTTTCAATGTACTATAAATTTGTTCATTTCAATTAACATCTTTCAAGCCTTTCACTTCTCTGCTTAGGATACCTCAATGTGTCCACCATAGGAAAGATCTAGATAAAGATGGCTTAGATCTGTGAAAAATTCAGTTGCTCTGGAAGATATCACCTAAGTTGAATCAGGGTGGCTTTGAATGAGGGCTGTAAGCTGGCTTCGGTGGCCTTGTATATAAGGGAAAAAATATAAGAGACGCGGTGCTTAAACTGGAGCTGGGGTAAAAATAAAGCATCTGAAATGTTGACTGGCTTGATGAGAGAAGGCCAAAAATTAAGACAGAGCTGGAAGTATATGATGGGATAAGAAGGGCAGAGGATGTGATGGCTGCAAGTAACGACTTCTTCAGAAGTAGCTGATTGGTTTTATATATGAGATACCGTTAGAGTGTTACCTTTTGCATTTTCCCCTTCACCACAAATTTAATAACTTTATTTTCGCTGCGGCTCCATCAATTTTAGTTTGGTTGTGCTATGATTCACTTCCCCAGAGCATTTGCATGATGTGTATCCTGCAGGTTTCATTTCTGTTAAATCACTGCTTTGTAGGGGGAGAAGGGGGGTGGATTCCAGGCGTGCTCCAGACTTTGAGTTAAGTTTTGAGACTAAAAGGAGATTGCATTTCCTGATTGCTAAGTTACCTCTGCTGTTCACTAAGAAATTATTTTCCCTATAACACTTCCGTTTGTATACTCGATAAAGTTAATATCTGTGAAATCAGTTGATTCTCACTGTACTAAATTATACCGAAATAGAAGACTGACTTCCTGGTACTGAGGAGAGAAAATTCTCAATGTCTTTTGACTTATTATCTCTGGCAGTTGGAAAGAATTACAATAAAACACAAAATTACTTTACAGGGTATGTTTAGAGAGCAAAGAAAATTAATGGAGGGATGGATTATTAGGGTATTTTTCCTTTTGACAGAGATTTCTATTTCCTGTCAAACATTTCCTCTGAAGTGAACTGGAGGAACACGATGTAAATTAATTTTTCTACGCCTTAAGAAATACCTGAGGTTTAATTGCCTCTGCAATATTTACGTTTACATAAATAATTCAATGGCAAATTAATCCAGCTTTTATAATTATCTCCCACAGACGCACACGGCTCAGTCCCAAGGACTTAACTGCAGCTTGATGAAGGTACTTAGGTCACTACAACCAGTAAACCATATAGAAAATTCTAAAGACATAAAGGAAAGAAAGCCATAGCTTTCAAGCCTAAGCTCTTAGGAAGAAATACAGTATTTGCAGTTGATCCTCAACACTGTGGGCTTCAGGAAACAGCACTATTAATGATGAACTTTCTAAAAATACACTGTTTCAACCGCATCCAAGAGCTATAGCACACCAGATCCTTCAGTCCACAGTTGAGTGGCACCTTTCCTGTGATCTCTGTATCTCCCACATAACCTGGTGGGAACAGTTGTCTCCCCCGTATTGTTTCATACACCATCTTCAGTCATTCGTCCTACACTGAGCACCTCTTCTCCTCTCACTTCGCTCACTCCCCTTTCATTCTGCCCAGAGCCAAGGCTGTCATCCCAGACCAGCTTCCAGGTAGAGGAGGGCCAGGTGAGCTCAGTTCCAGCATTTTACTGGACCCTTCTCCAGCCAGAGGACGACGTTCTCTTCTTCCAAGACTTTGTATTTTAAAATTCAGGATCCAAAAAATCATACATCCTGTCACTTGCTAGTTGGAATAGTAACGAAAATTTGGCATTGAATTTTATAGCTTATTAAGTAATTCAGTTATCTAATCTGGTTTATTCTACTCCAAACCGAACTGAAGGAATTAGTATAATTCAGTTGTATAGATAAAGGAGACTGAGGCTCGAAGAGGTTAAGTTTTCTCCACGTGAACAAGATAATTTGTAGAGCCAGGTTTGAATACAAGTCTCATCCTAGTGTGAGTGCCCTGGGGACTTGGGTTCACCACTCCGTGCCTAGACCCAGAACAGTGCCTGCACATAGTAGGCTCTCACTAAATATTTGTGCAATGAAAGGATTGTAGCTTCATGCTCTTTGCTCTGCATCACATTGCCTTCCTAGGAAATATATGATTCCTCCATCCTCCATTCTCCTTCCCACATCCAGCCTAGACATCAAATTTAGGTGATTATTACCTGGACTTCAATGCCACACTCACACCTCGCTTTGTTTCAAAGCCTCCCCGCAGGATTCTGCTCATATTTCATTATCACATAATGGAGCATTTGGTCATGCAGCATCTTATACTGGCTTCTATTGTATGTTGGTCTTGTCTTCAGTTCCATTCACTCTTCCTTATTTCAACCAAGCCAGGTACGTCTATTAATCTCCAGGTGGGATCCATTTGTACTGAAGCTTAAATAACTCAACAGCAAAATTTTGGCAAGGCAGCAAAAGCCGAATCATTTTAACACTTGCTACTACAAGTAGAAAAAGTAGATAGTAAAAGAGAGGAAGGAGACACAAAGCCACAGAGAAGGATTCTTCTAAGTAACAGTCAATCCTTTCCCTGCTAGAAGCTAGAAGCCTGTGAGACCCCCCTAGCCACAGTAGGAGGGAGAATTCATTTTACTGCATTTTGCACAGTGAATTTGTGGTAAGGAGAGCTGCACCTCCTAGAACTTGTGCAGAAATAAGTCATGCCGCCTGGCTGATGGCTTCCACAATATCCTAGAGAGGAGGAATTCATGAGGAACACCAGCACCAGCCAGCAGCTACACCTGTAAATTAGTTTTAAATCCTGTACGTATGTATACAGATATGGGTGTGATGTGTAAGTAAACACTTTGGTTTTTTTGATCATATATATTCACTCACTTTTGGTTTTTATTTGCACTATAAAAACTTTTCCAGGTACATTTAACAAGGTTGAAGTCCATGCTGGCTGTCGTCACCATAGGGGTGCCTAGACTGAGGAGGCAGATGAGTAGGCTGCCTGATAAAGCCAGTTCTTTATAGACTTGAAATCAGTCCGGCCCTGAATGACTTGACTCAAGTGCCTTCCTTTTCCTGTTTCTTAGCTGCACACTTTTCCGTATCCTGATCTGCATAGAAGTTTTAGCTGGACGCCTACCCTTACCTTCCCTCACTATAGGCTGGTTCCTAATACCTTCTGCAGATGGTATTTTGGAGTAACTCTGCCTACGTAGACTGACAGTCTCTCTCTACTTGACCATATCCTGTGTCTGCACCTCTGTGTGTTCCCTTGGTCTAGCTGAAACTCGAGTTATATCCAACATTTCTCCTTTCTCTCCTACAGATAAAAGAGCAAATATTCAATAACATATGTATTGAATTAAAGCTCATGCAAGTCTGAAAATTTCAAAAAGCATAAATACTTTCAGATATTGAAATACAACAGTACGTAGTTTCTGAACCTGTGATCTGTAAATGGATTCCATGGGGCCTCCCTTCAAATTGTATGAAAATTTTCACAGTGGATACAAATGTTCCTTTTTCTGGGATGAGCATAATTAACTGTTATCAGTTTCTCAATGGGATCTACTACTAAAAACATAGAGTTCTACTACCATAAACTCTAAAGATTGCCCCCCAAAAGCAAAGAGATCAGATCTTTTAAAATAGAATAGGTCATGTTTCTCCAGAGTCACAGTCCTTTTTGTTACGTAAGGTCCCTGTCTGGGATAAGGGGAGGACAAAAAGGTGTCACCATAGACCCCAAGCTCTTCTACGTCAATATTTACAGGGTTTATGTTGGAGAACCCACTTTAACAGTCACACTTTGATGGCCACGGGCATAGCAAGATACAACTACAGTGAAGAAATGGAGTCCATCTAGAAAAACTATCTAGCAAAATTAGTTCCTGTTTAAAAAGCAAGGCTGAAGAGTCTCTTTTACAGAAGTATTTGAGGGCTTCAATTATCCTGAGGGCCTCTCTGAGCCCTTTGATATCCAAATGATTCCCTTTCAAAGGGCCTCTGAGGCCACTATCGCAGCTGATTTTCCATTCTTCAATTGTTAACTGGTCTAACTCTGCCAGATACTCATTTTCTCAGTGTAAGTCCCCCAACATCACTTACTTGAAATCGCCCATCTTCTGTAAAATTTGCAGTTTCACATTTCAGTTTGCTTTGTTTTTGCACTGGAACATTGAGCGTTGATACCCTGGCTGGCTGAACACAAGGATTAAGCAGGAAATCTCTAACAGCAGACATCTTATAATTGGTCAGTTAAATTAGTGAATATATTTATGCTGCTATATTCTAACAACTTTGTAACTGCTGTGAGCCAAAAAAATATATATATATTCAGATAATCAGAACCCTCTAAACATCAAAATGTTAGCAGCAGTGATCCCTAAGCAGTGGTATTATGGGTAATAAAAATGATAACTCACACTGAATGCTCACTGTGCATTGCATGCAAAGCACTCTGCAAGCATGACCTCATCTAGTATTCACAGAAACCCCCTGAGAGAGACCATTATTTCTCTCTTTTCAAATGAAGAACCTGAGGTTTAGAAAGGTTAACACACTTACCCAAGGTCACACTGGTAAGTGGCAGGGCTGGGATTTAACTCGGCTAACTGACTTCAGAGCCCAGGCTCTTAACCTTGCACACTTTTTTGTATTTGCTTCTTTCATATATAAAAAAAATATATTACTAGTGACATAAAGGGGGAAAGGGGGTTATTTTTTAAAACCACTGAGTACAACTATCACCTTGTACAGCTTTTCAAAGTCATACTCCCTAATCTGTTTATGGTCCATTTGATAAATATCACCTATCAAAGCTTATTTCTCTGGGGTTTTATTAGAACAGGCACTTAAATTTCTTTTAAAAAGTGAACTTTTTTTTTTTTTTTTGCGGTACGCGGGCCTCTCACAGCCGCGGCCTCTCCCATTGCGGAGCACAGGCTCCGGACGCACAGGCTCAGCGGCCATGGCTCATGCGCACAGCCGCTACACGGCATGTGGGGCCTTCCCGGACCGGGGCACGAACCCGTGTCCCCTGCATCAACAGGCAGACTCTCAACCACTGTGCCACCAGGGAAGCCCAAAAGCGAACATTTTAGTCACAGGTTTTTAACCACTAGCCAATATCTCTGGCTAGAAGCCTGTGGCGTTTGTTGTTTTCAAAGTCCCTCTTTTGGCAAGAATACGAATTCACCTCTCTCTCTTAAGTGCCTCAACATTGAGGGCCACAAAAAAAGAGCTGAACGAAAGAGGAAGGATCAGAAACTGCATTCTATCCCACAGGGGACAGGAAAGATTTCGAATTTGTATTTACTCATTTGTTCAGTGGATTTTAAGTATTATCTGTATAGGCTTCCATTCACTTTATGTTATTAATATTAATACTTTATTCAAAATATTTGTGCAGTAATGTGACTCTATTTAAGTTCTCCAGAGAAACAGAACCAGTAGGATATATATAGATATGTATAAGAGGAAACTTATTATAAGAATTGGCTCAGGGCTTCCCTGGTGGCGCAGTGGTTGAGAGTCCGCCTGCCGATGCAGGGGACACGCGTTCGTGCCTCGGTCCGGGAAGATCCCACGTGCCGCGGAGCGGCTGGGCCCGTGAGCCGTGGCCGCTGAGCCTGCGCGTCCGGAGCCTGTGCTCCGCAACGGGAGAGGCCACAGCAGTGAGAGGCCCGCGCACTGGGGAAAAAAAACAAAAAAGAATTGGCTCATACAGTTATGGAAGCCAAGAATTCCGCAATCTGTACAATCTGTGGTCTACAAGCTGCGGAACCAGAAAGGCTAATGTTGCCATTCCGTCCAAGTCAGTAGGCCTGAGAAGCAAGGGGACTCAATGGTGTAACTCCCAGTCCAGGGGAGGAGAAGAGGGTAAACCCCAGAGTCTGAAGGTCCAAGAACCAAGAGCACCAATGTCCAAGGGCAGGAGATGGATGACCCGGCTCACAATGGAAGAGAATTCACCCTTCCTTCACCCTTCTGTTCCATTCAGACCCTCAACAGATTGCCATCACCAACGTGGGTGGGCATTAACCAATCTTCTTTACTCAGTCTACTGAATCAAACCCATCTCTTCCAGAAGCATCCTCATAGACACACCCAGAAATAATGTTTATTTCAGCTATCTGGGCATCTTTTAGGGAAACGCATCTTTTAGGGAAACCACTCATGTCAGACTGTTCAAAAATGCCAATAAGGAGCCTTGAGTACCAAAATTATAGGACCAGAAAGATGTTAAGAGTAGGAATGGAGGTGGCGCACACTTCAAACTGACTTTGGGAATGATAAGAAGGTGATGGAAAGAATATAGTCTTAGGAGGCAGCTGGAAGAGGGCAGTACTCCCAGACCTCCCACCCTGTGTTCCCCCGCTCCCCATAACAGTGTTGGCAGCAGCTCTGTGGCAGCATAGGTGGTAGCCAGTACAAAGGGAGCTCGTCCCAGCTCTGGTGCCCTCAACGCTGGAGCAACTTGACATATCAGACACTACACGTTATAAAACTAATAGCAGAATCCCCAGGGCCTCACGTAACTCCCTGTAATAGCATCAGGGCTTATTGGAGACTGGTTAGATTTTTCAGTTTTCTTTCAAAGAAATCAACATATTGTAGACTAATATCTGGACTGAGTAAAAACTATTGTAGACTAATATCTGGACTGAGTAAAAACATCCATAGTAAGAACTATGGATGAAACTATCTGGGCTCCAGAGGATAAAAGAAAGAATTTCTTGACAGTGAGATATGGCCTTATTAGTACCCAAGGCTGGTGAAGCAAGAGCATGCTGTATTTACAGAGCTTATGTGTACTCTTTTATATGATTTTCCATTTTACCTTAACTGATTTTTACTGAGCACATATTTGAGGGATTTTATATTTATATAACTAAGCCCATCAGCTTGTTCATACTACTTTTATATTGCTCTCACATTAATATAGTTCACAGTCCCAGAGCATATGCCCTGTGTACCAAATACTCAGCTGAAGACCTAAATTAGAAGTCTAAGTTCTCTAATGCAGTAGACATTAGACTTAAATTCAACCCAACAATAGCTCTAAACTTATTGCCCTTTATAACCAGAATAATCCTTTCTCATGTCTTATAATTTTGTATTCTTTCTGTAATTTCATTTTTTTTTTTACAGTGTGTGAAATGAGGCATGGGTCTAAGTATATTTATCTCCATACCAATAATTAGTATGTCTAAGAGCAGGAGTCCACAAACAATGGCTTGTGGGCCAAATCTGGCCTGCTGCCTGTTTTTGTAAACAAAGTTTTATTGAAACAGAGTTACTTACACTCATTTGTTTACATATTTGCTACAGCTGCTTTCACACCACAAAGGCAGAGCTGAGAAGTTGCAAAGCTGAAAATATTTACTATCTAGCACTTTACCTAAAAACATTGATCACACAGTCTCCCAAGGCAAAAGAAATAAAAGCAAAAATAAACAAATGGGATCTAATCAAACTTGAAAGCACAGCAGAAGAAACCATCAACAAAAAAACAACTTACAGACTGGAAGAAGATATTTGCAAATGATGTGACTGACAAGGGGTTAATATCCAAAGTATACAAACAGCTCATACAACTCAATATCAAGAAAACAAACAACCCAATCAAAAAATGGGCAGAAGACCTAAATAGACGTTTTTCCAAAGAAGACATACAGATGGCCAACAGGCACATGAAAAAAAGCTCAACATTGCTAATTATTAGAGAAATACAAATCAAAGCCACAAGGAGGTATCACCTTACACCTGTCAGAATGGCTGTCATCAAAAAGTCTACAAATAAATGCTGGAGAGAGTGTGGAGAAAAGGGAATTCTCCTACACTGTTGTTGAAAATATAAGTTGGTGCAGCCACTATGGAAAACAGTATGGAGTTTCCCTAAAAAAACAGAACGATCACATGATCTAGCAATTCTACTCCTGGGTATGTATCTGGAAAAAAAAATAACTCAAAAAGATACGTGCGCCCCAATGTTCATAGCAGCACTATTTACAACAGCCAAGATGAGGAAGCAACACAAGTACCCATCAACAGATGACTGGCTTAAGATGTGGTACATATATACAATGGAATATTACACGGCCATAAAAAGAATGAAATATTGCCATTTACAGCAACATGAATGGACCTAGGGAATATTATGCTTAGTGAAGTAAGTCAGACAAAGACAAATATTTTATGATATCAATTATATGTGGAATCTAAAAAATAATACCAGTGAATCTACATGCAAAACAGAAACAGACTCACAGACATAGAAAACAAACTTATGGTCACCAGAGGGGAGAAGGAGTAGGGGAGGGACAAATTAGGACTATGGGATTAACAGATACAAACTACTATACATACAACGGACAAGCAACAAAGATTTACTGTATAGCACAAGGAATTATAACCAATATCTTTTAATAACCTATAATGGAATATATTCTGGGAAAAAAAACCTCTCAATGACTATGCTCTATACCTGAAACACAATATTCTAAGTCAACCATAGTTCAATTAAAACAAAAATTTGAAGGGGAAAAAAAGTAGTGATCACATAATTATTTCTTTTCATTGTTTTTATCTCATCTCATTTGTTATTTCTTTTTAATTCTTTTATAAGTCACCATATGAAAAGTACCAGACAATGTAAAAAAAAAAAAAAAAGTTTTTAATATTTTTAAAATTTAACCCAGTCAAACTTGTCCTTTATTGACGTTTACTGTTTTAGATTATATTGTCAAAAGTTGCTCAAGTGAAGAGATATAGATGAACAAACTAATTGTAGTTGTTTACCGTTACTATAGCAATAGTCAACAAGCAACAATACCTCATTGCCATACTATAATAGGCATTTATTTAGATCATGCCTCTGCTGAGGGTCTAAGCTACTGGTCTAAGCCGGGCCAACTCGTACCACTCTTCCACATGGTACTAGCTGATAGGAGAGTACCACTCTCCTATCAACCTCTTCCTGGGACCAGGAGGCTACCCTAGGCAGGATTTTCTCATGATGGCAGAAACCTACAGGGTTTCTCAAAACCTAGACTCAGGACTGGCACAGTGACACGCTCACCACATCCCATTGGCCAAAACAATTCACAAGGTCAACCCAGATTCAAGGGGCAGGAAACTATACTGCAAAGTCACATAGCAAAAGGCAAGGCTGCAGGGACAGTTGAAGAACTGTGGTCCATGAGACAATCTATCACACGTGTGTACACATTTGAACTTTAAAGTACATTTGCATTTCTACATAATTTTTTTTAAAATATGGAACGCTTCACGGATTTGCACGTCATCCTTGCGCAGGGGCAATGCTAATCTTCTCTATATTGTTCCAATTTTAGTATATGTGCTGCTGAAGCGAGCACATCTACATGATATAATTTTAATATTTAATCCTGATGAAGGTTCTAGGAATTAGGTATTACCATTGTTGCCGTTTAAGAATGATGAAGCTGAGTCAGGGCTTCCTCCTTGCCCAATGTCAAACAGTCTGGAAGTGGCAGAAGAAAGACTTGAATACAAGCCTGTTTCCAAAGGCTTTTCCTCTGGGCAGTATTTGCATTATTAAATTTGTCTAGTGAGGTGGCAATGGCTACGGCCTGGTAAAATTCAGTCCTTCTTGTCCATAGTATAGGACTGTAGCTACTCAGGTGCTATAGATTGAATATTGGTGTCCCCCCAAAACTCATATGTTGAAACCTAATGCCCAAAGTAATGGTATTTTGAGGTGGAGCCTTTGGGAGGTGATTAGGTGATGGGGACAGAGTTCTCATGAATGGCATTACTGTCCTTATAAAAGAGACCCCAGAGAGCTCTCTCACCCCTTCCACCATGTGAGGATACAGTGAGAAAACAGCTATCTTTGAAGCCAGAAGCGAACCCTCACCAGACGTGGGATCTGCTGGCCCCTTAATCTTGAACTTCTCAGACTCCACAATTGTGAGAAACAAACATTTGTTGTATAAGCCACCCAGTCTCTGGCATTTTTGTTACAGCAGCCCAAATGGAGTAAGACACCAGGCCCCAGTGTGTGGGAGTCCAAACCGACAAAAGTGAGCGGAAGTGATGTGTGCCACGTCCAGGTCAAGACTTTTTAAAAGAAAGCCTGCTTCGTGCTCACTTGCTTTCCCCTTTGGCCAGGTGGATGAAGAGAAGGCTATCCAAAGAGCTTTCTGAAATAATGGATGTATTCCACACCTGCACTATCTCATATGGTATCCCCTACCCCAAGTGAACACTTGATGTATGGTTAGTACAACTGAGGACTTGAATCTTTAATTTAACTGGCTCTAATGCCTCTAAGTAAAGTAATTCTAATTAAGTTTGTTTTGGAATTCAGTAAATTGAGGATTGAGATTGAAAACAGACAGAAAGGAATTGGAAAATGTAAATGTTCCCTAAATTGGTAGAACTGTCTGGCAGAGGTCAAATAGTGGCCAATATTTTGGGAAGAAAAATAAGGTATCTAAAAGAAACAAACTCTTGATAAAGTTACAGTTTGATATTTCCAGTTTCCTTCTGACTGGGTAACAAATTAAACTCCCGTTTACTACAGAATTAATTCACCTCTCTCACTGGTAAATAATTTATCATTTTGAGGCAACCTGACATACTACACACAGGCATAAAGCCACTTTTTCTAAAATCCACTGGTTTGCTGGAGCAGTTGTATCTCTTATTGATATTTATTGTAACAACCCAATACTCCTAATGGTTGTGAAATTCGGCTTGTCTGGGCACTTTCAAAACAAATAACACCAGCGTAGCTCCCAAACACCACTGCCATCCGTCACTTGCAAGACAGTCACTGTGACCAGCACCCTGCTTTAGGGATGGGTTTATGCTACAGTTCTAGAAAACGAGCTTTCACCTTTCCAGTGATGTGGTGAAAAAACCTGGAGCATACACCCTCGATTGGCTATTAACATTTTTTTTTTAATTCTATTTTTTATACAGCAGGTTCTTATCGGTTATCTATTTTATACACATCAGTGTATACATGTCAATCCCAATCACCCAATTCATCACACCACAACCACCCCGCCGCTTTCCCCCCTTGGTGTCCATACATTTGTTCTCTACATCTGGGTCTCTATTTCTGTCCTGCAAACTGGTTCATCTGTACCATTTTTCTAGGTTGCACATATAGGCATTAATATACGATATTTGTTTTTCTCTTTCTGACTTACTTCACTCTGTATCACAGTCTCTAGATCCATCCACATCTCTGCAAATGACCCAATTTCGTTCCTTTTTATGGCTGAGTAATAGGCCATTGTATATACATAACACATCTTCTTTATCCATTCATCTGTCGATGGGCATTTAGGTTGCTTCCATGACCTGGCTATTGTAAATAGTGCTGCAACGAACATTGGGGTGCATATGCCCTTTTGAAATATGGTTTTCCATGGGTATATGCCCAGTAGTAGGATTGCTGGATCTATGGTAATTCTATTTTTAGTTTTTTAAGGAACCTCCATAATGGCTGTATCAATCTACATTCCCACCAACAGTACAAGAAGCTTCCCTTTTCTCCACACCCTCTCAAGTATTTGTTTGTAGATTTTCTGATGATGCCCATTCTAACTGGTGTGAGGTGATACCTCATTGTAGTTTTTTTTTTTTTTTTCTTCTGTACGCAGGCCTCTCACTGTTGTGGCCTCTCCCGTTGCGGAGCACAGGCTCCGGACGCGCAGGCTCAGCGGCCATGGCTCACGGGCCCAGCCACTCCGCGGCATGTGGGATCTTCCCAGACCGGGGCACGAACCCGCGTCCCCTGCATCGGCAGGTGGACTCTCAACCACTGTGCCACCAGGGAAGCCCCTCATTGTAGTTTTGATTTGCATTTCTCTAATAATTAGTGATGTTGAACAGCTTTTCATGTGCTTCTTGGCCATCTGTATGTCTTCTTTGGAGAAATGTCTATTTAGGTTTTCTGCCCATTTTTTTGGATTGGGTTGTTTGTTTTTTAATATTGAGCTGCATGAGCTGTTTATATATTTTGGAAATTAATCCTTTGTCTGTTGATTCATTTGCAAATATTTTCTCCCATTCTGAGGACTGTCTTTTCATCTTGTTTGTAGTTTCCTTTGCTTTGCAAAAGCTTTTAAGTTCCATTACGTCCCGTTTATTTTTGTTTTTATTTCCATTACTCTAGGAGGTGGATCAAAAAAAAATCTTGCTGTGATTTATGTCAAAGAGTGTTCTATGTTTTGCTCTAAGTGTTTTATAGAGTTCAGTCTTACATTTAAGTCTCTAATCCATTTTGAGTTTATTTTTGTGTATGGTGTTAGGGAGTGTTCTCATTTCGTTCTTTTACGTGTAGCTGTCCAGTTTTCCCAGCACCACTTATTGAAGAGGCCGTCTTTTCTCCATTGAATACTCTTGCCTCCTTTGTCATAGATTAGTTGACCATAGGTGTGTGCGTTTATCTCTGGGCTTTCTATCCTGTTCCATTGATCTATATTTCTGTTTTTGTGCCAGTACCATATTGTCTTGATTACTGTAGCTTTGTAGTATAGTCTGAAGTCAGGGAGTCTGATTCCCCCAGCTCCGTTTTTTTCTCTCAAGATTGCTTTGGCTATTTGGGGTCTTTTGTGTCTCCATACAAATTTTAAGACTTTTTGTTCTAGTTCTGTAAAAAATGCCACTGGTAATTTGATAGGGATGGCACTGAATCTGTAGATTGCTTTGGGTAGTATAGTTATTTTCACAATATTGATTCTTCCAATCCAAGAACATGGTATATCTCTCCATCTGTTTGTGTCATCTTTGCTTTCTTTCATCAGTGTCTTATAGTTTTCTGAGTACAGGTCTTTTACCTCCTTAGGTAGGTTTATTCCTAGGTATTTTTGTTGTTGTTGTTGTTGTTGCAATGGTGAATGGGATTGTTTTCTTAATTTCTCTTTCTGATCTTTCGTTGTTAGTGTATAGGAATGGCTATTAACATTTTAATCGTGAAAGCTGGGGAGGATTTGAACCCACTGCTCACTTGCATACTAGCACATGTAGAAATCAATTACAATTGAAAAGAATATTTAGACATTAGCACCTGAGAAGTGTGATTGCTTTTTAGCTTCTGCTTATTTTCCATACCATCAGAAAAGTTCACGGTGATGAATGTGAATGGCAGTGAGCCCTCACTACTGGGGGGATGCCAATTTTGGGGTGGTGGGGAGGCTGATAGAAGGCAAGTCCATGGGCTTCCCTGGTGGCACAGTGGTTGAGAGTCCACCTGCCGACGCAGGGGACACGGGTTTGTGCCCCGGTCCAGGAGGATCCCAGATGCCATGGAGCGGCTACGCCCGTGAGCCATGGATGGCCACTGAGCCTGTGCGTCCGGAGCCTGTGGTCCGCAATGGGAGAGGCCACAACAGTGAGAGGCGCGCGTACCACAAAAAAAAAACAAAAACAAAAACAAAAGGCAAGTCCGTGACTCCGAGGATAATCCATGCTGCTGTATCCACTCTCAGGTTTCTCAGCACCTCTTTTAGAGGACCTCTTTGCTCCCTGTGGAGCCTGTGACTAGGAGTCAGAGCCAGCTCACATTGTGGCTCCTCCTCTTATTAGCTGAGTGGCCATGAGCAGTCCCCTCTCTGAACCTCATTTTCCTTCTCCATGTGAGGATTAAAGGGACTAGTGCAGATAAAGTGTGTAGCACATAGTAACTGCACATTGTGTAGTATTCCACCCATGTAACTGTTATTTCTGGAGACTTCTCCATCCTCCCGCTCCCCAACACCAACCCTTATGCATACAGATTTCAGCGCCACGTGGCAATTTACTCATTTTTAAAACCTCAAAACTCGTTCAACCAAAAACAGCCACATAACATAACTGAGAGACATTTTAGGAAGCAGATGAAAAGGAAGCTACACTAACAATGTACTCAGGTCACCCTGGTTATGGATCAGAGAGATGGGAGAGTCGTATGTTCTCCACACAGGTCTTAGCCAGATAGCTCTCTCTGTCACCTTGGGCAGAGACTGCTACTTTCCTTTCTTATGCTAATGCTTTCGGTAATAAACTGCATACCCTTTTATCTTGTAAAATAAAATCATCATGACCTCAGAATGGATGACGAATCCCGGGCCCTCCACCTCCTTCCTATTTGTTACCTTGGATGTATGTGATCTGCACTTTTGTCTTATGCTTGAGACATAGATATTGGACATGACTGAGGCCTGCCTGACCTGAAGCTTTCTCCAGGGGGCCCAAATCCAAGGCCTTGATTCTGATCAGGACTTTCAAATACTGAACGCCTGGTCCTTATCAAAGATCTACCAAGACACTGGGTAAGATCATAGATGGGCACATAAATGTGCCCTTCTGCAGCCTCACTTCTCAATTTCCCTGCAACTCACTCCCCTCTTCCTTGCGTACTTCTGGTTCAAAGTTATGAGGAAGATGTCAAACAGTGAGAGGAGTATTTAAGATGTTACCATGCAGGGCTTCCCTGGTGGCGCAGTGGTTGAGAGTCCGCCTGCCGATGCAGGGGACGCGGGTTCGTGCCCCGGTCCGGGAGGATCCCACATGCCGCGGAGCGGCTGGGCCCGTGAGCCATGGCCGCTGAGCCTGCGCGTCCGGAGCCTGTGCTCCACGGCGGGAGTGGCTGCAGTGGTGAGAGGCCCGCGTACCGCAAAAAAATAAAAATAAATAAATAAATAAGATGTTACCATGCAGAGGGGCTCACGGTATACAAGCATTTATGAAATACTTCTATGAACTGGGTCTCAACGGATTACGTTTGTCCATGACAAATTTTTCCAGCAAGTTTTCTAAGATTCTTCAATTGTTCTGTCATCACTGCTTTCAGCCAGGGATCCTAAGGACAAGCGTCTCTGAGAGGATGGAACACAAAAATGCCAAGGCATGTGTGGCAAACACAGCTGCCCAGCAGGTATCTGTGCTCCTTTCCCTAAGTGTAGAGTTGCTAATGGAAGCAGCTGCCCAGCCAGGGAACATTTTTCCTCTCCCCCACACACACTCTCACCCCAATCTTTGCATCTAGACATAGCATGTGACATTTTCCTACTAAGGGGATGTGAACAGAAAGGATGTGTCACTTCCTGGCTAAGATAGTTAAAAGACAGTGTGCCTTCTCCACACTCCTCTGGATGTCGAAGCTCAGGGTGACATTGGAAGGCACATGTTAAATATGGTGGAGCCACCAAATGGAATAATTCTCAATCCCTGAATCACTTCTCAGAGGAGAGGAGACTGCCTTACTGGGTGTTCCCCACACTTAACTATTTAGTGAGTGAGAAATAAACTGAATCTACTGCAGAAGCTGATGTTATCATAACTATATACCATGAGTTTTAAAAAGGAAAATAAACAATACGATCCTATAACTGGCATCTGGCCACTTGTAGCGTACATAGGTAAAAGAAACAATTTAATTGCATTAAAAGCTACTTAACTTGCACGTGTTTGGCAAGCATGTAAATTGGTACAATTACTGTGAAACACTGTTTGGCAAAATCTACAAAAGCTGAATCTTTAAATATTCTATGACCCCAACTACATATAATCCCATCGTAAATATGTGCATATGCTCATCAGAAACATGTACTAGAATGTGGCCTATACACGCAATGAAATATTGTCTTACAAGAGGAAGGAAATTCTGACACATGCTACAACATGGGTGAACCGTGAGGACATTATGCTAAATGAAATAAGGCAGTCACAAAAGACAAATACCGTGTAATTCCACTCTAGGTTAGGTAATCACAGTAGTCTAACTCATAAAAACAGAAAGTAGGAAGGGTGGTTGCCAAGGGCATGAGGAATACGGGAGTGTTGTTTAGTGGAGATAGAGTTTTGGTTTTGCAAGATGAAGAGCTCTAGAGATTGGTTTCACGACCATGTAAATGTACTTAACGCCACTGAATTGTTACTTAAACATGGTTACAATAGTAATTTTTATGTTATATGTATTTTACCATAATTAAGCATAAAAACAAAAACAAAAACATGTATCAGAATGTTCAGAGTAGCACAAATTATAATAGCTGGAAACTGGAAACTAACCAAATGTCCTCCAACAGTAAAATGAATAAATTGTGGGCTGTTCACCCACTGCAATATTACACAGCAATGAGAAATGCATGACCTGTGACATGAAACAATATGAATAAATCTTACAAACATAATGTTAAGCAGAAGCCGCCAGACGAAAAAGATATATACTATATGAGTCTATTTATATAAAGTACAAAAACAGGCAAAACACTTCAATTATGTTAGAGGTCAGGATAAGAGGGTGGGTAATGACTAAAAAGAAGCCAAGTGGAGGGGGGGGCCGTTTTTGTATTATTATTACCTTTTAAATTTTTTTTTAATGATCTTAGTCAATTGCTATAATACATTTCTAAAATTTTCTATGTCCTCTCAAAAAAAAAATTACAAACTCAAGGGGAAAAGATGTCCAAAAGTGCATCCTTCTTGCCTGAGGGCAGTAGAACCTCTGAAGCAGCTGAGGCAAGTGAATTTAGAATTTGTATGTGAATAATCAGCACAAATCAAGATACCTTAGAATTCCTTATTATTCCATAAATGGTCCATTGTATACAAATTACCTACTTCATCATCAAATTATCATTCATCTAGGAGCACCAACAAGAAATGTGTTTAACAAGTAAAATTCTATGGTAATTTCACACTCAACAATGCCTTGTGTTCATAATTTCAATATTAGATCTGATTGAATATGATTAAATATGGTCTGTGCATTCCAAAACAGGTTGCAGGATGGATGTAAATGAACTCATTAGTAGCTGATGCTGTAGAGATCTTTCTAAATGCTAATGTTTAGCTGCCTTTGGCTCATTAATTAATTTAAAGATTGTATAATTATCAAAGCTTTCAATTCAAGTACATCTACCACTCTTTATTATTGGATGATGCTTATTTGCATGTGAGCATAAAAAATTAAATTATGTCACCCAAAGATATGGAACACAATACCAAATGATCATACAGGTTATGTATTTATTTGCAAAGGAAACAAGCAAAGTCAGAGGGGGATGTTCACTTGAATACATGAGGAGTTGGGACCACTACAAATCCTCGTCTCCAAAATAGGAGCGATGAAAACAAAAGCAGGGATGAACAAGGAGTCGAATGTTGGGAGACCATGAGTAAACCCAGTGTATGGAAAAGAAGGGGAGCCTGGTGTAACTGAAAGAGCCCCATCCTAAAAAAATCCAAGGTGACAGGAATACTCTAAATTCCAATGCTTTTAGAATCTGATCAGTAGAGTCTACTTTTGAAGGTTTTAAGATCACAAAGGGTTATTATAAAATTAGAACTTAGAAGCACAATGAGACACTTTTAGATAACTTAATGATTTTCTTTCACACTCAGGGCAAGGATT
Organism: Lipotes vexillifer; assembly: GCF_000442215.2. Taxonomy (NCBI): domain Eukaryota; kingdom Metazoa; phylum Chordata; class Mammalia; order Artiodactyla; family Lipotidae; genus Lipotes; species Lipotes vexillifer. The sequence continues at coordinate 2,402,664 of NW_006782062.1, forward strand.
AAGGGCTAGCCACCAACAAAAGGGTGACTTCGTCTAGTATCACCACACATCCAAGGAGAGTCATCCAACAGAGACTAGTTAAGGTCACCCTCTCACACTTAAGAGCAAAGGCAAGAAAGTGCCAGAGGCACTCTAGGGAAAG
>NW_006782062.1:2403156-2407241 GCF_000442215.2 Lipotes vexillifer
GAAAGAAGTGAACTGGGGAGGCGTCCTGGTAGATCCCACACAGGAAGCTTACCTACTTCCCCATGATTTCCATCATCAGGAAACCTCCTTACAAATAAGCATAGTAGAGTGGGTACAAAATTTTAAATAAGTATTTTTAGACTGTAACCTACTGACTTCTCTGTTAGTGATTCAGTTTATGGATATCACCATACCGTGAATTGTGCAGCTTCCATGGGAAGACATTTATGAGAGGATTTTAAGCAGAGGGAGCCAGTATAAGCAGGACTTTAAGTGATGTCTTCTCACTAACATCTGATACATTTTGGAGGGTTTGGGACCTACAGGGCATCTCACACTGATTTGTTCCATTGTGCTTGCAAATTACTTAGATGTGCCAGAGGAATCCCTAGGGACTAAATTAAGGAAAAAGTCAAGGTTGTAAATGCTGCAGAAATGGCAATGCATGAGAACCATGGCAAGGAGAACTACAGAAGGCTTTTCCTCTTCAACATTCTGTTTTGTCCTAACATTCCCCCCAAAGGGGCTTTCAGAATCACGTCTGAGAACAATCACCTACTGCTCTGGTCTACATGTTTGTGAAGACCCCCAAAATTCACATCAGAAACCTAACTTCAAGGTGACGCCTCTTGCCCTCATGACTGGGACTAGTGCCCTCATACAAAAGGACCACACAGCTCCCTGGGCCCTTCTGCCATGGGAGGACACAACCAGCCTCTGCAACCTGGAAGAGGCTCTCATTCGACCTTGTTGGCTGGCACCCTTCATCTCAGATTTGCAGCTTCCAGAACTATGTGGAATAAATTTCTGTTGTTTATAAGCTACTCATTCTGTTGTATTCCGTTACAGCAGCCTGAACAGACTGACACTTATTTCCTTTCGTCTGTGGCAATGGCCACCCAGGTAACACTGTGAGGGAAGTCCCAGGTCTTAGCAATCTAGACCTCTAAGTTTATTATTTTTAAAATTTATTTATTTTTTATTTATTTATTTATTTTTGGCTGCATTGGGTCTTCATTGCCGTGCGCAGGCTTTCTCTAGTTGCAGCGAGCGGGGGCCACTCCTCGCTGCAGTGTACAGGTTTCTCACTGCAGCGGCCGCTCCCGCTGTGGAGCTCAGACTCTAGGCACACAGACCTCAGCAGTTGTGGTGTGTGGGCTCAGTAGTTGTGGCTCACGAGCTCTGGAGCACAGGCTCAGTAGTTGTGGCACACGGGCTTAGTTGCTGCACAGCATGTGGGATCTTCCCAGACCAGGGATCGAACCCATGTCCCCCGCATTGGCAGGCGGATTCCCAACCACTGAGCCACCAGGGAAGTCCCCTAGACCTCTAACTTTAGAAACCAGCCATGTATAATCCAGAACAGTTTTCCTGTGTTCGTTCAGTAGAGTTACACAGAAAGCTGTAGACGAGCAACATTTGCCACCCCAAAATGTCTCTGTGGCATGGCGATCAATTGAGGCTGATTTTTTAAAATTATTCTTTCTTTATTGAAATATAGTTGACTTACAAAGTTGTGTTAATTTATGCAGTACAGCAAAATGATTCAATTACACATATGTATTTTATAGTCTACTGTATAGCACCGGGAACTATATTCAATATTCTGTGATAAGCCATGATAGAAAAGAATAGGCTCATTGTTTTTCAGAAACTGAAGACTCAGTTTTTCTCGTTACCTCTCCCTTAACTGCCTAAAAGAATTCACATAATGGGCTTGTTCCCACAATACAGCTACCACCTGAGGTATCTGCAGAGAATATGGACCAGGTGTGTCAGGGGAGACTCAGCAAGACCTAGAGATCAGAGCCCTCTGTGTCCCATCCTCTCTGCATGGCCCAGCAAACATTTGTTTTACCAAAAATATGCTTTTCCATTTTCATGTGAATTGTTTTCCTCCCCTTTGAAGTCCCAAACCATTACCCCTAACATCCTCTTTTGTTAACTTTAGCTGAAGATGTTATTGAAGGTGAGGGTTTTGACCATTTTGGCGAGTTACTCAGTTTTTCTGGATGTCTCTCACGTATACATGTTATTAAACTTTTGTTTGATTTTTCTCTGTTCATCTGTCTCATGTCAATTTAATTCTTAGACCAGCCATAAGAACCTAGATGGGCAGAGGAAAATGTTTTCCTCCCCAACATGCTCATCCATACTGTCACAGATAGATTGCCCCAACATCCATATTACAGCCTCTAAGAAGGGGGAGAAAGCCAAAATCCAGAGAAACATGACTGTCTTTAAGTGGCAAATTATATCCCAATTACTCATACCACTTCAGCTCACTTTCTGTTTGCCAAAAATTAGTCGCATGTCCGCACCCAGCTGGAAGGAGAACAGGGGGATACACAGCAATTTCCCAAAGCCCACCTCTCTGACCACCCAAATATCCGTGCATGCCCTTTTCCTCCCTCACACAGAACACATTACCCCTACCTAAAAGAGACAGGTCCCATCCTGCTAGGGCACACAGCTTAAAGTCCAAGATATGTGGGCACCATGCAGTCTCTTCTACCACATCTGGATGTGTCTCCTATAGCCAAGAAGTTAGGAGCTCATTCCCTCCCCCATGTCCCACCTACCCATCCCTGCACCCACAACAAACTCAGTAAACAATGGTAGGTAAGACAAGACATGCACAATAGACATTTATTCTCAGAAAAGGCAAGAAGCAAAACACACAGCAGCCACTGGTCCTTAGCAATGATGGCGTCACGCTGGGCAGTAATTATAAAGGGACCTGCCCTGGCAGTGGAATATTTTCATGGTTAGATCTTGGTTTTTGGTTCTGGGGGCATTCCCTTGTCCATTGTCCCCTGAGCCTGTGGCTTTGCCTCGGTGGTTCTTCCTTGCCCATTGTTCCTCATGGCCACACCAGAGTTTGGAGACATTTCCTTCATGAGCCCTGCTTCAAGGATACTCAGTTCTTTTTACACTGCTTCCTACCAGTGCAGTGAGCCTGAGAATTACATTAGGATTGAACATTCACAAGCCAGTGGTTCATTTGGCAACAAAGTTTGCTTCAATCAATGGTAGATTTCTGGTCTATTTGATTCTGTTCTGATTTAACATGTCAGTTCCCACCCAGAATTTTTACTGGGCATTATTTCTTAAGCCCACCTTATTTTCTGGCATCTGAGTTTAGCCATCACTCTTTCCTCCCTTAAAAGGCTACTCCCTTGAGGCCATTTGACAGAGTAGACTTAATCTGATCTTTGTTGCTAGGACTACCTTTGTTCAGTTGAGAATCTTTTAATGGGAGGACCTTGAAGAACACCCTTCGTAACAGTTTTCTGCCTTTGTGGGATTAACAACAGTTGATTTTTCCAATCCCATGGGGTTCTATTATCTTCCCACTCTTCTTGCCAATTAGTCAATTCTTGCCTGGGCTCATTTCTTTCTAATAACCACCTGTGGAAAGCAGCAAAGAGCAGCCAACGTACAAATAACCTGATTACTTCCAACTGCTTTCTCTAGGACTAATGATTATACAGACATGAGGTTTTTCTTCTAAAAACTGAAGACAATCTTACCAAATGTTGCCTTGACAGTACAAAGTTCATCATCTTCCCAGTATCTGAAATTCCTGTTTTTTCACTGCCCACTGTCTAACATCTAGGGCAACACCACATATTTAAGGTTTTTATAATGATAAGCACCAATATCCGTATTAATTAGAATAAGAATGACACTGCAAAAATGAGACTCCAAAAGCAAGTGACTTCAAAAAGACCGACTTCTATTTCTCTCTAATGAAACAGCCTGGGAGGTCTATGCTAGAGCTTTCTCCAGGAGCTCACATTCTTTCCATCTTGTTGTTCTGTATTTCTCTACGGCATTGCCCTTCATGGTTGAAGCTGAGTCGACACTACATCAATATACCAGCCTATGGAGAGGGGACGAAGTCCAAGGATAGCAGCTTCTTTTTTAGAAAGAGTACTTAGAAGATATAAATATCAATCCTACTTAAGGCTCACTGGCACAAATTTCACCATATGGCCACTAAATGACCATTGTATGAGTGATGGGAGAGGAAGAGAAAATACCAGGAGGTATTACCTGGCTACCGGTACCAGGGGAAAGAG
>NW_006782062.1:2407251-2425548 GCF_000442215.2 Lipotes vexillifer
TGACTAAACCTAGGAGGAAGCCTGAACAACCCAACCGATTGTATTGGTCCAAAAAGCCACCTTTACTGACTTAGGATAAAAAAATCTGTTCTCAAAGTGTGCCAACTTTAAGACCTCGTATACCAGACAAGCAGAAAGTTTGGTCATTCCCAAGCTGCCTTCTGACCACGTCCAAAAATCCCCACAATTCTGCATGCACATCCCAACTTATTCTTACCGTTACTGATGAAGCCGAAAATCAAACATACCTTCCTGCGACCGGAAGACTTCCCCAGCATTTTCCCCAGGTCCTGGCTTTGTTAGAAGTGCTAACAAACGAGGTTCAGTGACCGGATGCACAGAAGCCAAACTCCAAGACGCCAAGGTTCTCAGCCCAGCGCAGAACTCTGACTGCCTGTAGCACAGGGCTCAGGGCGCTTGTGGGATAAAGCCCAGGTGTAGGGAGCAAGGGGAAAGGTAATTGGAGAGAGGAAAAAGGTGAGGTCATCACCATCCTATGCAGATGCAATTAAGCTCCAGGCCCCTCCTTGGGACACGTGCTCAGAAAACAGCAGTTAGCACGAACCGAGGGTGGAGTTTGGGCCCTCTGACGTCAAAAGGTCACCCAGAGGCCACTCGCACATGCTCAGTTGGATGGTCGGTGGTCTTAACCAGCTGGAGCTCAAACTGGACACAGCTGACTCCAAGTTTCTAGAAAACAACTTGGGCAAACATCTTATTATCTAGGCTACATAAGGCTTGGAGGACATGCACGTTTTTGTAAAAACAGTGGAAGCCAGCTTGATCAGTGAGGGCAGGTTAAAGGTGAAATGGATCTAACTGATGACTAACCTCACCCTCAGAAGCTGACAAGCATCTGCCCTGTCCACAGTGTTAGTGCCACCGAAAAGCAAAGGTTCGCTCTGGCTGTTGTCCTCCGCTCGCCTTCAGATGGCCAGCAGCAGCTCAGTCCCCTCCTAAAACCATTTAGGCTTCTTCAGGCCTGGGAGGTTGGGTCCAGCTCCCTCCCAGTCCCAGGGAGTAAGAAGTCCTCCCTCACCACTGTCTACCTCTCACTGTCGTAGGATTTACCTCTTCCCACAATGACCAATAGTGACAACATCCATTCAGTTGTCACCACAGGGTGCAGTCTGGACCCCAGAGCCACAACATGATAAAGACAAAACCACAGCCTGACATTTGGTACATTTCTCAAACTCTGAGATATTTTATCATGTACATGGTCATTTTGTCACAAAAGCATTTTACTAAGTAAGCTCAGCACCAGACTGAGGGGAGGGGGAAAGCATTAAGTAAAGGCAAGTTCATTGACTTATGAGGTGGATGCTGCATCCTATGAGATCAGCTGCTCAACATTTCAGTCAAATGATACTACTGTACAGCATGCTTCTTTAGCTATCTATTGAGCCCTCAGTAGATAATGTGAGGCTGTTCAAGTAGCTGCTGGATGTTATTCACCTATTATACAATATCTGTTGAATGTCTATTGTAAGCAGCATAATAGAACACCTTCGACTTCCATTTCTAGGCCAGATGAGAAGACAGAATCCACACAGGGAAAGATTCCTGCCATTTAGTGAAATAAAAATATGAGATAAAGCTAAGTGCAATCGATTTCTAATGCGTCATTCAACACCGTGGTGGGGAAGCTTCAGAAAAGTGACATTTGATCAGGTTCTAGAAGGATAGGGGTTTGGGGAAGCAGAGATGAGAGAAAACAGCCTCAAATGTAGAAAAAGTAACATGTGAAGAATAACAGGAGGAGCAAAACAAAACAAGACATCATGTTGCACCCAGGGATGGACACGATTTTGGTTCGCAGTGGAGAAGTTACATATCAGTGAGCAGTGGGAAATGAGGCTATGAAAGCAGATGGGGCCAGGCTCTGGAGTGATCGCACCTCTATCAAGTTTGAACACTACCCCGATGGTGATGGGACAGGAAAGGCAGAGTGAGACAGAGACCAGTTAGAAAACCAAACATAAGTCACTTTAAATAATACGAGTAGATGTATAGTTGTCCTACTCAAACTTAGAGGTACTTCCTTACATTGTAGGGGAGAAACACTGTTCTTTTTCCTTCTAACCTTTTGAGGAGGGTTCTGGGCTGAGCAGTCTAACCAAAGACAGATTAACAAAAGAAAAGCACACAGATGTGTTTAATGTAAGTTTTCGGTGACACAAGAATCTTCATAAGGAAATGAAGACCTGAAGAAGCAGCCACACCTGTGTTGTTCTGTTGGGTTTAATGAAGAGTGGAAAGCTGTGGGAAAACATGTGGAGACAAAAGGCTATGAGCTAAGGATGATAAACTGGGGGAAATATCAAGGCCTGTTCTTTCAGGTTCCTCTAGGCATCCCTCATCTTGGAGATAGAATGCTTTTTTCCTGCAGGTACAGTGAGTGTGCCTCTCCAGTGAGGGTCTTCTGACCTGTTTCAGGGGAGACAAGGGAGGTCAGAGAGTCCTTCCAGCACCTCCCATTTCTCAAATTCCTTCAGCTTGAAACTTCAAACGCCAAGGTGCCAAAATTTGGTGTAGCACATTCGGAACCATGTCAATACCGTCAGGATTTTTTTTTTAATATCTTTATTGGAGTATAATTGCTTTACAATGGTGTCTTAGTTTCTGCTTATAACAAAGTGAATCAGCTATACATATACATATGTTCCCATATCTCTTCCCTCTTGCGTCTCCCTCCCTCCCTCCCTGCCACCCTCCCTATCCCACCCTTCCAGGCGGTCACAAAGCACCGAGCTGATCTCCCTGTGCTATGTGACTGCTTCCCACTAGCTATCTGTTTTACATTTGGTAGTGTATATATGTCCATGCCACTCTCTCACTTCGTCCCAGCTTACGCTTCCCCCTTCCCATGTCCTCAAGTCCATTCTCTACCTCTGTTTCTTTATTCCTGTCCTGCCTCTAGGTTCTTCAGAACCATTTTTTTTCTTAGGTTCCATATATACGTGTTAGCATGCGGTATTTGTTTTTCTCTTTCTGACTTACTTCACTCTGTACGTCAGTCTCTATGTCCATCTACCTCACTACAAACAATTCAATTTCATTTCTTCTTATGGCTGAGTAATGTTCCATTGTATACATGTGCCACATCTTCTTTATCCATTTATCTGTCGGTGGACACTTAGGTTGCTTCCATGTCCTGGCTATTGTAAATAGACCTGCAATGAACATCGTGGTACATTACTCTTTGAATTATGGTTTTCTCAGGGTATATGCCCAGGAGTGGGATTGTTAGGTCATATGGTAGTTCTATTTTTAGTTTTTTAAGGAAACTCCATACTGTTCTCCATAGTAGCTGTATCAATTTACATTCCCACCAACGGTGCAAAAGGGTTCCCTTTTCCCCACACCCTCTCCAGTATTTATTGTTGGTAGATATTTTGATGATGGCCACCCTGACTGGTGTGAGGTGATACCTCACTGTAGTTTTGATTTGCATTTCTCTAATAATTAGTGACGTTGAGCATCCTTTCGTGTGTTTGTTAACTCTGTATATCTTCTTTAGAGAAATGTCTGTTTAGACCTTTTGCCAATTTTTGGATTGGGTTGTTTGTTTTTTTAATATGGAGCTGCATGAGCTGCTTGTATATTTTGGAGATTAATCCTTTATCAGTTGTTTCATTTGCAAATATTTTCTCCCATTCTGAGAGTTGTCTTTTCAGCTTGTTTATGGTTTCCATTGCTGTTCAAAAACTTCTAAGTCTTATTAGGTCTCATTTGTTTATTTTTTTTTATTTCCATTTCTCTAGGAGGTGGGTCAAAAAGGATCTTGCTGTGATTTATGTCATAGAGTGTTCTGCCTATATTTTCCTCTAAGAGTTTTATAGTGTGTGACTTAACATTTAGTTCTTTAATCCATTTTGAGTTTATTTTTGTGTATGGTGTTAGGGAGTGTTCTAGTTTCATCTTTTACATGTAGCTGTCCAGTACATCCAGCACCACTTATTAAAGAGGTTGTCTTTTCTCCATTGTATATTCTTGCCTCCTTTATCAAAGATAAGGTGACCATATGTGCATGAGTTTATCTCTGGGCTTTCTGTCCTGTTCCATTGATCTATATTTCTGTTTTTGTGCCAGTACCATACTGTCTTGATTACTATAGCTTTGTAGTATACTCTAAAGTCAGGGAGCCTGCTTCCTCCAGCTCTGTTTTTCTTTCTCAAGATTGCTTTGACTATTCGGGGTCTTTTGTGTTTCCATACAAATTGTGCAATATTTTGTTCTAGTTCTGTGAAAAATGTCATTGGTAGTTTGATAGGGATTGCATTGAATCTGTAGATTGCTTTGGGTAGTATAGTCACTTTCACATAGTTGATTCTTCCAATCCAAGAACATGGTATATCTCTCCATCTATTTATATCATCATTAATTTCTTTCATCAGTGTCTTATAGTGTGCTGCATATAGGTCTTTTGTCTCCTTAGGTAGGTTTATTCCTAGTATTTTAGTCTTTTTGTTACAATGGTAAAAGGGAGTGTTTCCTTAAATTCTCATTCAGATTCTTCATTGTTAGTGTACAGGAATGCAAAAGATTTCTATGCATTAATTTTTTATTCTGCTACTTTACCAAATTCATTGATTAGCTCTAGTAGTTTTCTGGGAGCATCTTTGGGATTCTCTATGTATGGTATCATGTCATCTGCAAACAGTGACAGTTGTAATTCTTTTCAGATTTGGATTCCTTTTATTTATTTTTCTTCTCTGATTGCTGTGGCTAAAACTTCCAGAACTATGTTGAATAATAGTGGTGAGAGTGGACAACCTTGTCTTCTTCCTTATCTTAGGGGAAATGGTTTCAGTTTCTCACCATTGAAAATGATGTTGGCTGTGGGTTGTCATATATGAGCTTATTATGTTGAAGTAAGTTCCCTCTATGCCTACTTTCTGGAGGGTTTTTATCATAAATGGGTGTTGAATTTTGTCAAAAGCCTTTTCTGCATCTATTGAGATGATCATATGGTTTTTATCCTTCAGTTTGTTAATATGGTTTATCACATTGATTGATTTGCATATATTGAAGAATCCTTGCATTCCTGGGATAAACCGTATTTGATCATGGTGTTTGATCCTTTTAATGTGCTTTGGATTCTGTTTGCTAGTATTTTTGTGAGGATTTTGCATCTATGTTCGTCAGGGATACTGGCCTGTAGTTTTCTCTTTTTGTGCCATCTTTACCTGGTTTTGGTATCAGGGTGATGGTGGCCTTGTAGAATGAGTTTGGGAGTGTCCTCCCTCTGCTATATTTTGGAAGAGTATGAGAAGGATAGGTGTTAGCTCTTCTCTAAATGTTTGATAGAATTCGCCTGTGAAGCCATCTGGTCGTGGGCTTTTATTTGTTGGAAGATTTTTAATCACATTTCAATTTCAGTGCTTGTGGTTGGTGTATTTTTATTTTCTTTTTTCTGGGTTCAGTCTCGGAAGGTTGTGCATTTCCAAGAATTTGTCCATTTCTTCCAGGTTGTCCATTTTATTGGCATAGAGTTGCTTGTAGGAATCTCTCATGATCCTTTGTATTTCTGCAGTGTCAGTTGTTACTTCTCCTTTTTCACTTCTAATTCTGCTGGTTTGAGTCTTCTCCCTTTTTTTTTTTTTTTTTTTTTTTTTTTTCTTGCGTTATGCGGGCCTCTCACTGTTGTGGCCTCTCCCATTTGCGGAGCACAGGCTCCGGATGCGCAGGCTCAGTGGCCATGGCTCACGGGCCCAGCCGCTCCGCGGCATGTGGGATCTTCCCGAAACGGGGCACGAACCCGCGTCTCCTGCATCGGCAGGCGGACTCTCAAGCACTGCGCCACCAGGGAAGCCCTCCCTTTTTTTCTTGATGAGTCTGGATAACGGCTTATCAATTTTGTTCACCTTGTCAAAGAACCAGATTTTACTTTTATTGATCTTTGCTATAGTTTCCTTCATTTCTTTCTCATTTATGTCTGATCTGATCTTTATGATTTCTTTCCTTCTGCTAACTTTGGGGTTTTTTTTGTTCTTCTTTCTCTAATTGCTTTAGGTGTAAGGTTAGGTTGTTTATTTGAGATGTTTCTTGTTTCTTAAGGTAGGACTGTATTGCTGTAAACTTCCCTCTTAGAACTGCTTTTGTGGCATCCCATAGGTTTTGTGTTGTCTTGTTTTCATTGTCATTTATTTCTATGTATTTTTAAATTTCCTCTTTGATTTCTTCAATGATCTCTTGGTTATTTAGTAGTGTATTGTTTAGTGTCCATGTGTTTCTATTTTCTACAGATTTTTTTCCTGTAATTGATATCTAGTCTCATTGCGTTGTGGTTGGAAAAGATACTTGATATGATTTCAATTTTCTTATATTTACCAAGGCTTGATTTGTGACCCAAGATATGATCTATCCTGGAGGATGTTCCATAAGCACTTGAGAAGAAAGTGTATTCTGTTGTTTTTGGATGGAGTGTCCTATAAATATCAATTAAGTCCATCTAGTTTAATGTATTATTTAAAGCTTGTGTTTTCTTATTTATTTTCATTTTGGATGATCTGTCCATTGGTGAAAGTGGAGTGTTAGAGTCCCCTGCTATATTGTGTTACTGTTGATTTCCCCTTTTATGGCTGTTAGCATTTGTCTTATGTATTGAGGTACTCCAATTTTGGATGCATAAATATTTGCAATTGTTATATCTTCTTCTTGGATTGATCCCTTGCTCATTATGTAGTGTCCTTCTTTGTCTCTTGTAATAGTCTTTGTTTTAAAGTCTATTTTCTCTGATATGAGAATTGCTACTCCAGCTTTCTTTTGATTTCCATTTGCATGGAATATCTTTTTCCATTCCCTCACTTTCAGTCTGTATGTGTCCCTAGGTCTGAAGTGGGTCTCTTGTAGACAGCATATATACGGGTCCTGTTTTTGTGTCCATTCAGCCAGTCTATGTCTTTTGGTGGGAGCATTTAATCCATTTACATTTAAGGTAGTTATCAGTATGTAGGTTCCTACTGCCATTTTCTTAATTGTTTGGGGTTTGTTTTCGCAGGTCTTTTCCTTCTCTCGTGTTTCCTGCCTAGAGAAGTTTCTTTAGCATTTGTTGTAAAGCTGGTTTGGTGGTGCTGAATTCTCTTAGCTTTTGCTTCTCTGTAAAACTTTTAATTTCTCTGTCAAATTTGAATGAGATCCTTGCTGGGTAGAGTAATCTTGGTTGTAGGTTCTTTCCTTTCATCACTTTAAATATGTCCTGTCACTCCCTTCTGGCTTGCAGAGTTTCTGCTGAAAAAGCAGCTGTTAACCTTATGGGGGATTCCTTTGTATGTTATTTGTTGCTTTTCCCTGGCTGCTTTTAATAATTTTTCTTTGTATTTAATTTTTGATAGTTTGATTAATGTGTCTTGGTGTGTTTCTCCTTGGATTTATCCTGTATGGGACTCTCTGCACCTCCTGGACTTGATTGACTATTTCATTTCCCATATTAGGGAAGTTTTCAACTGCAATCTCTTCAAATATTTTCTCAGTCCTTTTTTAATCCCTCTTCATCTTCTGGGATCCCTATAATTTGAATGTCCGTGTATTTAATGTTGTCCCAGAGGTCTCCGAGACTGTCCTCAAGTCTTTTCATTCTTTTTTCTTTATTTTGCTCTGTGGTAGTTATTTCCACTATTTTGTCTTCCAGGACACTTATCCGTTCTTCTGCCTCAGTTATTCTGCTATTGATTCCTTTTAGCAAATTTTTAATTTCATTTATTGTGTTGTTCATCATTGTTTGCTCTTTAGTTCTTCTAGGTCCTTGTTAAACGTTCCTTGTATTTTCTCCATTCTATTTCCAATATTTTGGATCATCTTTACTATCATTTTTCTGAATTCTTTTTCAGGTAAACTGCCTATCTTCTCTTCATTTTTTGGTCTGGTGGATTTTTGCCTTGCTCTTTCATCTGTTGTGTATTTCTCTGTCTTCTCATTTCTTTTAACTTACTGTGTTTGGGGTCTCCTTTTTGCAAGCTTCAGGTTCGTAGTTCCCATTGTTTTTGGTGTCTGCCCCCAGTGGGTAACGTTGGTTCAGTGGGTTGTGTTGGCTTCCTGGTGGAGGGGACTGGTGCCTGTGTTCTGATGTTTGAGGCTGGATCTTGTCTTTCTGGTGGGAAGGACCACATCCAGTGGTGTATTTTGGGGTGTCTGTGAACTTACTCTAATTTTAGGCAGGCTCTCTGCTAATGCGTGGGGTTGTGTTCCTGTCCTGCTAGTTGTTTGGCATAGGGTTTCCAGCACTGTAGCTTGCTGGTTGTTGCGAGGAGCTGCGTCTTAGCGTTGAGATGGAGATCTCTGGGAGAGCTTTCACCGTTTGGTATTACGTGGAGCCTGGAGGTCTCTGGTGGACCAATGTCCTGAACTCGGCTCTCCCACCTCAGAGGCTCAGGCCTGACACCCAGTCGGAGCACCAAGACCCTGTCAGCCACACGGCTTAGAAGAAAAGGGAGAGAAACAAAGAAAGAAAGAAAATAAATAAAATAAAATAAAGTTAATAAGTAAAATAAAATTATTAAAATTAAAAAATATTATTAGGGCTTCCCTGGTGGCGCAGTGGTTGGGAGTCTGCCTGCCGATGCAGGGGACATGGGTTCGTGCCCCGGTCCAGGAGGATCCCACATGCCGTGGAGCGGCTGGGCCCGTGAGCCATGGCCGCTGAGCCTGCGCGTCCGGAGCCTGTGCTCCGCAACGGGAGAGGCCACAACGGTGAGAGGCCCGCATACCGCAAAAAAAAAAAAAAAAAATTATTAAAAACATTTTAAAGTAATAAAAAAAAGAAAGGAAGAAGAGAGCAACCAAACCAAAAAACAAATGCACCAAGGATAACAAGCACTAAAAACTATACTAAAAAAAACACAAAAAACTAAAAAGCGGACAGATCCCTGGAGAAATGGTAAAAGCAAAGCTATACAGACAAAAATCACACAAAGAATCATACACATACACACTCAGAAAAAGAGAAAAAGGAAAACATACATATCTATATATGAAAATAAAAGGAAGAGAGCAATCAAACCAATAAACAAATTTACCAATGATAATAAGCTCTGAATACTAAACTAAGATAAACATAAAGCCAGAAACAAAATTAGGTGCAGAAAGCAAACCCCAAGTCTACAGTTGCCCCCAAAGTCCACCACCTCAATTTTGGGATGATTCATTATCTATTCAGTTGTTCCTGGATGCAGGGTACATCAAGTTGATTGAGGAGATTTAATCCATTGCTCCTGAGGCTGCTAGGAGAGATTTCCCTTTCTCTTCTTTGTTCGCGCAGCTCCCGGGGTTCAGCTTTGGATTTGGACCCACCTCTGCATGTAGGTTGACTGAGGGCGTCTGTTCCTGCTCAGACAGGACGAGGTTAAAGGAGTAGCTGATTAGGGGGCTCCGGCTCACTCAGGCTGGGGGGAGGCGGGAGGGGTACGTAGTGGGACGAGCCTGCAGTGGCAGAGGGTGGTATGACATTGCACCAGCCTGAGGCATGCCGTGTGTTCTCCTGGGGAAGTTCTCCCTGGATCATGGGACCCTGGCAGTGGCGGGCTGCACAGGCTCCCAGGAGAGGAGGTGTGGATAGTGACCTGTGCTTGTACACAGGCTTCTTGGTGGCTGCACCAGCAGCCTTAGCATTTCATGCCTGTCTCTGGTGTTCACGCTGACAGCCACAGCTCACGCCCTTCTCTGAAGCTCGTTTAAGCGGTGCTCTGAATCTCCTCTCCTCACGCACCGCGAAACAATGGTATCTTGACTCTTAGGCAGTTCCAGACTTTTTCCTGGACTCCCTCCAGGTTAGCTGTGGCTCACTAGTCCCCTTCAGGCTGTGTTCACGCAGCCAACCCAGTCCTCAACGTGGGATCTGACCTCCGAGCCCGAGCCTCAGATCCCAGCCCCCACCCGCCCCGGTGGGTGAGCAGACAAGCCTCTCAGGCTGGTGAGTGCTGGTCGGCACCGATCCTCTGTGCGGGAATCTCTCTACTTTGTCCTCTGCACCCCTGTTGCTGTGCTCTCCTCCATGGCTCCAAAGCTTCCCCCCTCTGCCACCCGCAGCCTCCACCCGCGAAGGGGCTTCCTAGTGTGTGGAAACCTTTCCTCCATCACAGCTCCCTCGCACTGGTGCAGGTCCTGTCCTTAATCTTTGTCTCTGTTTTTTCTTTTTTCTTTTGCCCTACCCAGGTATGTGGGGGAGTTTCTTGCCTTTTGGGAGGCCTGAGGTCTTCTGCCAGTGTTCAGTAGGTGTCCTGCAGGAGTTGTTCCACATGTAGATGTATTTCTGATGTATTTGTGGGGAGGAAGGTGATCTCCACATCTTACTCCTCTGCCATCTTGAAGGTTGCTCAGGATTTTATAATATAAAATTATTTCCCAAATGTCAGTTCTTCTGTAAACATAGGCAAATTTCCAACAGTAGGGTTTTTGTTTTTATGCTGCAACTTTCTGGGGGAACTCTGGGATTTAGTCCTTTACAATTAATATGAGACACACAGACATCTTCTAGAAAACTAAGATGCCCATTTTTAAATATTGGAAGTTAGGAAAAAGACTGTAAAAAAAAAAGAATGTATATATATATAACAATCACTTAGCTGTACAGTAGTAATTAACACATTGTAAATCAACTATGCTTCAATTAAAAGTAAATAAATATTGGAAGTTTAAGTAATACGATGTCAGCAAATTAAAATTTCTCAGTTAAAAAATAAGTACCTATCACGTGCCAAGCACAATGTTGGGCTCTGGGGCAGTAAAAACAAGACTAATGGGGCCCCTACACTGAGAGAGCTTCCATCCAGCAGGCAAACGACCCTGACAGAAGAAATCATTAGCAGGGCCATTAGTGCCATGACACACCAAGTACTGTGTGTTGCCAAACGTATACAAGGGCATCCAACCCCAACTGACAGGTCAGAGAAGTTGTCTGAAGGAAGCTGGATGTGTTTACACCACCATTAAAACAAATCACTACAAACTGGGTGGCTGAAAACACAAAAATGTATTCTCTCACAGTTCTAGAGGCCAGAAGTCCGAAATCAGTCTCACTGGGCTGAAATCTAGGTGTCAGCATCACTGCATTCCCTCTAGAGCCTCTAAGGGAAAACCCCTTCCCTGCTTCTTCCAGCTTGTGGTGGCTGCCAGCAATCCTTGGCCTGTGGTCACATCACTCCATCCTCCCCCTCCATAGTCACACTGCCTTCCCCTCTTCTGTATCCAATCTCCTTCTGCCTGCCACTTATAAGGGTACATGTATTGGCATTTTGTACTCACCTGGAGGATCCAGGATCATCTTCCCATCTCAAGATCCTTAATCATATCTGCAAAGTTCTGTGTTCTTGTCATATAAGGTAATGTCCACAGGTACCAAGGGTTAGTATATGGATGTCTTTTGGGGAGTCATTTTTTGGCCTACCACTGGTAGGGCTTCAAAGATAATTAAAATTTAGCCTCTCTCTCTCTCTTTCCCCCTCTCGTAGTAGTCCTAGAGGCTTGGTTTGAGTTAAGACACCTATATTTACAGGATATTTAACTGAGGTTAGGTGCATAGTATGTGAAAATTTGTAAATCCACTGCTTTAAACTAAATGTCTGTGTCTCCCCAAAATGCATATGTTGAAACCTAATCCCCAATGTGATGGTATTTGGAGGTGGGACCTTTGGGAGGTGATTAGGTCACGAAGGTAGAATCCTCATGAATGGGATTTGTGTCCTTATAAAAGAGACCCCAGACAACTCTCTTGCAGCTTCCACCACAGGTGACACAGCAAGAAGATGGCCATCTGTGAACCAGGAAGCAGGCCCTCACAAGACACTGGGTCTGCCAGCATCCTGACTTTGGATATCTCAGCCTCCAAAAACTGTGAGAAATAAGTGTTGTTTAAGTCACCCTGTCTATGGTATTTTTGTTATAGCAGCTGGAACAGACTACGATAGCCACCTAGCCAGTATAAAAAGGAAACCCATGGGCTTAAATTATTGGTTCAATCCTCTGCTTAGGCAGGACCACAAAGCAAACACAACGAGGAGTGACAATCATGATCACAGTGGTTCCAGCCCCTTAAGCTGCTCCACCACAGTCACTGGGCTCTCACTCTTTTACCACCCAGGGGACTCGATAATTTAATATTCACCTCCACACAAGCATGCCCTGAAAACTCTATTTTCTAGCCAAGCTTTTACAATTATGAGGCCTGATGCTACCTCTTTCCACAGACTTGAAGCTGTCCTCAACATTTTTCTCAGGCTTTGTAAATTTGAATCTTGTCTGTCTAATGAGTTTACATACTTCTTTTTACTGCACAATCTGAATTCAGATCCATCTTTCTGGCTTTTGATAGGAAACATGTTTGTCATCAATGTATCTTGTTTCCACTAAATACAAGATTCACTGTGGCAATTATCCAAAGCCATAATCAGCTGAAGTGGCAGCGAAGTGTTTAAGTTAAAATAGGAAAGTTGTAGAGTTTCATTAATATGCACATAAACACGATACAAGTGCCTCCCCAGGAAGTGCCATGCCTCAGACAGCTGCCAGAGCGAGACTGCATATATGAACAGACAAATGAGCTACATTAAGTGATAATAACATTTTCTAAAAAAAAAAACGAACTTTGTATGCTGTAATATTGAACTTGATAATTAAAAACAACAAAACATATAATTTAAGAAGAAATAAAAACTTTTCAATTCATGTGAGTATTTATTGCTGTTTATTTTCTCCTTTCTGGAAAACAGTAAAATAATGATACTAAAAAAAGAATGTGTGGAAAAAATATCCTTTTCCCCTAATACAAATTGAAATTATTCCATATGTTGATTTGTAAGGAGGACATTTTTTATTTTTTTACAGAAAAGGTAAATCAACATATGCATAGTCTTTAGGAAGAGAGTTTTGGCTTGGTTTCCTTCTCTCCATTATTTTTAATACCCCAATTTGGATATATGCTTTGTCCAGCTAGATTAGTCTGGTGTGGGGATATTTAAAGGATCTTGGAGAAGGTAACAAGGGACATGAGCAGCCCCAAAATAAATGCTGGAGTAAAAGTAGTGCAATAATTCTGATAGTATGTGATAAATTCTAGGATTTGGGTAAGTATAGGGTATGTTTTAATTGTACATTGACTTAGCCTATGTCTCTATGCTCAGCAGTGAACGGCATACAGCTGTGGCTGGGTAATGTTAGGGGATATTAAGGGCTTTTTCTCCCCTCTGTTTTTTTCTCTGCATTCAACCTTCAGATAGGTAGTCAGTCAGGTGTGTACTCATTGCCTCAGAGAAGGATCCTTTGTTTTCCAAAAGACTTAAACCTGTCAGAGAATTTCCAGAGTTTGCTAAGGAGAAAAAGTAAAACAGAATGTCCAAGCTTAAATCGCTGGTGTTGGAGAAAGAGTGAGGGAGGAGGATAGGACATCCCTCCAGATCTGCAGGAGCCCATCCTGGGCTGGAGGTGAAGAGATAGAGGGAAGTTCCTTGTGACGGGAGCAGAAACCCTTGCCCTGTTCCTCGGTGATGCAGGCGGAGTCAGCAGTGTGGAATGTCAAGGCGAGGAAGACCAGGTCAGCCTTGCAAGGCTCCCATGTCCCTGGGGAGCATGTGAGGAGCAGGGAGAAGCTGGATCAGAAGGGACCAGAGAGGCAGGCACAGTGAGCAACTCAAGAACAGCCTGTGAGCACCAAGTACCAAGGACTGCGTGGCCCTCCTCATGCTCTGGATCCTGGAACTGTAGCTCAACCCTGGGTGGGGGACAGATTCTGGAGGAAAGTTCTGAAAAGTTCTGAGGTTAAATTTTTCCTCTAGTTTGGTGGATACGGAGCATGAAGCCAGACATGAAGTTGAGTATTAGAAAATAAAGTCTTAGTGTACCTTAGTTGGGGGACAATATTCATACTTACTACATAATGAGACCTAAACAATGATTAATCAATTATTTAATTACTACAGTGAAAGCACATGGGAGAGACATCCAGAGAGGAGTATGGCTTTCCTAGAAACTGATGTCAAGAGGTAGTCTGAAAGCTACTGAAGGCAGAAGTGGGGGTGAAGATGACACCCAAAGGAGAAAAAACAGCAAAGGACCAAAGAACTAGCCTTGAGATAAAAGGACAGAACTCTTTTCACTGTGGCTGAAGCATAATCTATATGGGAAAGGGAGTGACCCTGGAGTTGTGAACTCTGGCCAGATCCCCATAAGGCAATGAAAAGCCATTGGAAAGAATATGGATATTATCCTGAGGCCAGCGATGAGCTCTGCGCCTGTGCTAAACCTCTGCTGGCCCAGATTTCAGGGACATTTCAGAACATGGGCCCCACCCTCACCTTGGCTGGGACGTGAGGATGACCTATAGCCTGGCTCTGACCTCATGGCCCCCAGCTTGGCCTGAGCTCGCAGCCCTGGGCCCGCCCTCACCTCACCTCCCCATCCCACTCCACTCCTGCCCTTGCACCCCAGCCCAGCCCCAGCTGAGGGCAACTTCCACTTGCTCTGGTCTCTAACCTCACTACTCTTGGGAAGACACTGGCACCCCGAAAAAAGGGAAGCCCAGGAACTCCACACAGGTTACAGCACTCACTGCCCACAGGCTGGGGAGAGGGACCCTTTCAAATCGCCGTCATATACACCCAGGGGGACCACTTCACTTTAGGAAGGCTTGATCCTGCCCTCCTTTCCCAAGAACAGCCAGTGGGGTTTCAGCCAGTCTGCCATGGAAGGACCAAGGAGGCCCAGTAGGAACTTTAATTGCATCTCTGCAGTTTTGAAGAAACAGCTGATTCAGTTTTCCATCCTCTTCTAAAGCAGGCATCTCTTTTATGGAAAGAAGGAAACAAACATTTATCTGCTCCTGTAAGCACTTCATATATACGTCATGCCGTTGAATACTTACAGCAGCCCTAAAAGGTCACTATTATTATCCCAACATTGTACGTGGGAGAAAAGGGAGCATTCAACAAATGAAGGAACTTGAAGTTACACAGCTGGGAAGAGGTTATCTGCGCTGCAAAACCAGAGGTAATGTAAAAGCAAAATGCAGACTCTTGCACTGAAGTACCTTGTCTCCATAGAGCGGAACTCAGAAGAGCCCTGGTCTTAGATTCAGGGCCGCTATGATGGTTCTCCTTCAGAGAAAGGTGCAGCTGCTCCTCTCTGCGGGAGGGGCCATTCCTTCCTGTGTAAGGCTTTCTGGCATGCTATAGGATGTCAGCACTAACACACATAGTGTCACCCAGTCACTGTGACAGCACCCTATCTTTACCCCAGCGTCTCCAGGGGACAGTACAAGAGCTCCTCCTCTTGAAACTCACTCCAGTAAATGAAAAGGAGACAGAGGAAAAGATTCTGCGTTGATTGCTGCTCAAGTATCAGAATCAGTATGTTTTTAAATAGATCTTCCTTATAATCATTCAACTGGCGCTGACCTCCATCTTTGTGGATACTGAACTGTCACTGTAAATTCACCATTGTTGTGCAGGCTTTTTGGGGTGACCCCAGGGAAAGGAAATGCTAACAATGTCCCAACAACAGGGAGCTATAGGGTACAGGGGGAAGGACCTCAGACAGCTGTCCCCGTGTCACTACGACTACCACCACCATATTAACTCATCATAAGGCCAAATGTTAAGATGCCTCCTAACATGTGTCAGTCTATTAAGGTCATGGTCACTTGGCCCAACACCTGAGCACCCTTGTAAGCAGGGTGTTGTTAATGGAAAAATTTCATTTGGACATGAGTCAGTTCTTCTTTCCTAAGTGGTTCTGTACATAACCAGATAGGTGATGCAGATTATTTCCACTATATAGATTAAAAGAAAAAAAAAAAGCAACAACACAGAATTTTAAAGACCACACGATTTGCCTGAGGTTATTCAAATCATTACTTTCAGAACCAGATTTCTACTATACCACCACAGTCTCAGGGAATAATTAGTTGGAGGAAATATTAACCAGGACCAAATATTACTATGTGGCTCTTTTTCACTGACTCAACTTATGAAGCAACAAAACATTACTACATATACCACAGGTCTAGCCCCTGCTCTCTAGAATTCATGTTCTGTCTTGTATCATTACCTCGATGTTTATTAACAGCTGTTATATATTTATTTACTTTCCCCTGTTAAACTTTGGATAGGCCACTTACCCTCTCCTGGCCTCAGTCTTTCCATCTATTAAAAAAACCCCAAAAATCAAAAACAAAAAACACAGCAGTTAAGTTTAAAGATTATCTCTATATTCCTTCCGAATTCTGAAATTCCTGTGTCAAGATAGAGTGTAACCTGTCATCTTAATCTTCTCAACAAAACACTTCTAATTTTTTTTTTTTTTGCGGTACGTGGGCCTCTCACGGTTGTGGCCTCTCCCGTTGCGGAGCACAGGCTCCGGACGCGCAGGCTCAGCATTCATGGCTCACGGGCCCAGCCACTCCGCGGCATGTGGGATCTTCCCTGACCGGGGCACAAACCCGTATCCCCTGCATCGGCAGGCGGACTCTCAACCACTGCACCACCAGGGAAGCCCCAACACTTTTAATTTTTTAACACTAACTCTTCTTAGGTCTTTAAACTCAATCTTGACGTTCCATGTAGGTTCAAATATTTATGCAAAATGTATTTTTAGTTTCATCCTTGATGTATTGTCATTATTTTGTAATTTACTGTTCTCAATGTCTTAGTAAATGCGCAGAGAAGCTACTAATGGAGACTGGTTTGAAGTCCCAGAAGTAATTAGGTTAACCTATCTTGATGATAACCATGCTTCATTTTTTTCCCATTATCAAAGTTTTTAAGAAGTTGGCTAAATGACTTTGAATAAGTGAAAGCTAGGGGTAATAAAGGGAGACTGACAATAACAAAGTTTGATAGGAACACAAAATTCTACTGAATTTGCATAACAGTAACCCCTAGAAAGTATAACCTAGTGAATAAATCGACTGATCCAAATTAATTAAACATTAGTTTCAGAAACAAAACCATTAGGTACGCGCATACGTTTTTTAAAAAAGGTAAGCACTGCTATAATCCCAGAACCTTTGTCTTTCCCTGATAAATAACAATATCTAACATCTGCAGAGTGTGCCAAAACTTTGTATGATTTTTGGTTAATCCTCAGAGCAACCCTGTTAAATCCGCACTGTGGTTCTCATGTTGCAAATGAGGGAGCGGTTTCTGAGAGGTTAGGTGAAATGCACAAGGCTCCACTCACTCACACCCAGACTCTCCTTCCTGTCTGTTCCATTCAAAGACCACAGCCCTGTAAACTGGTGGAGAGTTGGCCGAGCCTAGGCCCTCAGTTGGTGCAAGTGTGAACAGCTGATTGATCAGACAGGAAATCTCTACCGCGTGAAAATAGCAAACATTAGATCTTACTAATGACTAATCATGAGTTGCTACGTTTATTTCATTTATTTATGCTTTCCTTCATGCAACTAAAAAGAGTTTTGAGTACCAACCACGTGCCACGTCCTCTCCTGTATGTAAGTGATACAAACTTAGTCCAAATGACTGATTCTTTCACTTATTCAGGCATTCATTCATTCAAAACATGTGGTAGGTTCTGGAAATACAAAATGAAAAAGAATGGTCCTTGGTAGGGAGGAGCTTGTGGTTTTTATAATGGCTGCTTCCACAGTTGTCAGACTACTGTATGTAATGGGCCAGCATTCAAATGTTTCACTAAGAAGCACCTGTCTCCAGGGAGCACCTTCTTCATGAGCTTACTTCCTTAGTACAGAGTGATGATGATGCAAAGGATGCTCAAATCATTCCATTCAGATTTACTGAGATGTTTTCTATTTTCCCTCAGTTAAATCTGAGTATTCAAAAAGTAATCTTCATGCTAAAGAACTCTAATTTCATTTGGGAACACAGTATTGAAAATGAAGCAACATCGTTTCAGGCTACTTGTCTAAAATGCTGTCATAACCTGTCAAGAAGCAATTTTAAAGAATTTCTTTTAAGGGAAAGTAAGGAATTTGTAAAAATGTTATCAAATTTCAAGAGACTTTAGAGCAGAAATTTTTAAGCTAGGTGAGATTAAAACCTTCCTGGATCTTTCTGACTACAACTGTTTACCTAAAATGTGTCAAAACCAACTGATTGCCACAGTATAATTTACATTTGGACTTTTATGATATTCTGCAGTTGAAGATTTTTAAGTAAGCTTCATTTGTCTTAGGATTGCTAAGAGAGATACACATTAAAAAAAAAAGACAACTCATTTTTACTCTTTATCAACACAGCTGAATGTGGAAACGGTTTACTTTGTGAACTCAGGCAGAATAAATGACTTTCAGGTAAATTAACTACAAAGCACCAGGCAGGAATGTCATCA
>NW_006782062.1:2425558-2517603 GCF_000442215.2 Lipotes vexillifer
GGAATGCCATCCAACAAAATTATAAAAAAGTAGAATTTTTTAAAACAAAACTTAATTTCTGACTCTGAGCCACCCTCCAGTCTACCCCACTCCACAGGGTCAAAGAAAAAAGTACCCTAGTACTTTATGAAGTTCTCACCACCCTCCTCTGGGTGGTACTACAGTTCCAGGCCCCTCGGATATGCCAAAGCATGGGGAGAGATGTGATTTTCAGATAATCCTTTGTTGGAGCAAAAGATGAGCATTTTCCCTTAAGTTTATAGTCTCTTTAGGCCTAGAGATTCTCTGCTCCTTCTAGGCTCTTCTTGGACAAAAGATGGAAATCTGCTTGGCCACACAGATCTCATGTGCCTAGACATAGCTTAGTGCCGTTCCTCTCAGGATAACGTGGACCACACAGTAGTGTTGTCTGGAAGCAGGAAATGGTCTTCTCTGCTCTTGGAACACACAGACCTTTCATTCTTTTCGTGTCTCTCTCTCTCTCTCTCTCTCTCTCTCTGTCTCTCTCCCCCGCCCCCACCCCATACTCTTACTATGACTCCAAATCCTAAGTTCTCCTAAGAGAACTCAGAAAGACTTGGAGAAAATTTGTTTTCTGCGCTGCCGTATACTTTCCCTGAGGCAATGAACACAGAGCTAGCTGCCTGCTGGAATCAAAGAAAGAGGTGGACATAGCTTAGTATGTCTAAATATTATCCAAAAATAACAATAGCTGCTTAGCAGCAGTAAGAGTGATTTCTAACCCTCTATTCAACATTTCATCTTCGTTAAAATATTTTTTTTTAAAGAGATACAGTGGGGTGTGGTAGGCAGAGTAATGACACCCAAAGCATGTCCATATCCAAATCCCCAGAACCAGTGATGACAGCATGCCCCATGGCAAAGAGGAATTAAGGTTGCAGACAGAATCAAAGCTGCTTATCAGCTGACTTTAAAATAGAGAGATTACCCTGGATTTTTCAAGTAGACCCAATGCAAATAAAGGGTCCTTTAAAAGTGGTAGATAAAACTTCTGGTTTCCAGTCCCATGGGTAAGGAGTTTGGAAGTTACTGCTCTGTCCTAACAAGTAAAAAGCTGAACAGACTGAAAAAACAGCTCTTCTTGGGCCCATAAGAGAGAAGAGGAGACAGGTAAAATGTTTCCCTCCAAGATGGAGAGACAGACAGGATGAATAAGGTCATCACAGCTTACGGAAGCAGACACAAAGGAACAGAAACAGCCAGGGGATCCAGTGCCAGGGCAGGAAAACCTGAACTGTAATTGATGAATTGCTGGAGACTCAGTGAGGGTAAGTTTGAGGTTTAAAAACTCCAGGGGGACCCAGTCATAGGGGACCCCCCACACTTCTGTGTTTCATCTGAAGGAGCTCAACTAGGTTCTCACAGTAAAAATCTGAGAAAAACTCCCTTGTGTTTCTGGCAGTGGGAGGGAAAAAGGAACGATTTTGAAAAACGCCAGCGCACTCTGTGCTTCTTAACAAGGCCTGCCCTCAGGAGAAACTAGTTAACTGGAGCCTAACCTTCTGGGGGGGGCGGAAAATACCCAACTTAAGTCAGCTCTAGCCAACCTGTCCCACCTAAGTGGGGAGGAAAAAACTGAAAACGCTTGTGAAGTTCACAGTCCAGAGGGACATGCTCATTAGAAGTCTGAGACCTACTCATAGGGTTATAGAACACTTCCTGTCCTCCCACACTTCACCCACATTACTAAAGGCCTGTTTACAGCAGTTCCTTTCACCCAGCACAACATGTCTGGCTACGAAGGAAAACTTTCAAGGAATACTAAAAGGCAAAAAACACAATCTGAAGAGATAGAGCAAGCATCACATTCAGACATGGAGGGAGTTTGGAACTGTCAGACTTGAGAATTTAAAGTAACTATGATTAAAATGGTAAGGAGTCTAATAGATAAAGTAGACAATATGCAAGAACAGATAGGTAATGTAAGGAGAGATGACAGATTCTCAAAAAGAAAGAAAAAGACACGCTGGAGATCTAAAACACTGTAACAGAAATAAAGAAATGTCTTTGATAGGCTTAGTAGACTGGACATGCCTGAGGAAAGAGTCTCTGAGCTTGACGGTATCTCAGTAAAAGTAAAAACCTACAAAACTGAAAAGCAAAGAGAACAAAGACTGAAAAAAACAGAATATCCAAGGACTGTAGGACAACCACAAAAAGTGTAACATACATGTAATGGGAGCATCCGAGGAAGAAAGGTAGAAAGAAATAGAAGAAATATTTGGACCAATAATGACTGAGAGTTCCTCAAATTAATATCAGACACCAAACCACAGATTCAGGAAACTCAGAAAACACGAAGCATAATAAATACAAATAAAACAAAACAAAACCAAAATCAAAACTGAAAAAACCCTACATCTAGGTATATAATTTTCAAACAACAGAAAATCAAAGGTAAAGAAAAAATCCTGCGAGAAGCCAGAGGAAAATCACACCTTACCTACATAGGAAGAAAGGCAAGAATTAAATGCAACTTCTCAGAAACCATGCAAAAAAGAAGAAAGTGGAATGAAATAGTTAGTGCTGAGAGAAAAAAAAAGACCCTAGAATTCTGTACCCTGCAAAATAATTTTTCAAAAGTGAAGTAGAAATAAAGCCTTTGTCAGACAAACAAAATTTGAGGGCTTTTGTTGCCAATAGACCTGACTTGCAAGAAATGTTTAAAAAAGTTATTTGGAGACAAGGAAAATGATATAGGTCAGAAATTCAGATTTACATAAAGAAAGGAAGAGTCTCAGAAAAGTGAAGGTCAAATAAAAACTTTTATTTTTCTTATTTTTAACTGGTCTTACAGATGTTCATTCAAAATAATAGTAGCAACAGTGTATTCAGCTATATACACTTACATATATCATACATGCACATGCGCACACACACACGTGCGCACACACACACACACAGAGTTGACCCTTAACATGGTTTTGAACTGCACAGGTCCACTTATACATGGATTTTTTTTTCACTAAATAGATAATATGGTACTACATGATCTGAAGTTGGTTGAATCTGCAGACGCAGAACCTCAATTATGGAGGGCCAACTATAAAGTTATACGTGGATTTTTAACTGTACAGAGGGTCAGCACCCCTAACCCCTTTGTTGTTCAAGGGTCAACAGTGTGTGTATGTATGTCTAATGTATATATGTTTATATATAAGTAAAATGAATTACAGGAATGATACAAGGGACGGGAGGGAGGAATTAGGATTATTTTGTTCAATGCCTGTAAACTGAGTAGTATAGTGTTATTTGAGGGTGGACTTGAATTT
This sequence comes from Lipotes vexillifer, assembly GCF_000442215.2. Lineage (NCBI taxonomy): Eukaryota > Metazoa > Chordata > Mammalia > Artiodactyla > Lipotidae > Lipotes > Lipotes vexillifer. Next base: position 2,428,852 of record NW_006782062.1, read on the forward strand.
GTTGTAAGTGTATATTGCAAACTCCAGGGCAACCACTAAAAAAAAAATTTTTTAAGAAAAAAAGTACAGTTATCTCCCAGTATCTGCGAGAGATTTGTTCCAGGACCCGCTGAAGATACCAAAAATCCAAGGATGCTCAAGTCCCTCTTATAAAATGGTGTAGTATTTGCATATAACCTATGCATATCCTCCTATATACTTTAAATTATTTCTAAATTACTTATCATACCAAATACCATGGAAATGCTACGTGAATGATTGCCAGCACACAGCAAATTCAAGTTTTGTTTTTTGGAACTTTCTGGAACCTCTTTTTGAATAATTTTGACCCGAAGTTGGTTGAATCCTTGAATGTGAAAACCTTGGAAAAGGAAGGGTGACTGTATAACTGATATGCTAATTAAAACCACAAAAGGCAAAATAGGAGTGGAAGACAGAAGTAGGAACAAAGACCAAGGGCAACACATAGAAAACAGTAATGAATATGGTAGATAATCATCCAACTATATCAATAATCACTTTGAATGTTAATGGTCTAAATGCACCAATTAAAAGACAGATTTTATATAAGCAACAAAAGCAAAAATAAACAAGTGGTACTACATCAAACGAAAAAGTTCTGCACAGCAAATGAAACAATCAGCAAAATGAAAAGGCAACCTATGGAATGGGAGAACATATTTGTAAACCATAATATCCAGTAAGGGATTAAATCCCAAATATGTAAGGAATTCATACATCAATAGCAGAAAAGCAAATAAAGTAATTTAAAAATGGGCAAAGGACTTGAATAGACATTTCTCCAAAGATGTACAAATGGCTAATGGGTATATGAAAAGATGCTCAACATCACTAACCATCAAGGAAGTGCATAATCAAAATCATGAGGTATCACTTCACACCTGTTAGGATGGCTATTATCAAAAAGTCAAAAAAATTAAAAATAGAAGTACCATATGATCCAGCAATTCCACTTCTGGATATATATCCAAGGGAAATAAAATCACTACCTCAAAAAGATATTTGCACTCCCATGTTCATTGCTGCATTATTCACAGTAGCCAAGATATGGAAACAAGTGTCTGTTAATAGACAAATGAATAAAGAATATGCGATATATATTAATGTGATCTCACTTATATATGGAATTTTAAAAATAATAAAATCAAACTCATAGTAACAGAGAGTAGAATGATATTTACCAGGGGCTGGGGGATGGGGGCAAGGGGAAAAGTTGGTCAAAGGGTACAAACTTTCAGTTATAAAATGAATAAGTTCTGGAGATCTAATGTACAGCACGGTGATTATAGGTAGTAATAATGTATTCTATTTGAAATTTGCTAAGAGAGTAGATTTAAAGTGTTCTCACTACATATTCGAAAAAAGGTAACTGTCAAGTGATGGATATATTAATTAGCTTGATGGTGGTAAATATTTCACAATGTACACACATATCAAAACATCACATATACCTTAAATATACACAATTTTTATTTGTCAGTAATACTTCCATAAAGCTGGGGGAAAATGAGAGATTGTCAGAGTGGATCAAAAAACAAGACCCAACTATATGTCGTCTACAAGAAAACCATTTTAATTATAAAGACATATAGATTAAAAGTAAGTGGATGGAGAAAAATATACCATGCTCACACTAATCAAAAGATAGCAGGAGTAACTATATTAACTTCAGACAAAGCAGACTTCAAAGCAAGGAAAGTTATCAGGGATAAAGAAGGGCATTACATAATAACAAAGGGGTTAATCCTTCAAGAATACATAACAATCCTTAACATGCATTATGTCTAACAAGAGAGCATCAAACTATGTGAAGCAAAAACTGATAGAACTACAAGGAGAAATAGATGAATCTATTACCGTAGTTGGGCAAGTCCACACCTCCTCTTTCAGAAATGGACTCAACAACACCATCAATCAACTGTATGTATAAACAACATCATCTGTAGAAAACTTCGTCCAACAGCAGAATACACATTCTTCTCAAGGTCACATGGTACAGCCACTTTGGAAGACAGTTTGGTGGTGTATTACTAAACTAAATGTACCATTACCATATGATTCAGTAATCACACTCTTTGGTATTTACCTAAAGGATTTGAAAACGTATGTCTATACAAAAATCTGCATATGAGTGTTTATAGCAGTCTTATTAATAATTGCCAAATTTGAAAGCAACCAAGATGGCTTTCAGCAGATGAGTGGTTAATCTGTGGTATAGGGGCTTCCCTGGTGGCACAGTGGTTAAGAATCCTGCCAATGCAGGGGGCACGGGTTTGAGCCCTGCTCCAGGAAGATTCCACATGCTGCGGAGCAACTAAGCCCGTGTGTCACAACTACTGAGCCTACGCTCTAGAGCCTACGAGCCACAACTACTGAGTCCACGTGCTGCAACTACTGAAGTCTGCACGCCTAGAGCCCATGCTCCGCAACAAGAGAAGCCACCACAATGAGAAGCCCGTGCACCGCAATAAAGAGTAGCCCCCACTCACCGCAACTAGAGAAGGCCGCAACAAAGACCCAACGCAGCCAAATATAAAAATAAATTAATTAATTAAAAAAAAATCTGTGGTCCATCAATACAATGCAATTTTAGCACTAAAAAGAAATGAGTTATAAAGCCATGAAAAGATATGGAGGAAACTTAAATACATATTACTAAGTGAAAGAAGACTATGTGAAAAGGCTACTACATACCATATGATTCCAACTATATGACATTCTTAGATACAACACCAAATAATGACTGCTTAAAAAATGATACAGTAGACACCATCAAAATTAAGAATATGTGCTTTTACGCGGAGCGGCTGGGCCCGTGAGCCATGGCCGCTGAGCCTGCGCGTCCGGAGCCTGTGCTCTGCAACGGGAGAGGCCACAACAGTGAGAGGCACGCATACTGAAAAAAAAAAAAAAAAAAAAATATGTGCTTTTAGAAAGACACTGTTAAAAAAAAAAAAAGTATCTGATAAAAGACTCAAATCCAGGATATAAAAAACTATCAAAGCTCAAAAAAAAAGGAAACAAGCATCCCAATTAAAAAATGGGCCAGCTTTGAACAGACACTGCCATAGAAGATATATGGCTGGCAAATAAGCACATGAAAAGATAGTCACTAGGGAAATCCAAGTTAAAACCACACTGAGATACCACTGCACAGTTATTAGAATGGCTTTTCAAAAAAGCTTAATGGTTACAAATGCTGACATGGATGTGGAGCAACAAGAACTCATTCAATTGTGGTGGGAATAAAAAAATGGTACAGCCCCTTGGCAAAAACAGTTGACTGTTTCTTCCCACTTCTATGCATTTACCCAAGTGATTTGAAAACTTCTGTTTACACTAAAACCTGTATGTGTTTATAGCATCTTTAGCCATAATCACCAAAAACTGAAAACAACCAAAATGTCCAATGGGTGAATGAATTAAAAAACTGTGGTACATCCATACAATGGAACATTAGTCAGCAATTGAAAGGAATAAACTATTGATTCATCTAACAAAATGGATGAATCACATATGCATTTAAAAATTTGAAAGAGGGCAGCCTTAAAAGGCTACATATATTACTGCATTTATAATCACATTCTGAAAAAGGCCAAAACTACAGGTATGGAAAACAGATCAGTGATTGCTTGAAGGCTGAGGGAGGGGAGGGCAGTTGACTACTAAGTAGCTGTCCAGGGAAGTTTCAGGGTAATGGAACTGTTTCTCTGTGGTATTTTGGTGGTTGGTATATAAATGACTATGCATTTAACAAAACCCATATTTTATACTGTAAAAAGTGAATTTTACTGCATGCCAATTAAGAAATAGTTCAAGTAGGATGTCAGTATGAAATCCAGGCTGAAAACTAAATTCAATTATATTACAAATGCATAACTTCACTGAAGGGGTGGGAAAAAAAGGAACTTACCTAACTTTGGATAACACTGCTTTGACTAGACACTGTAAATGTAAAGAATTGTACAAAACAACATTGTATTATGGCTCATAAATTTTTTTTTTTACACAGGGGCACAGTTTAGTAATTCTGAAACTATATGTATACTAGGGTTAAATCAATATGCAAATAAATTATAGATAATGAGAGGCAGGTTACAAGAGTGAAGTGACATGTAGGCAAGGGGGAAAACTAGAAGGAACCCAAGTGGTACTAGAAGAAAGTCAGATGTCAGTATAAACTCACATTTATTTTAACACATGTAAAGCTAGAGAAATAAATCAAGATATATAAGTATACATGGGTTAACATACATCCATGTATTTGTGTACTAGCTCTGAGGCGGACTTAGAAGCAGCAACAGTAACAACGAAAACACCTACAGCCTAAATACCATTCTCCAGTAAAAGAAAACTGAGCTCTTTGAAGAAATGGCTTTTTCTATGGTGGGGGCAGGGAAAATACTAGATGAATCTGCAGCAAACTTGAAGTGTCAAAAAGTAATAAAGTGCTTATAAAAAAAAAAGTGCTGGGGCATGTTGAAAGAGCACAGAAGCCAACCTGTAAGACCTCTCAATGGCCAAATAAGGACTGATGCGATCATCAAAATAGATAATGACAGCATTGGATTCTAACCTGAAGAAATATCTGCAAGTCAATACCAGTTGAGCAGTAAAGGATTAACCTTGCCTAAAGAGATTTGGCCTTTGCCTCTAGCTCCTGGGAGGTAATTTATAACCTCTTCAGTGTCCTGCTTGATAAGAGTGTCTTTGTTTACCTGGAGGCATTGGGCCATGCCAGATAATCTATGCTAACAATGTGATTTATGGTTAGCGTGGGTGGGGAGGGGCTTGGGCCAGACAGTTATCAGCTCAGCCTTCAAAGGGGCTGGAAACTAAGGTCAACCACATGGGTGGTCAACTGCGTGTTTGTGACCCAGCCCCCAGTAAGATCTGGATCACTGAAATCGAGCAGGACCCTGTGGGACTCCTGAGCATGGAAGCCTTTCTGTTCCCCGTCTCTGGTTTGTAGGTAACAGGCTTCAGCCTCCACGACCTTCCCTGAGTTCTAAAAGGCAGGTTCAAAGGGTTGTTAATCGGGGAAGGGAGGGGATGTGGAGGCAAGGAAGGAGCAGTCAAGCCAGGCTTGGGGCAGGATCCTGGTTCTGCCTCAAGGGATACACATGATAATTATCTTTGAGCTCTTCTGCAGCACGAAACTCCCCAACCAATGGAAGATGTCAGCATCCTTCATTGCAGAGAAGCTGATCACCAGGAGACCACCTGAGGCCAGATTAAAGGGGGGCAGGCCCTGCACGCACCCTGATCCTTATCAGCAACCCCGCCCTTGAACCATGGCTATAAAACTCCTCACCAAATCCTCCCGGGTTGGGACACAGTTTTTGAGGGCACGAGCCTGCTGTGTCCCCCTTTGTCCAGCAAAGCAATAAAACTATTATCTTCTACTTCACCCCAAACTCTTGTCTCCAAGATTCAATTCGGCACCCGTGCACAGAGGCCGAGTTTTCGGCATTAACACCAAGGCTTGGACAAGTTTTCCTGGTTGACGATACTCCATGCATGTTGCCACACATCTTTGCTGGGAGAAGATAACCTGAGAATGGTTGGGGTCAGGACACGGATGGCTGAGAGGGATTCCCAAGGGGCAAAAGCAAACTTTGAAGGGGACAGATAGGTCCATTTTTTAAGTGTGATTATGTCACAGGTATATACATAGATAGAAACATGTAAACCTGTACAACTTAAATATGTACTTTGGGACTTCCCTGGTGGCGCAGTGGATAAGAATCTGCCTGCCAACGCAGGGGACACGATTCAATCCCTGGTCCGGAAAGGTCCCACATGCCACGGAGCAGCTAAGCCCATGAGCCACAACTACTGAAGCCCACGCGCCTAGAGCCCATGTTCCGCAACAAGAGAAGCCACCACAAGGAGAAGCCCACGCACAGCCATGAAGAGTAGCCCCTGCTCGCTGCAACTAAAGAAAGCCCGCACACAGCAACGAAGACCCAACGCAGCCAAAAATAAAATTAAACCTTTAAAAAGAAACAAATAAATAAATATGTACTTTATGTCAATTAGAGCTCGATAAAGCTGTTTTGAAAAAGGACATGGAAAGACGTTTTAATATACTAAATGAAATAAAATCAAGCCACAGAAAAACAAGTACAGCATAATCCCCTTTATGTTAAAACAAACCACTGGTTTATGTTTATAAACACGTAGGAAGGTGTCTAGAATATCATGCAGCTAACAGAGGCTACTATAGGAGAGAATGCCCAGGTGGGTCAGAGGTAGGGGTAAAAGAGTGAGTATGCTACAATAACAAACAACTCCAAAATCTCAGCAACCTGAAATAACAATTAATCTTTCTTACTCATGTTATGTGTCCCATGGAGGTCAGCAGGACACCCTATTCTTCACTGAAATGGCAGAAAGGCCTATATTTAGCAGTACCTAAGCAACCTGCTTAAAGCTAGATAAAATTTACACTTGTGATTTTTCTCTTTATTTACACATATACCTCAACACTTTTTCTTAAAGATTTTCTAAAATGAGCACACATTACTACCATAAGGAAAAAAACAATTACGTCGATCAAAAGGTCTATGTCTGAAAAATGAAAGTGACCAAACACACAGAAGTAGAGTGCTATTTTGACCTTGATTAATGTTTCAAAATTGAAGTCTAAGTGAGTTAATTGAAATCAAGGCAAAAGAAAGCGAAATGTGAAATGCTACTCCTTTAGGACCTTGGTTCTTAATATTGATGCCATTTCCGATGTTTTTCTATAAATAATAGATCACAAAACGGATGTGTGGCACAGAGTTGCATTTAAAAGTGCATTCTCCAATTTTTGACAATGCCCCCCCCCAAAAAAAAAATTTAGTGGAGACTAAGGGCAAGACAGAAAAAAACACAGATGAAGTAACACAAGGGAACTGATTACACAGACACACAGCCATCATCATCATCATGCAACTAGGTTGCATATAAAAAACAATTACATATTTTAAAATGTACCATCATAACAAAATGCAACTGTAAATAACAGCTTGTTCAATAACTACTTCCACATTCATGTCCATAACAGTAGTGTTTTTGTAAATCTAATTACCACTAATTATTTTCAACAAATGATCCTGTCAAACAAATGTTTTCTCTGGCATGTTTATAATGGTAAAAATAGCAACAATAATAATCATGCCATGTATATAAAAGCCTAATATATGCCAGCCACTGTGCTAAACAAGTTACAAGACTGCTAATCCTTAAAACTACCTTGAAAGCAAGATATCTTACATAGATATTTCTCAGACATAAGGAATTGATGCTCAGATATAAAGAAACTTGTTCCAGCTCACATCCATAGGAAAAAGGTAATGCTTTTTTTCACTACAGTATGTGACCTTCTCATTTTCACAATTTACTCTCCGTGAGTGCCTTCCATCCCTTATCTCTCGAATTAATCAAACAGCTATTTTCCCCCAGGCGCTATCCTAGGTTCTGGGAATCCAGAGAGAAATACAATAGATAGGCTTTGCCCTTGGGGAACTGTTTAGTACGGGCAGCCTAGGAAGCCATTCTATCACCAGAGCTGTGGACAGGGCACTGAGAGTGGCAGAGGCACCTACCCCAGAGCAGAAGCAGAGGCAGAAGGAAGGCAGTAGGCAACAGCCAGTCTTCCGAGAAGCACTTGGCTTGACTGAGCCTGATAATTAGGAATTAGGCAAGGGAGAAGGCATTCCAGGTACAGGAATTACATGACTACAGGGGAGAAGAAACCTTACAGGAGGTGCATCTATTTCAGTATGGCCAGATAAGAACGTGACTGAATCCAAGACACACAGCTGCCTCAGCCACCTAACTTCACGTTGCTAAACCGACCCTGCTCCCCTGCCCCGCCCCACACTTAGCCTCTATTCCACAGTCCCCTTCCCAGGCATTGCCGCGTATTCTCATTGACAGCTCTGAGCAACCATAATCTTGTAACCCATTTGACAAGCTCTTTCATGGCAGCAGAACTTCCACTATCTCTCAGGAAGCATGAACGCCAGGCATACTTAAGCCAGTTATCACCCTTGCCTTTAACCTGGGTCATGACGGTTCCTTCCAGACACATGGAAACCTTTCCAGTCTCCAGAAACCTGAGGTTTCTCACAAGTGCTACTCACTCTGTCCCAGGCATATCCTGACTAGAGGACCCCGTGTCCTGGAAGTACTTGGAGTGCTAACCCTCTGGCAAGGTGTGAACTGTTGAAAGCTCCTTGATCCTGCTAGTCTCAATCACCACCTGAGACATCCCCTTCCCCAGGCCTGTTGAGCACCATGGAGAAAAAGCATACAAGGGTGTGTAGACTGGTGCCACTGGATAGTCATGATTGCTAACTTCAGCTGGGCCTGCCGCAAGGCTCAGCAAAATATCATGAAAAGGAAAAACAGACTCAACATTTTAATAAGGTTTTTGGAAGTAAAGAAAAACTTGACTGTGGGCTTACTGTGTTTACTAGGTTTTGCTGGGTTCCAGAACAGATTCAGAAGGGAGCAATACCTAGGCACATCCTGAGAAGTTACAGAATTTCAAGGACAAGGAATCCTCAGGAATCCAGGGGAAATTACCTGAGACAAAAGCCACGGCGGTCTCGCACTTCAGCACAGCAGCGGTGATTTGCCAGAAGACAGGCGAGTAGCACAGTGTGGTTCTCTAGGTTTCCTGTGCATTAGAAACTTCTGGAAACACAGATTGAGGATCCTCACTCTGCATGCAATCTGATTTAGCAGGTCCTGGGTGAAATACCGCTTATTCTCACGTTGGGAGTTCTTGACTTCCACTTTAATGCTGATCAACTGAGATTTAAGAAAATGTGATGCAAGAATAATATACTCTATCAAGTATTCATTTTTGTGTAGGACAGCACAGCAAGAGCCTCAAATGCACAAGGATTCAAGGAAGACAGAACTCATTAGGACTACATGAAGATGAAATCCAACTAAATCTAACAACTAAAAACTGGGTCCAAATAAACTCAGGAACAAAGAAGCCTCGGTCTCAAAGTGAGTACTGAACTTACTGCAGTATGAAACAATGTAAACAGATGTGTATACAGAAGACAATACAAATCACATACATCTCAACATAAAGGTAGAGGAGCTTCTGCTCCTCGCATCATCCTAGCACCCTCCATCAGCACCACTACCAGAGAACAATGGTTATACTTTTCCTCATGCCTAACTATGAGCTGGGCATGGTGCTCAAAACTACATGCAGCGTCTCGTTTAGTCCTTACAACCCCAAGACAGGTGACTTGTCATTTTCCAGTTTACAGGTAAGGACATAGGCAGAGAGGGTATCTTGCCCATGGTCTCCCAGTTGATTGGTCAGAGCCTGAGATGTTGGGATATTATTAAGTTTAGCAGGATTACTGTGTTTATTGAGAACCCTTTAATACAATACCCTAAAATTTTACCACTCCATGTCTTATCAGTAAACTGTGTTTTAGAGTCCCTTTGGGGACCTCTACCCCTATCATGAACAGCAACTGTTATGGTGTCCCAACATATGTTGATAGTCTCAAGGACTTTAGGATAGGCATGGGGAGGGCGAAAGCGGTACAAGGTCCTCTAGTTTGACTTTGGACCCTACAGTAATTCTCAAACCTTCATGTGCATGCAATTTACTTGGGTGTGTGTGTGTGGGGGGAACCTTGTTACATTGCAGCTTCAGATTCATTAGGTCCTGGGTGGGACTTGGGACGACTTCTAACAAGTTTCCAGGTGAGGCCTATGGGCTACAGTCTTGAGTAGCAAAACCCTAAACCACAAACCTCAAAGCAGCCTCCCTCTAGAGCTGAATGGGTTGATACAAGTATAGCTCCTGTAGCTATTAAAAAAGAGGTACTTTGACTCATATACTGTTTATGTGTAACTGCCTTCGGAAACCTGGTAGGGGTGAGGTTTGAGACACAGATTGGCACACATTTCCAACATTTATGAGTTCCTGACTGTAACAGCAGTAACAGCAAAAATATGCCTATCACCTTTAACAAGTGAAAATCATAACAGAGCTCTTGAGGTGAGAAGAGATGAAGTGCCTAATTTCTCTGGCTTTCCAGGTAAGGAATCAATGGGCACTGTTTTAAGTAATAAATGGAGGTAAATACATACTATTTAAAATTTTAATAGCAGCATTAGAAGACTGACATAAAACAAGTAACTACATGTGCAACGTGGGTCAACAGAGAGGGCCGTACTGGGACATACATAGCCAGATGAGCTCACCTAGTCTAAGGGGCCAACAACCCAAACTGTTAGAAACCCCTTGCCATTTAGAAACAGTACCTCAAACTAAGCTGAACCTTTTAAAATTTCCAGTGTTTAGCAGTTTTTGACTTAGAAAAACAGCTTCAACCTAATTCCCTATTACAGCATTCAATTACGATATTTCACAAAGGCCGAGCCTACCTTTTCCTGCTCACCATTGTACTACTATTGTAGTGGGAAAGGCACTTCCTGGGACATACTAGATTTTCAACAAATGAATATGTGCTGAAAAAGTAACAAAAGACCCAAGACTCGAGAAGGTAAAATGTACAACGACAGAATTTTTTTTAAGTCCTATAATAAAGACATGTCTGCTATTCTAGCACGTGGACTAGGAACTTGGCTCCCAGCATTATTAGTATATGTCACTAAATATTCTGGTAGTTCTGTAACTTCGTAACTGGATTTAACCTATGTATCTTGCTCCGTGGCATAAATATTCTTCCATGTTTAAACAAAATCTTACACATATCTCGAACATTTAATGACTAGTAACATAGGCTTAAAACCTTAGTGGTTTTCTGCTAACTCCTGCCACATGATTGTCCTTTATTGGTCTAAATTATTTTCTCTCTTGTTCCCGTATGTACATTGAGTAAATATCCAGAGCATTTTCCCCAAGAAATCTCCCTTCCACAAATTCCCAGGTGACTCTTTTCAAAATAACATATTCAGTTAACGCCAGAAAATGGGTGGGTAGCAAGTTTCATAGATTCTTTGAAAATGCCTATTAACCAGGAGTGTACATCAGAATCAACTGTTGAGTTTGCCCTACTGATCTGTTTACTGGACCACTGTTTATAATAGGAAACAGTGAAAACGTAAATAAACATTATAGGGGGCTAATTAAATTACGGTATACAATACAACCATTAAAAATCAAAATAAAGGTAGCATATAGTATGCTTTATACAAGCAGGCATGATTCTCTAAGGGCTTTATATACGTTAACCATTTTAATCCTCATAACCAATCTATGAGGTAGGTACTATTGCTAGTCCCATTTTACACACGGGAAAGCCAGGGCAGTAACTCCTTAGGTCAAACAATTTAAGAGTGGAGCTGGGATTCAACGCAGACAGTCAGGTAGAACTCATGCCCTAAATCTCTATGGTAGACTCCACATCTACAGTAGAGGGGCATATATACACTGATGGCACAAAAGGCCCTGACCGGTTCAGCGAAAAAGCTAGTTTCTCAAATCTGTGACTATTACAACCCTGTTTTGTTCTTTACGCATGTATTAAAAATGTCTGGAAGGACACGTAGCAAAGTGGTAACTGTGAACTGGTTGGATATTTGCAAGTGGGAATTTTTCAATTTCTTTATGAGCGTGTACTTACGAATATCATCTATGGCAAACAAACATTAAAAAAAGGCACACATACCTAGCGCTATCATATTAGCGAGTAGGTTAAGGTAGGGCCAGGCATGTTACTTTAAAAAGGGTTTTAAGGGACTCTAAGTCAACATTGTTTTTAAAAAAGTAAAATTTACTTACCTCTAATTTAGTCTTGATTATAGTAAGACTTCATTTATTTCAACACACTTGTCCAACTTCAAACTTGTTTATTTCAACCATTTCACAGGAGACATTTAAAAACATACCACACAGCTATAGTTTTATGTCATATTAAACTCAGCTTGAGTTATCTGACGACTCTGGGCCTTCAGTATGATACTACCCACACCAGACGTGTAGGTCGCCATTCCTTGTCCTGAGGTATTCTGTTCCTCAGGTACCCGAGTTGGAAAATCAGATAATTCACCTGGTCAAGTAGTGTATATAAATTAAGTCAGTAAAAGCTTATGTGGAGAAGGACCTGACAATATGCAGAGTTTTCAAAATCCCCTAAATTTGAATGTGTGCAATTCTGGAAGCTGATGTTTTCAAATGTCTGATCTCAGTCACTGAGTTCAGTGTGACCGGATTTTTAATGTAAGAAGAGTTGACTACTTGAGGTATCCATGCAGTGTTTAAATCCCTCCACAGCAGTCCAGGAGCCCTCCGACCTATGATTTTGGTATTTCTGGTAGTGCAGTAACTCTTAAAGCAGCCCATTCTGACACTCAATTGTATAACTTATTAAGATGGCTTGTTTTTTAATAGAATTGTGGTATATTTTTCTGTGTAGATTATACCCCACTGGTCCTAGTTCTTGAAGTGTGAATTGTTTGCACAGCTGATCATACAAACCCAACAACCAAGAAACGTTAATAATTGTCTTCTTACTTTACTAAACACTTTGTGTTTAATATATTTTAAATTATAAAGAAATTACAAGGAACTCCTAAAAAAATTTAATACAAAAATATTACAAGTTAGGACAAGTAAGCATTGAGATATATGACATTTGAAGAGAAGAAACATGCAGAAAAAGTAGCATAGGGTTAACATTTCATTGTTGACAGAGCTTTGGTACAGCAGAGAAAAGCACCGTAAAACTACTGTCCATAGTGTCTTTTCCTCCACTGCATTTGCAAGCGTATATACTAGGGAAACAGTAAACTTTAATTTGACCTGCTATGTATTATAATAGGTAAGAAATCTGATCTACTGTAAAGTGTAAGAACTAGGAAATTTCAAATAACCCCTTCTGCACTTGTTTTACCTCAAACTTACACAGATTATAATCCTTAGTTGTCCAACATTTTTGGAAAAAGTGTAAAATGCAGAATAGTATTAACAATCTATGCCATGCAATAAAAGTTAACCCTTTGAAAATGAAAGGCTGTCAGAAAGTTCTAGTAACTGCAGTAGCTTATCATTTAATAAAACATGACAAGGCTATATGCCCATAAATAGTTTATACTTAAGGTAATGGAAGGGAAATGTAGAAGACCTGGAGAATACAAGTTTTTTAAAAAACAAAAGAAAATTAAAAAATATGCTCAATGATTCTTTAGAAAAGTCTCTAGGTAACTCTAAAGGAGTTGGGATTAATTAAAACTGGAAGGTGCCTAGTATCTTTCCTCACAGCTTATAAGGTTTGTTAGCAACATAAGCCACTAGCTAAGGAAAAAAATTATTAAATGATAATAGGTTTCTATGAAGAAGAAAGGGCATTAAGGATGTTGAGCACACCCTGTCCTAAAAACCTTCAACAACATGTACACATTGTTTTGTGCTCAAATGGACTCTAAGCAAATGAATCTGTCTCTGTTGATGTGAAACAATGTCTTCTAAGTACAACACTGATTTTTTAAAATAATTCAAAAGTTAATTGTTATTCCTTAGCTGATTAAATGCTCTATTAGTCTTTAATAAAAATAGTAAGTAATCCCTTCATTTAAAAAATCTTATCTCCTACGAGAAGTAATAAAATAGTAAAATTTGTAATTTTATCTATGGGCTTACTTTAAAGTGTCTATCTTGTAAAACAATATATTTATGAAATACAGTGGTTTGGGTTCTGATGGCAGTTGTTACAACTGGTAACCAGTATGGGAGAATAGACATGCTATATGTTATGAAGGCTAAGTCAGAGCAAAAAAGTTTATTCTACAAAAGAACACTGGAGGAGTAATTGCAATAAAATGTAAACAAGAAATTGTAAACAAGAAATAGCATCCCTCTCCCTTTACTTGACTAGTAAATAGTCTATACAAACTACATAGATATCAAAGGTTTTATATATGTACACAGCCAACATAATATCAAAATATATTTTATTCTGGACCTCTTTCAGATCTGATTCAAATTACAGTTGTCAAAGCAATACAATGCAAAGGGAAACTGCAACAACAACAACAACAAAAAATGTGCCTAGAAAGGAGAAAAGGGTCATTGGGGACAAATCATTGTGATGTGGAACCAAAATACATCATAAGTGTAATTAACATGGTCCAGGACAGCATAGAACATCTATATCAGTCTTCCTTACACAATAATCATGAAAACTGAACAATAAAGTTCTTTAACATGTACAAAAAACTGTCATGGGCTGGTTTACACTTGTACAACAGTTTTAAAGTTAACTGGATAACTAAAGAAATGATGCAGACATTTTAATCCAGTGCTATAAGTAGGCTCACAGAATTAGACCCAAAGGATTTGTAAAAATCAAAATTAGAATATTATAGCTACAATGTCAAAGTCAGGAAAGAAGAAAATTACTTCTGTATTTAGGGATTACAGAGCTACAGAATGCAGTCTGTCTGTTTTTGTTTTTAATGAGATGGAAAAGTACATTAGACTAGATACAACATGCAGAATGTTTTCTTGAACTTATCCAGAAACTCCAAAGAAAACATCATGAAACAGCTTACTAGAAAAAAAAATATGCCCTAGTTATTCACCCTGCTTCAACACTGTCAACGTAAAGGTGGAAATAAAGAATGCTATTAATACTTCAGAACTACTGATATAAGACATCAAATTTCTAAATCAGTGTATTAAAAAAGTGAACACTTTTTCTTTTTTTTTTTGCTCTCTTCTACATTTAGTTAGAATCACGTTTTGTTTTTTTTTTTTTTTAAAAAAAGCTGATATTGAATGTGACACGTCAGAGCTATTACAGGAAGGAGTAGTTCAAAACTTCCCTAACTCCCCTTCCGTCCCTGCTGATTCAGAAGAAAACAAACAAACAAACAAACAAAAAACCAACCAGGGTCTCTTGTAGATTTGCTGCTATTCCCCAAAATGTTGGCATTTGCTGCCATGCCACAATGTTGGTCCACTGAAATAGGATTTCTGTGGAAACTGTCAACAGTAATTCACCAAATGCAAGTACCGTCCTTAGCATGTGAGAATAAATGCGGGTTCTATAGAAATGTACAATGTGCTTAAGAAAATGAAAACTGTTTGAAAAGAGTAAATAGCACTGCATTTGAGATTTATTTTTTCTACTTATCTAGTAAAACAACATTTTTGCTGACATAAGAATGGTCATTTGTGATTCCTTTAAACAGCAAAAATGCATACTCCTCTTCAGGCCTCTACTCAATAATAGTTTACATTACTCTTAACAAAATCATTCTACATAAACAGATAGCTCCTTAAAAATAGTACTCTCTCATTAAATCTAATTTGACAGAAATAAGTTTAAGGAAAAAAGGAGTGCTTTATAAGTTAAGTGAAAAAGTACAAATCTTTGGCCTTTCTCTTGACATTTTTATATGTCAAAAAGCAAAAAACCTTCATGTAATTCAATCTAATGATTACTTTTTGCACCATAATTTGTTTTTTACACCACAAAAGGAGGCACTTTCAGTATCTGTAAAAGGTGTTTAATCCTAAAACATACTTACCTAGAGAATAACTAATTAAAACAGAAGTCAATATACTCTAAGACCTATTAGGAAATTAAAAGTTAACCACTTCTAAAAGTCACTTGAAAGTCAATGATGGTACCTGATCAATGACAGGAAATTGGGAATGGAACAAATATAAGAACTTAGAGGATTTCCTACATGGAGAAGAAAAAAGATATTCCTTTACGATGTTTAAGAGTGACAGCTGCTCTTTCCTTATTCTATTTTAATCAATGAGTATTCTATTCATTCAAGTTTTCCTTTCTATTTTTCCTTATAAGTTTCTTACAGTAGCCTATACAACAATGATATATAATGAATACCACAGAAAATCTACTGGAATCAGTAGATCTTCAGATAAGTTCTTAGAGAGAAAAAAAAAAAACGAAGGAAAAATAAGCAAGAACCTCAAAAATAGAACTTTACAGGCTGTGAAACTTGGTCTCTTATAATCATGTTACTGCTCAAATTAGAGGCAATCTTATTTATGTCTACTGGAGCAGCATCGTGGCACATCAGCAGGCAATGATGATGGTGAGAACAGCAGCAAAAAGAAATAACTGTATGCTCACAAAGAACCCAAGCCTACAAAATGGATACCTTTCTGATAGTTTATACTTAAAAGACCCAAGACTTCAGGATAATAAAGCTCTGTATTTATAATCTTTTATATGTCCTATTGTGGCTATTATGCTTAAGTAAAATAGCTAGAGATAAAAACAACAACAACAACAACAAAAAACCCCCCCCCCAAAAACAGAGAAGATGACAACACCATAAACATGTAGCTGTCTATTTTGGCAGCTATACTGCAGAACTTCATGACTATCTTTTAATCAGCTGGGGAAAAAAAGTCAATAACTGTATGTAAATGAATAAACTGTCCATATCAAAATACAAAAAGTACTATTAATAATCACCTCTGACTTTCAGATTTAAATTCAGTGCAATTGACAAATGCATCGCTAAAGGAAAATGCAGCTTAAACATACTCAAAACATTTGTGTCTATTCCTGGGAGCACATTTAAAAATTATTGCACAGATTTTTAAAATTTTATTTACTTTTTTAAAACAACAACAGAGGTCAACCACAGATGTGGACCTCCAGCAATAAAAGCAGGATTTCAAGTGCCAGATACTCAGCGTATTAGGTTTCCTACGTAAGTCACAGGGTAATAGTTCTAAATATCTATAATGTGATCGAAAACCCTAAAAACAGCTGGCACAAAACCATCATGAATGACTGCCTCTCTGGATGTAAATTTTAAAAAATATTATTACAGTATCATAGTCCCCACTAACAACAACTGGGGTACACATAGCAATGTATTGTGAAATTAAGTGTATTTATTCTCTTTACCAATAGCAAATGCTATCCTACCTTAGTAAAACCAAGACTTGCTTCAATCAATGCTGTTTTGTAAAAACAGCAAAATAACAAATGCTGAAAATCAAAGCTGCATTACTTGCGTTAAATCAGTTTCTACCTAAACTTAAAACATAGGTTAAAATTTTAGCAGTAAAAGCTTCAAAATAATTAGTGACAGTGTTATAAATTTGCCAAGCTTGATAATAAATGATATTCCTTAATTAAAATCTTTGAGACATAAATTTGACAACTATTCTCTTCAAAATCGACACTTCTGGATTATTACATTAATCATGACAAACCCTGTTAATCACACATATAAACATAGCCCCATGCTATCATTTGTAGATTCTGTATATTTTAGCTTTTAGTTGCATGAGCACAGGAGGTTTTTGATCTGATACCTATACCTTTAAGAAAATACGTGATATTATAAACAGAGTAAAAGACATGATATAGTAGTGATTACTGAAAAAACGAAACATAGCAGCTTAAATCTATCTATTATTTGAAAAAATGTAGTCACAAGTACCACAAATGCAGAATTAGAGCAGCAGGGAGGTTAGTGCAATTATACCTTTTTAAAAATTTTTGAATCACCGCTATGTGAAGACACCTTGAAGCAAGTCTTTTGTTTTAAAGATTGTTTCTAAACTAAGGTAGCAAACATTTTGCCATGTAATGGCAGTGTTATATGTTGTTATCTTGCTTTGTAAAAAGAAAAATAACATGAGAGATTTTTAATACTGGAGTTTGGTTACATTACATATTTAAGCTTCTACACAGAATGATGGTCACTTTGAGAAGCTAATCCTTATCCAGAAACATTTTAATCTCTTAAAAAACAAAGCAAAAGAAACAAATAAACAAACAACAAAAAAAACTCAAACCTACTTTGCTCCTTTTCACAATAGTGCACATTTTAACCATAATTTAGTTATGGCTACAAGACATCAGAAGATTTTTTTTTATGCATCTTCTCTATGGTATTAAAAAATTTTTTGTGCCCTTCTAGTCTTTAATTGGCAGAAATATGTCCCAAAAAAGAAACTATTGCATTTAAGCCACATCACCAAAAAACAAAACAAAAAAACCAGAGGGGGAAAAAAAAAAACCACACAACAAAAAAACAAAGCAAAAGCAAAAACAGAGCATAATACCCTTTTACTGATGTGTCTTACAGATTGACATGACCAAAGTCATATAGTTCCATTTAATTTCCAATTCCCCCTTCTACAACATGCACCAATCGAATATATGCTCTGGGAGCCATAAATGTACCAAACATCTATCTCTTCAAAAGAATGCATTAAAATATTTTTAAGAATTTTTTGTTTAAAAGGTGAAAAAAATATAAACAAGAAACTGATTCACTCCCTTACTTCATGCATCCATAAACTAAACCAAAAACAAAGTTTAAAAGCAAGAACAAACTACTGCTGCAAGTTTTTGTAAGTCCGTTTTCTCTGTACATACAAACTGCTAAACTACTGAAGGGAAAAAAGAATATAATCCATGGTGTCTGCTGATTCAAAGGGGAGAAACAAGGCTGTCATTAGTATCCAAAAACTCGTACATGTATGGGCTGCTTTTATAACGCTTATTTTTTTCTCTCTTCTGTTTTTCATATCCAAAACTTCTAAATGCTATTTTAGGGGCACAGCAGATTAGATTCCAGCACTTGGTGAACAGAATTCACAAGCTGTGACAAAATTCTGTCATCTTCAGGGTGCAATTTTGTTTATATACACTGTATGTATATATTTCTCTTAGATTTGGCTGTAGTGGACTGGCCATGGTTCAAGTGGGACTATAGCAGTACTTGGGTCGGGGACAGTCATTTTGGCTATATACACATTCATAGTCGGTCCATGGCTTCCAACTAGTAGCGCTATTTCCGTAGGTCTAATACACAAACCTGTAAGAAATTAAAATAATCAACCAGTGTGTAAAGAATTTCATTGTACATTTTTATACAGTTTGGAATCTATTTCTTAGTTTCAAGTTCACGAAACTGGTAAAACAAAAGTAATCATAGCAATGGGCACCAACAGAAATCAGATAAATTGTCTGAAAGCAGACGGAGTTAACAACCATGGGTTAATACTACAGAGGAAGAACCATGGCTAACATGCTGAAGATTTACTCTCTGTTAATTAAAAAGTAGAAAAAATATACTCAAAATAGACCATTTTCTATCTCTTGGATCTTAATGAAAGATACTACAGATTACATTAAGCTATTGCTTCAGCAAACAGCTAATAGCTATCCCCTTTCCATCTTCCCTTGGCTTTCAGAACTTTAGAAGCCATAACTAGTATTTCTGTGAATGCATGGCCAACCTCATCCTGAAAGTCTCTTGGTATCACACATTCCTCAATGCAGACCCAACTGCCTCTATTTCCCCTTCCCTGGGCCACCAACACTCTTCTGCAAGGAAGAGAAGGCAAAAATAGGCATTAAAAATTCAAGTCTCTCTCACAGTGCTACACTTAATTTCAGTGATGAAGTTTTACACTAAAAGTAACTGTCCATTTCTTGATTATGAAGGCACTCTTCTGGCAAAGACAGCCTAAATTCTGTTTACATTATCTGAATGAAATAAACATAAAAAGTATAGAGCCTTCGGTAAAAAAGGTCAATACCCATATCATAAAATTTTTTTTTAAAAAGAACACTTTTGTAGTCACAACAAGCCACATTTATTCACTATGCTTTCTCTCTTTCTTACACACACACAGACACAGACACACACACACACACACACACACACACACACACACACACACACCCTTTGGAAACACTTCATTATATACTTACTGAACCATCTGATGCACTGGCTCCAACCTTGTCTCCTGCTGCATTCCAACAAACTTCAAAAATTCCACCTGTTCCCCTATAGCTGTGAACTAGAGCACCTGTCTAAAATAATGAGAAGCGGAATCTTAAAAATAATATATTATTATATATGTTCAAATACTGAGGTAAAAATATTATATGGCTTTATTTCTAGCAATCCAATGTAGGATTTAGCTTCAACTTCAAAATAAACAAGTTCTGAAATACCAGAAATGTAAAATGATGATCCTTTTACAAACAGACAGCACTAGCCTGCTCTCAACAGACCACACACACACACACACACACACACCACTTCTCCAGTATTGATAACCATTCTTAGCTAAGGTATCTTTGGTCTCTTTGACCCTAGAAGTGCCCCTAAGCTAGGAGAATTATAAAAGAAGTTAAAAGAGCATATGTACATTATTATTGAAAGATGTTTTTAAGTTAAAAGAAAACAAAGTACAACCAGGAACACTACCAATTTCATCATCATTTAGCCGACTCATAAATATAACTCAATTATTTTATTCCTTCGGCAATGGAAACCAAAATCATTCAGCTGCCATTCAATAATTGAAACTTAGTACAAAAATGTATTCTCCTAGGAAACCAGTTATTAAACAGGGAAAAGGTCAGAGGTTCTGCTGTGAGAAATGAAAAATAATGAAAAATATGCTTCCGGTGTTCTGTCCTGACAAACCGGAAAAGTATCTCTCAGCTTCAGGGTGAACTAAAAAAGCTCAAACTGGAAGTAGCAGAACTACCTAAACACAACATGGCACCAAGACATAACCTTTTGAGACAGCCAGCCCTAAGCTAATCACTAAGCTAGAAGATCACAATGGGAAGTCTCAACTGTTCTTTTCCTCCTACCTAAAATTTCTCACAATTTAAGAGATTAATGAAAAAGCACGAGTACAGGAGGCCTTAAGTACCTACAGTTAATTAGAAGAGAATGGAGTGGTGCCAACGAGATCTAAGATAGGCTGTTGTATAGAGAGTCAAATCTACAGGATTGTCAATTTTGGGGTTAAAAACCGACACTGTCTTTCAATAGTACTTACCAATTTCTAAGCTTGAATCAGGCTATAATTGAACCGAAACAGCACGGTCAACAAGCCAGAGCTATCACATTAACAAAAGCCAAAGGATCCTCAGCATCTACTCAAACCTGTGTTCTGACCAGACTGTAACAATTTAACTGTCAAATGCTTAGATAACATATCATCCAAGTAATGAAAGAAAAAAATAGATGTACATATTGACAAAAAGACAATTACTTTCTCCTGCACTGAAAACTCACAAGATGCATTTTGCTATTTTCAAACTTAAAAGAAAAAAAGTAAAATGACATTTTGATACACAATAGTGATACAACAAAACAGTATGGTTACTCAAATGCCCTTAGAAGTCTAGCAGTATCTTCCCTTAGAACTCTACGGTTCTATACCCAAATTTTATTTTAAATTAATTTACTCAAAATGGAGTGAATGAGTGATGGAAAATGTATACAACCGGCAGATTATCTATAAAGCCTCTGCTATTCAATCGAAACAGAAAGATTGGGAATTCCCTGATGGCCCAGTGGTTAGGACTCCGTGCTTCCACTGCAGGGGGCATGGGTTCAATCCCTGGTCGGGGAACTAAGATCCTGCAAGCCGGGAAGTAATTAGAAGTAATGAGAGGGCTCAGTAGGTTTGATGGAGTCAACATCAACATGCCAAAATTCATAATGTTCCAAACATGAGCACCACCAGTAAGTAAAAGGAATATTATTTTTTAAAACATGCTATACACAGTAACAATAAAATCCATAAGGCATCTCAGAATACATTTTGTAAAAAAGAAGATCTTTATGAAGAAATTATAAAACTTTACTGAAGGAAAAATAAAAAGACTTAATGAGGGGGAATAACAAAGTTACAGTCATTAAAATTAAACTAACAACGCAGGTATATACAAATGTATCAATCAATGGAATACAAGAGAATCTATGAACAAAACATACAAGAACGTAGTATATGGAAGAAGTGACATTCTGAAACAGTGAAGGGACAGTAAATAGTGCCAAGAAAACTGGTGATCCATAAAGACAGAATTAGAACTATGCCTCACACCATATATAAAAACCAATTCTAAGGGAGTATAATATAAATGAAAAAATAAAACAGTGGAAGTATAAAATGAAAGAATCATAATGCTTTTATTTACAAAAAACCTCAAGAAGAATGAAAGAGAAACTGATAAAAAAAAGTTATCTGTAGAGGACCAAGAAAAAAATGGGAGCAAAACTTCTCAGTGTATACCTTTTTATAATGGGGGGAGGGTGCTGGAGACCATTTGAATGTATAACTTAAATCAAAAATAATATGGGAAAATGATGATTTATGCAAAATAGGCTGACCAACTATGGTGATCAGCAACACAAAGAGAAATAACCCACAATAACTTACTGTGCATATAATACAAGCAGTAAAGATCTGATTTTTGAACAGGGGGTGGGGCAGGGAGAGTCACATGACTGATATTAAAGAAAAAGTATTTAGCATGTAAAAACTAAAACACTGAAAAGATTAAAATAATGAGAGCAACAAAACTGTTTTCTCCATTTTTAAGAAAGGATCTCTGTAGCACTGTCCCTAAAAAGGTGGTACATAGTTTTAAGTTCGTTTCTGATAAATTATGTGCTCAATTGTAAAACCTTGTCCTTTAACACATTTTTTAAACTGCTCATATATACCTTCTCTGAAGACAATTCTTTTAGAACATAAAGAAATGGTATCATTTATCTAAATAAATGCATCTTAAACTCTCACATATCATGCCTGCAAAACTGCTGGAAAAAATAAAACACAGACTCTAAATTTTGGTCCATATTATGAAAATCTCACTTCAGCTGGTTTCGATCTTTACTTAGCTGTAAATTCCCCCCAAAAACTGCTCATATAAAAACGAACTGAATTAATGACACAAAAGGAATGACAACCAAAACTAAAAAAAAAAAATTTTGTTTAGACAAATGCTTCTTATATTCTTATATAAGAACACTTGACTATTTAAATAACTTGGACATACCTGTGTGTTCCAGATGTGCACACATTTGTCAAAAGAACCACTCGCCAGATACCTGCCATCAGGACTGAAAGCTACACTGTATACAGGCTCTTGGTGTTTTGTCAGAGTATGGATGCAAATTCCTCGGTCTACATCCCATAATCTAACAGTAGAATCAAAGGATGCACTGACAAGGGAGAAAAAAAAAGATTTTATAAGTAATGAAATACTCTCAGCCCCACCCCCAATCTATAATATTCAGACATTCCTAATAGCTAGCCCTGAATTCCTCATGAGAAGCAGACTGTGCTGTTAGGAAGAAAGTGTTCTGGAAACAAAGCTAATCGGAGACACGGCAGCTTCATTAAGGGCATCTCCAAGTCTGTAAACTGGAAAATATAAATGAGCTAATTCACTGTATTCCTTTACTCTTTAAATAACTCCTTTATATTGACCCACGGTTTTGAAATGCTACATTAAATATATTTTTAACTTATTTTTTTTAAATGCTGAAAAAACTTTATTGCATTATGCCTCAATTACTTGGGTTTTAATCAATATTTGATATTATCAGTAAATTATTTGCTATCTCCAGATACAAACATCCATTATGACCTGAAATAATAATAAAACTCTGTGTCTAAAGGTTCCCATTAAAAAAATATATTCCTTGTAGGATACATTCCCATTTCATGGAATTTTTCCTAATTTTCTGTCATATTTATAAGAGGTTTTCTTTGTAAAAGACTCATAAAGGAAAAGCAAAACAGAAATGTTACCTTGCTAACATGAGGTTGGCATTTGGATTATTTGTCCCTGGCCCTGTTGGACTCCACTTGATAGTATAAATCTCTTTATTATGTGCTTGCAAATCATGGACACAGTTGTCTTGCTTCATACTCCATATCTAAGCAGAAAGGAAAAAGGTATGTAATTATTCTTCCATACAAAGGGTACTTTTATAATATTATCTTGCCAATCCAAAATATAGTACACCAGAACAATATAGAGATCAAGAGAATACATACAAATAAATCAAAATGTAGAATATATTTAATATTTATCTTTTAGAAATGACAAATTAGCTTCAAGTCCTTTCTAAATATTCACTGTTGTGAGGCTTCAGGATTCAATTAACTGTAGTTCTAAGATTACTTTTGACAGCTTCAGATGGTACAAACTTCAACATTCAGTAAGTTCCTCAGTTAATGATCCTACAATGTTTACGGCATTAGTTTTTATGCTGTCCTTTAAAATAAACGGTCTACATTATAAATTCCTCTTAGAATTTAGAATCAGGAACTATTTTGCAATCAGGAAGAGAAAATAGATAAGCAACATACAGATAAATATAATATGATTCACGTTGACACCAAAGCATAGGCAATGAAAGCAAAAAAAAAAAAAGCAAGCGGTACTACATACAATTTAAAAGTTTCTGCACAGCAAAGGAAACAATCAATAAAGTAAAAAGGCAAACTATGGAATGAGAAAAAATACTGCAAACCATATATCCAATAAGGAGTTAATTTCCAAAATATGTAAAGAAACCCTACAAGTCAACAGCAAAAAAAACTCAATTACCCAATTTAGAAATGGACAAAGGACTTGAATAGACATTTCTCCAGAGAAGATACACAAATGGCCAATAGGTGGTGTATGAAGAGATGCCCAATGTCACTGATCATCAGTGAAATGAAAATCAAAACTATGAGATACCACTTCCCAACTGTTAGGATAGCTATTAAAATTTTTAAAAATGTTGTCAAGGTTGTGGAGAAATTGGAAACCTTGTAAACTACTGATAAATGATTGCAAAATGGTGTAGCCACTATGAATAATAGTATGGAGGTGCTCCCCCAAATTTTTACAACTACCATTATATATGATCAGCAATTCCACTCTGGGTATTTACCAAAAAAAAAATAATCGAAATCAGGATCTTGAGGAGGCATCTGTATGCCCTTGTTCACTGCAGCATTATTCATAAAAGCCAAGATATGGAAACATCCTAAGTGCCCATCAATGGATGAATGGATGAAGAAAATGCATATATATACAATGGAGCATTATTCAGCCTTAACATATGGGGAAATCCTGCAATATGTGACAAACATGGATAAATTGTAAGGACGAATATTGTATGATTCCGTTTACATGATGTATCTAAGAGTCCAACTCATAAAAGCAAAGAAAAGAATGGTGGGGATAAACAGCAAGGTCCTATAGTATAGCACAGGAAACTGTATTCAGTATCCTATAATAAACCATAAAGGACAGAAACTAACACACCATTCATTGTAAAGCAATTATACTCCAATAAAGATGTTACAAAAATAAAAAATAAATTATTCGTGTAAAAAAGAAAAAAAAACATAATGGAAAAGAAAAAAAAAGAATGGTGGTTGCCAGAGGTGGTGGGGTCACAGGGAGGGGCTGCTAATCAACAAGCATAAAATCTCAGCTCTAGAGATCTGCCTCACTGCATTGTGCTTACAGACAATAACACTTGTTTTGTGCACTTAAAAATCTGTTAAGAGTAGATCTCATGTCAAGTATTCTTCCCATATAAAATTCAGAAATTGTAAATGATTCACATACAAGAAACCGTGAAAAGTAACAAAGCAGTAAAGTTAAAATGGTGTGTAGAGAATACGCCTTTCTAGAGTTGAAAACATGCCTATGTATACAGGTTAAAAAATAATTCATATTATTTTTGAGCAAAAATTAAGAGAAACCTACACCAACAGTATTTCTAACAAAATCATTCAGTAAAGACATGGGGGGAAACCCTTGCCAAATACAAACACACATACACCAAACCCAAGTACCAACAAAGAAACAAAAATTAGCTGTGCTTCACATTTCTGCAATGAAACTAATGAGATAATGAAGCAATAACATCATGTTTTTGTATCCTAGGTATACATAACTCCATGTAAATAAATCCAAAAGGTATGTTTCCAAAACATTGATATTTCATGTGAGCTTTCGATAGCACTGATAACACTGACCACTCTCATCCATCACCTCCCTTGAAGTACTCTTCTCTTTACACACTGTTTCCACTGAGGTCATTCCAATTTCCTGTTGGAGTCTCACTCCTCTTGAGCTGCTAAATGCTAGAGTTTCTTAAGACTTTTTTACGCTTTCCTCTTCTTTTACTCTGTACATTTCTACCTACACAATTTTGTCCATGCCCATGGCTTTGAATGACTACCCACCTATTGAGAATTCCCAAATTTTTTATGTCAGGCTTAGAATTGTTCTCTGAGCATCAGACTGACCTGGCACCTCCACTTGCATGACTCAAAGGCACTGTCCAAGCTGGACATAATCTTCTCACTCATCTGCTGTTCCTTGTTCTCAAAATATGGCTTCACTAGACATTATCCATCCTTCTAGCTTCTGCTTTAAAATTCTACGACCTTTTATTATTCTTAGAACTAAAAAAAGCTCTCTAACACTTTCTAATTTAAACTTCTCTCTCTAGCTGCAACTCAGTCCCTGACAGTAGGCTCTCTATAGCCACCGGCCTTCTTTCATTTCCTCGTATGTGCCATACTCTGTTCCAGAAGTTTTTCATTTTATAAGCATAATGCATGTGCACGCAAAGTAATCTCACAAACAAGAGCGTGAAGAAAAGCATTTTTACCAGCAACGTTTACAAAGGAGTCCAGGCTTGAAAAAACTATCTAACTAAAAACACAGCAGGTATTTAAGGAAAAAAACCACCAGGTTACCAAGGTTACATTTAGTCTGTTCATGGGAAGAGGAAAAGCAGTTTTCCTTCATGATTATCCTATCTATAAGGGTCATCACGTCTGCAGGCACTGGCAATGTAAAGTCAAAGATAAATTATTTTCATACAGTTAACATGGTGAAGCATAGGGTGCAAGCTTCATTAATTTTGAAGATTAGTATTATGTTGTTCTTTGTCTCAAACTGCCTTTCTTCTTTAATTTTGGTATGTCATATGCGTAGGTGCAAGGTGTTAGTTTTTGTTTTTAGTTATGCAACAAGAAAAACATAAATTCATATTGAGATGTGAATACTGACATGTCAGCTATACTCACTCACCAATTAAGCTATATATCTACTATATATCAGTTTCCCAGAAAGGGTGATATATACTCACACCATAGCAAAATCCAATTAACACAATTCTCAGAATTTCAGTCAAATCCATGAGTCCTACAAAGATCTTTGCTACCTATGAATCAGATCCTTACATGTGCAAATAACCTTTAATTGTACCAATATATGACTCCCTAATACTGAAGACAATTTATAATAGCACAAACCTCAGTATCATAATTCCCAACTATAAGAGAGTCATTCTAAACAATCTTAAAACAGCCAGAGCAGCCACACTGTGTAACTCCTCAACCCCATTTCTCCCCACTATCTGAATTACCTTTAAAGTCATGTCATCAGAACAGGATGCCAGGAGATTGCCAGTTGGGTCCCATTTGATAGCATTTACTTCATTCTAAAAATAACAGTGAACATTCACATTTTCATTTCATAGACTTGGTTGTTTTTGGGGTATTAAACATGCATACTTCAAAACCACTCTGAAACATTACTTATTCATGATAATCACTTTAAAGGAGGGAAAAAAGGTTTCTCACCGTGTGTCCCTGGAATGTTTTAATAGGTCTGTCTTGTCCTAACTTACAGACATGAATGCACATATCTGTACTACAAGAAGCAAAGGTGTTGTTGCTCTGCCAATCAACATCCAATGCTGGCGCTGAAAAGAAAAACAGGCAAGGTTTGCATTCATTCCACGTGTACTGAAAACTAGGAGCTTTAGTTTTAAACCATGGTTAGACATTAAGCATGCTATTAATAGGAACTTAAAATATTTTACTTTATATTTTTTATGGTATTAATAGAATTTTTAAAATTATGGTACTTAAATATTACAAATATTAATACATTTGTTTGGTTGTCTCCATGTGAGACACAGCCTAATAGAAAGTACACTGGCCTGGTCACCAGGAGATGAGGGGTCCTGAGAGCTTGCCCTGTAAATTACTAGCACTGGACTCTTGGCTCCTCATTTGCAAAATGATAAAGTTAAATGTGATGCTACACTTCCTCTTGTTTCTGAAATTCTGTGAGTGTTCAATGGATAAGAAGCCTTGTTTTGCTACTCCCTAACTAGTGGGCCCTAAGCAAGTCACCTCTCATGCTATTTTTCTCTTCTAAAACATATGGGGGGACTTCCCTGGTGGCACAGTGGTTAAGAATCCGCCTGCCAATGTAGGGGGCAGGGGATCGATCCCGTCCGGGGAGATCCCACATCCGTGGAACAACTAAGCCCTTGCGCCACAACTACTGAGCCTGAGCTCTAGAGCCCGTGAGCCACAACTACTGAGCCCATGCGCCTAGAGCCTGTGCTCCGCAACGAGAAGCCACCGCAATGAGAAGCCCGCGCACCACGTCAAAGAGTAGCCCCCGCTCGCCACAACTAGAAAAAAAAAAGCCCGTGTGCAGCAACAAAGACCCAACACAGCCATAAATAATAAATAAATAAATTTATAAAAATTTTTTAAAAAAATTTAAAAATGGGGATAAAACCTTTAAGCTTAGTACCCAAGGATATTGTGAAAATCAAGTTAGATCATGTGTATGGAAAATACTTTGTAAATTACAAGTTAGACAAACGTTACACTGAATAAGTATCATTTCCACTGCCTACTCAACTGATAAATGGAATATTGCATGATTTGCAAATACATTTTTCTTCTAAGTGATTCTTGTCAAATACCTCTTAAAATCTACATCATTGAATTTAAAACCTCAGAGGCCCAAAAGCTGGCTGGCATTTAATATTTATTTTAGTTCTGATATGATTAAAGATTCTTTCCTTTCATTTTCCCCTGGTGCAAAGTGCAAAGCCTTTCTATAATTAGCAATGCAGATTAAGGTAATGTAGCAAGTAACTGGGTTAAGCAATAGAAGCATATCAAAAAAAAACACTGGATCTAGAGTAGGCAGTAGGTAGTTGGGGGGAAAGGTGAGATTCAAAAACCAAGCACCCTTGGCTCAAGATGAGGAAAACCCTGAGGTGCAACGAACACTCCAGAGCCCTGCCTGGATCAGGTTGAGCCTGGACCTTCTTCACCAGCAACTGCTCCCTTTCTCGGCTCCTTCCCTCTTTCCTATCCTGCTTCTGGGAGAATCCCAACTAAATCAGTCAGTGAACAAAAATACAGGCCCACTGTGATCGGCACTATGTTTGATTTGCTGCTGTTTGTGTGCATCACTACTTCTTAGAGCAATGCAGACGACCATCCTATGCATCTGTCAGCTTATCTTCAGTCCATTCTCACCACGCTTTGCCCTGCTATGCGCTGCACGCAGGGGGCTGACTCTTGCAAATTACATATCCCAGGCCGCTGTGCCTGCAGGTTCCATATGGGCTCATTCAGTGGAAGACACTGTCAAGAGTCCAAGGTCAGGAGAAAGAAGGTAGACAGGCAATTTCTGTGGTCCTCCCTCTTTCAGACTGGGCCTTTGGCAGTGACTGATTGCTCCACAGTACTTAGTCTTGCCAGGCAGCCTCTCCTTTGAGGTTCCCATCCCCACTGGGTAGTTGGATCCTATCTTCTTCTCTACAGTCTTAGGTTTACTGCAGTTGTTAAACTCTGAGTTACCTCATCCTCCTCTATTTTTCACTCTTCCAGTACTTCCACAACTGTTTCCTTGTATTATGCTCCCTTTCTTGGATTACCTGGTTTAGATTTTGTTTTTTGTGCCTTGGAATTGGATTCAGTGACAACACCTTCATTTTCACAGTAAATATTACTTAACACATTACTGACCAGGAGATTTTTGTAGAAACTAACGCCTGTGGCTGTAATACATCTCTGGTCAAAAATGCATTAAGATATAATTAAAAAAAAAAATTTTAACAAAATGTTCCTTTGGTAAGTACTTTGTTATAGTGTTAAGAAGTTGGGTGGGGGGGAAGGCCTGAAAATCTAACTACGCCTGTGGCTGTAATGCATTTCTGGTCAAAAATACATTAAGGGCTTCCCTTGTGGCGCAGTGGTTGAGAGTCCGCCTGCCGATGTAGGGGACAAGGGTTCGTGCCCTGGTCCGGGAAGATCCCACATGCCGTGGAGCGGCTGGGCCCGTGAGCCACGGCCGCTGACCCTGTGCGTCCGGAGCCTGTGCTCCGCAACGGGAGAGGCCACAACAGTGAGAGGCCCACGTACCGCAAAAAACAAACAAACAAAAGTTTAAAAAAAAAGTATAACAAAATGCTACGAAGAAAGCCAAGTATCTGTCATGCTCCACCAGGGTGTTAATTTGGTAGAGTCATCTGAAAAATGTTAAATAGGAGGCTGAGAAAATTTGAAACAGCATTCAAACAAGTATACCAATAGGTTCAGAACAAAACAAAAACAAACTGTATAACCAGGTAAAGATAAGTGGAGGAAGCTGGGGAATGGTGCCATATGAGTTATATGATTAATACTTCTGTGATATGCCTGGCTCATAAGATACAATGATAACAGATTGGTATAATCTAAGAACCCATACCCTCATTACTTTATATTTATTCCTAAAATTTAAAAATGAGGTATCACCTCACACCAGTTAGAATGGGCATCATCAAAAAATCTACAAACAACAAATGCTGGAGAGGGTGCGGAGAAAAGAGAGCCTTCTTGCACTGTTGGTGGGAATGTAAACTGATACTGCCACTATGGAAAACAGTATGGAGATTCCTTAAAAAACTAAAAATAGAATTACCATATGACCCAGCAATCCCTCTACTGGGCATATACCCGGAGAAAACCATCATTCAAAAAG
The DNA here is from genome assembly GCF_000442215.2 of Lipotes vexillifer. Lineage (NCBI taxonomy): Eukaryota > Metazoa > Chordata > Mammalia > Artiodactyla > Lipotidae > Lipotes > Lipotes vexillifer. Next base: position 2,459,508 of record NW_006782062.1, read on the forward strand.
ACACATGCGGGGGCTTCCCTGGTGGCGCAGTGGTTGAGAGTCCGCCTGCCGATGCAGGGGACATGGGTTCATGCCTCGGCCCGGGAAGACCCCACATGCCGTGGAGCGGCTGGGCCCGTGAGCCATGGCCACTGAGCCTGCGCATCCGGAGCCTGTGCTCCACAACAGGAGAGGCCACAACAGTGAGAGGCCTGCGTACCACCAAAAAAAAATAAATTAAAAATAAATAAATAAATAAATAAAAAAAAATGAGTCTAGGTAATACAAGTTCTTTAGGATAAAAACACATCTTTAATATAAAATGTATTTTTATGTAGGTAATATGTGAGAGGTGTGTTTACTATTACTAGTCTCATTTTACACATGATGAAAGAGGCTAAGAAAAGTTAATTTGCCTAGGGTTACAAAATCTTTTAAATTCCTGGAGCTGGAATTCCCTGGCGGTTCAGTGGTTAGGACTCAGAGCTTCCACTGCAAGGGGCACGGTTCGATCCCTGACTGGGGAACAAGGATCCCACAAGCCATGCAGTGCAGCCAAAAAAAAAAAAAAAATTCCTGGAGCTAAGATTCAATTTCTGTGTCCTCCAATTCTGATTTATTTTTTGGTTAACCCATGCATCCTTCACAATTTAGAAAGGTAACAAACCTATGAGGGAAAGGAAAAAAGGCATTTAATATTCATTTGTTTTTTTTAAAAAAAAGCTTCATTGAGATATAATTCATATACCATAAATTTTATCCATTAAAGTGTGCAATTCAATGGTTTTTAGTATATTACATTAATAATTTAAAAATACTGTGGTCATACATAACATAAAACTTGTCATTTAATTAACTGTACAATTCAGTTGTATCAATTACATTCACAATGTTGTACAGTCATCACCACTATTTTCAAAAGTTCTTCATCATCGGGCTTCCCTGGTGGCGCAGTGGTTGGGAGTCCGCCTGCCGATGCAGGGGACACGGGTTCGTGCCCTGGTCCGGGAAGATCCCACATGCCGCAGAGCGGCTGGGCCCGTGAGCCATGGCCGCTGAGCCTGCGCGTCCGGAGCCTGCCCTCCGCAACGGGAGAGGCCACAACAGTGAGAGGCCCACACACCGCAAGAAAAAAAAAAAAAGTTCTTCATCACCCCAAACAGAAACTCTGTAACCATTAAGCAGTAACTCTCCATTTCCCCCTCCTCCCAGCCTCTGTAACCTTGAATCTTTACATTCGTCTCTATGAATTTGCCTATTCTAGACATTTCATACTCTTGAAATATCAAGAATCATACTCTAGAATGATTCTAGATTCTACTCATGTAGAATCATACTCTTTGTCCTTTTATGTCTGGTTTATTTCACTTAGCATAACATGTACAAATTCTCTGGTGTTGTAGCATGTATCAGAACTTCATTCCTTTTTATGGCTGAATAATAATCTATTGTATATAGAGACCCATTCTGTTTTTCCACTCATCTGCTAATGGACAGTGGGTTGTTCCTACCCTTTGGCTACTGTGAAAAATGCTGCTATGAACATTGACAGACATGAATTTGTTCAAGTCCCTGCGTTCAATTCAATTACCTAGGAATAGAATTGCTGGGTCATATGGTAACTCTATTTAACTTTTTGAGGAACTGTCATACTGTTTTCCACAACGACTGTACTATTTTACATACCTACTAGCAAAGTACAAGGATTCTAATTTCTCTGCATCATTGTGAACACTGTTATGTTTCATAGCCATCCTAATGAATATGAAGTGGTTAACTCATCTATAATCATGATTTATGCTTTATGTAAGAGTGTATATGGACAAAAATACAGTACAGGAATTAAAATATGGTAATTTAAAAAGCATGGTAGAGTTTCATTCCTGATCGAGATGGAGTAACAGGGACCAAATTTACCTCCTGCCCAAAACAATCAAAAACATTACAGAATATATGAAATAATAGTTCAGAACTCTGGGCACCAGGCGATAAAGGACTGTGGTTCCTGAGAGAAGGGAAATCAACCAACAATGTGCCTCTATAACTGCTCAAACATATGATCTGGAAAAATGTCCAGATCTTGGCACAGGGAAGAGGAATCTCCCTAGGAAGAGATTAATGAAATTCTTGAGTGGAAGAGATAAAGCTCAAAATGTGGAAAACTGAAGGCAGTTAGAATTCACAATACTAGAAGGAACAGAGCTATGCAGACAGAGAAAGAATTCTAAAGACCTGAAGTGGGCCCTGTTCACACAGTTAGCTGAGTACTAATCAGCACAAGTATCTGAAGATACTAGCTGAGACCTGGGAAAGAACCACTCAAAAGAATTAGAAGAAACAATGCCTGATACTCAAGATTGGGAACAGCGTCTAAATCCACCAGACTAGAAAACCTTTTGATTCATGGAACACTGGTTAGAGTACATCTAGGTTCTTGCCTCATTACCAGGAAATAAATAGCCCTACGCCGAGCACTGTTTCACTGCCATTTAACAAATCTTACAAGCATGACCCAAAAGGATCAAACCATTTCCAAGTAATTTAACTATGTCCCAGAATAAATTCACAAATACTTATAAGAATACAGAAATATCCAGCAACCAATGACATAAAATTCAAAATGCCTCACTACCAATCAAAAGTAACAAGGCATGCAAAGATGCAGGAAAATATGACCAAAATGAAGAGAAAAATCAAATCATAAAAACTGACCTAGACATTAAAGCACTTGCAACTATATATGATTTGTTCAAATAGTTAAGTAGCAACATGGAAGATGTAAAAAAGACTTAAATCTAACTTCTAGAGATTAAAACTGAAACATGTGAGATAAAAAACGTACTGGATGGAATAAACTGTAGATTAGATGCTGCAGAAGAAAAGATGTGTGAACTTGAAAACAGCAGAGATTATGAAAAAAAAAAAGACTGGATAAAAAAATGAACGGCGCATCAGTGTATTACGGGACATCAAGCAGACTAATAAACATAATCAGAATTTCAAGTTAAAAATAAATGTGGGGAGGAGGTAGAATATTTTTTAAAGAATAATGGTCAAAAATTTTTCAAATTAGAAGAAAACTATGAACGAAGAAATCCAAGAAGCTCCAAGGACAAAAAACATAAAGAAAACTAAACCAAGGCACAACATATGCAAATTGCACAAAATCAGTTGTAAGTAGAAAAATCTTAAAAGCAGCCAGAGAAAACAAGACAAGAATAATAAGGATAAAAATGGTAGCAAGTTCAAATTGAAAACAGTGTAAATAAGAAGAGGACAGAGCAACATTTTCTTTAAAGTGCTGAAAGAAAAAAACCCTGTCAACCCCAGAATTCTATACCCAACAAAAGTATCTTTCAGTAATGAAGGTGAAATGAAGACTTCTTAATACCTACAAAAGAATTCATCAACGTAAGATTTACACTATAAGGAATGTTAAAGCAGTTCAAGCAGGAAATAAATGATACTGGATGAAACTACGTATCTGTGCAAAGGAATGAAGAGTTGGAAATGGTAACTACGGGTAAAAAATTTTCTTATTTAACCCCTTTAAAATATCACTTGAAGGTAGATGGTGGTAAGTTAAAGATGTGTACTATAAATCCCAAGGCAACCATTATAATAAAAGATTTACAGTTAATAACCCACCAAAGGAGGAAAAATGTAATCACACATATCCAAATGGAAGCAGAAAAATAGCAAAAGAAGATGAGATAAACAGAAATATGATTAATTTAAATGCAATCATTATCAATAATCACATTAAATGTAAATAGCCTAAATATTGCCATTAAAAGGCAGATGCTGATACTGAATGAACAAGCAATATATGATGCCTACATAAAATATACATCAAATATAACAAAATTAACAGATTAAAAGTAAAAGCATGGAGAAATATATACCATGCTAACACTAACCAAAAGAAAACTGGAAGGGCTACATTAATATGAGACAAAGTAGATTTCAGAGCACAAAAAATAAAATGGAAAAAAAGTCTAGAAAGACTATCAGTGGCTACCTGGGGAAGGGGAAGGGAATGATTTCAAGGGGGTAGGAGGAAACTTCTGAAGCTAACAGATGTACTATCTTGAGTGTGGTGATGGTTTCAGTGGTGTGTGTGTGTATACATGTCAAAATATATCACATTGTGCAATGTAAATATGTATAGATGATTTTACACCAATTATCCATCAATAAAGCCGTTTAAAAAACCAAACAAGCATGACTGGAAAGAATACCATGGGTAAAAAGGTTATTTATCTGTAAGATGACTTCAACACCATCTACCTCATTGGGCTGTAGCCAAGACTAAACGGGATCATGTATATAAAGAGCATCATCTCCAACACAAAGGTGGTACACATTATATAGCAGCTAGTAACAGTGCCACACACACACACACACTTATTTCAATTTTCCATCACTCCTAGGATGTAGGAGAAACTTTAGGCAGAACAGCCAGAGGGCTAAGAGAATTCCATCTGGGTGAGGACTAGAAGCAAAGGTGAAACGGGATTAAAACGGGTAAACAAAAACTGACGTGTAAATGCTTATTAATGTGGTAAGTGTTAATCAAGCTGAAATGTTTAACATAATACTTGCAAAATTATGTTACTCAGATACTACTGAAAAATCATTTTTGTACCTTATTTGGCTTGCTTAATCACACTAAATAGAGAAATACAAAAAAGCAAAATGCCAGAAGCTGTATATTTCAATTTTAATGGTAACACTGTGCCATTGGCTGTTTGTAAAAAGTATGTTACCAAAGATTTGAAAATAACCAGAGTTACTTAAGTCAGCCTCCAATGCAAAACTCTACCCAACCACAACAAAATCTTGCAAAATGCAATTAAATCAGGCAGTACTAAAACTACTGTTCTAATAGTTATTAGGCATCTTATTCCAGTTCAACATCAGTTCCTGTCCTCAGGAACCTCCCTGAAAGTAGGCACAAAAGTTCTAGGCTGCACAAGAGTGTAGGTACTAAAATCCAGGTGTCTCTGCACATCAGGATGTATGCCTTGTTGCATGGCCATGTATCATGGAGAAAGAAGCACACTATTTTGGGGATCATATTTATCTGGTTTAAGTATCAAATTATTTCTTAAAAGAGAAAAACATCTAAAGCACCAAAGTTCCAACACTACCAGGAAAGCCTAATAATTTTTATTTTAGGTAAGCAGGTGGACTGATTTAGATACATAAATCCAAAATGAAAAATGACAATATCTAAATTTGTAGGAGTTTATGCAGTATTTTCATATATATGTCTTATGCTCTTAACAAATGGTATTATTTTTATCCCTCATTTACAGATAAAGTAAGGCTCAGAAAGGTTCAATGACTTGCTCAATCTTAAAGCTTGTCAAGTGGGGTGGAATCGACATTCACACCTAGTCCTCCTGACTCAAAAATCTATGTTCTTACCATTAAATATTACCAACTCTAATTGCACCAGGCTGCAAATGCTTTTTTATGGTACATTTCACAGAAAACGTTTGATGATCCTCTGACAATTAACTAGCTGAAAGTCAAAGAACATCAACTCCTCAAAGGACTAGTAACAAGACTGATATTGGATATTTCAAGATTTTAGATGAATTATATGCTATTAAAAGTTTAATTAGAAAAATAGAAGCAAGTTCTAATTCTCATGTAAATTGTGAAGATTTACCTGAATGAAAAGGAAATTGTTGTTTGGCTTCACCAGTATGTGCATCCCAAATAATTGTAGTCTGAGATAGAAAAGAAAAATATACTGCTAAGAAGCTAGAAAGAGTTTATCATAGATGCATAAATTAGATGCCTAATTATATTAAAGCAATATGAAATGTCAGAGTGCATTTAATTTAATTTTTTTAACATTTACCTTTAGTACAACGAGGCTATATTCCACTTCGGGGGAAGGGGAGGAGAGGGATGACTATTTTAAGCTGTTTAATTTTTCCCTGGTGACTTTTTATCAGTCAACTTACTTCAAATAACAATTACTGTTGTCTAGAAAGTACCAGACATTATATTAGATTGCTTAAGAAACTCCACTGCAATAGTGTATTTAATGTAAGATTTTTATAGCTGCTTAGCTATAAGGAGGCAAATTTTTGGTTAATAAAGTTAATCAGTTAATTCCCAATATTAAGATTTTTAACACTCACATTTACCTATAATAAAGGCAGCTTGAATTCTGACAATAAGTAAAACAATGTCTTTTATATTACATCAAAGTATGACATATAAATCTGAATAGATATATTCACAATTCCTTTAATACCCTCCCATCACTAATTTCATAACTTTGGGGTCATAAAATATTGTAGACTGGCAGTAACTATTAATAGGGCACTTCCCTCCCATTCCTGGCCTCCTTCATTTTTCTTCCTTTTTTTTCTACTTCTCTTTTTGACAATATACGGTTAACTTTGTGTACTTTCCTGTATTAGAATAATCTTAAACCTGTATTCATTTTGGGAGGTGTGGTAAAGGCAGTAACTTAAGAAAATGAAGGAGAAAGAAGGCTATGATTTCAACCTATCCATATTTACCAGTCTTGTTAGGTGAAAAGAGCTGGAAAGACCCGACATTTCTTACATTTTCAATTAAACATTAGGAGTTCAGCTAACAGACTGGCTCTAAGATTTCCCATGAAATCGCTCCAGAGCCATACTCACTGATGAGATTAACTAGAAACTGTAGAAGGGAGGCAAAAAGTATAGGATGTATGACATTCATTATGGCTCAAATTCCCAAAAAATGAGGAGTGGTCACACAGATAAAGAATAAAGGGCATCTGAATGAGCAGATTCAGGAATGAGCTGACAGAAAATCTAAGAAAGCATTACTATTCCTATCATGAATTTATATATGAATTTACCAAATATGAAAGTTTTCTTGTTTATGTGATTAGTAGAGAAAAACATTACTTTCAATTATACTCTTTAACAAATTAACCTTTACAGAAGTTAAATATTCTTTTTACCTTGTCTACTCCAGCACTTAGGATGAAATTTCCTTTCTTATTCCATTTTAATGCAAATATAGGGCCTTTATGCTGCCCCAAGGTGCTAGCAAGGTTACCTAATATTCAAAAGGAAAAACATTTAAAGTTACTTTAAGCTTTATAACTTAGATCAACAGTTAACAACAAATGAAAAAAAAACAAAAAAAAGCTTCATTTACCATCTTTAGTCCATATTCTGGCAAACCCATCGTAGGAACCAGTTGCTAGAAGTGTACCTTCACTCTGTCAGAGAAACACATTTCTTTCAATTATATAATCCAGAGAGGGTTTTAAATTTTTATTAAAATATATTATGTTTAAATCCTAAGTACAGCAGATCCGTGACATTCTCTGCTTCAAAATCTTCAGCTTTGTCGATTTGGAATCCTAAGTAGCAGATCCGTGACATTCTCTGCTTCAAAATCTTCAGCTTTGTCGATTTGGAAGTGCCATAAAAGGCCTACAAAACACCCTTCATTGCTGTGAAGCTAGTATTTTGGCAGCATTCAGTCAGTGTGCAAGCCTCATACCCAAATCTCAAGAATGGCAAGAACTGCTCTGGAGCAGAATCAACATCACTCTTATGTATGCTAAGGTCTACTGCATTCTCATAGATGCACATGACTAAAGATGGGGATGGGGAGGTGGATTGGGAAGGACATCAAAATCATAATCTTATGATTTTATAAAAGTAAAAAGCAAAATCTTCCAAAATATTTCATTATGATTAGAAGTTTTTATATGATCTTCCCTCTAAATCTTTTACTGTCTAAACTCTGTGTGTGTGTGTGTTCCAAACAATATTGTTTTTTCAGATGATCAGATTCTTAAGTATCACTAAAGGTTTCTTTCCTTTGTTAATTCTTTCCCAATATGAAATCCTTACCAATAAAAACAGCAACACAAGAAAAACAGCCAGAAAAGAGTGTAGGCTGACTTTACAGTTAATGAAGTGAGTACCAACTGTCAGGAACTACTCTACTATGAGAAGAAATCCATACCATTTTCTCTAACCTTATATTCCTCTACTGTGCCTTGAATAATGGTACAACAGAAGAACTTGATAAGATCTAACTTATTCTACAGAAATGCAAGTTACAGAGTACGTTACACAGACTACTGCTGGGATGATTAAACACTACTGGAGAGACAGAATGAAATCTTGCCTTACTCAGTACTTTTTGATGCTTTTTGGTAGGGCACTGAAAACAAGATCACCTTTTTCAGACCTCTCAAGCCATCTATCCAGCTGTACAAGTAAGTGACAAACAAATGCTGGTTCTAGGGGTTGTAGCCTCAGTTTTGCTAGGATTTGGAAATCCCCTCTAGTTCTATCTCAGGAAGAGGGAGCAGGGTCGAAGCCAACAGCAAAAGCTTATTTCCAGATTCTGCACAATGGAAAGTTTCCTTTAAACTAATGGTCCCCAAAGGTTTTACATCACGATCCGCTAAGGTAGGAAAAGAATACTTTGAAGATCAGATATCTCACAGGCTTTTGCTTTAATCATGGAAATGAGCCATTAATCAATAGTAACATTTTCCCCTTTTAGCAGAAGATTTAAGTTCATAGTGAATAATAAATCTCTGAAAAGTTCACACTTTTAAAAACTTTAACTTGCAGTTCAGAACCACCAAGCTCAACAAACCATTTGTTAACCATCCTTTTCAGTGTAAAACTATAAATTTCATTAAATTAACATGGTCTCTGAGCCAAACAGCTTAAGAAGGCTGTAACGCCTTTGACCTACGATACAGTGAGGTCCCATGTTAAGAAGATAATTCTTAGTTCTGACCCTACAATCAAATAATACTGAAACGTGCTAAACCTCTTTTCATTTTTAGAATTCTCAACTTTATAGGAGGGAAAGGATAAATACATTGCTGGAAATTTAGAACTAAGAACACTAAAAAAACCTTACCTATGAAATCTGGAAAATTTCAGAGAAACTGAGAACTTTAGCTAGTGTAATCATTTTTAAAGATAGATCTCATTTCCTGGAATGAGATTTGGAAGATTCTTTGGAAAGCCCCACAAAAAGCTGTTAAACAGAGGCCAGAGAAAGATGTCCACTTGCTAAGGAAAGGACAGCTGACCCCTAAAATTCTTGGTAACACTGATATAGTCTAAGAGCCTTCTTAGAATTGGGGGGCGGGGGGTAAGGTGGTGCAGTGGGGGGTTGTTAAAAAATGGATGCAAAGTTATAAGGAAGAAAAAAGGCAACATGGAATAAAGGAAAAGGTATAGAAACTTTAAAAATGCTAATTTTCCACAAAGTAATCATGGGAATGGAAACAAACAAAGCTGTTAATCATGTATTTGAAACTGAAAGGGTGAAGCTTTATCAATAATGAAATCAAACTTCCTGGTAAGTCAGAGTAGTCAAAGATGTTGAATCATATATAGAATCAGAGAATTATAAGATTCCTACAGCTAGGATAAAGCTTGTAATCTAGACAAATGGTTCCTAAAAGGCAGCTGGCGATGAAGTTTTCATCAGTTCACAGCAAAATGAGAAAACAAGAATGTTTTTATTATATAGATTTCTCTTATACCCCCAACAAAGGACTTAGTAGTTAAGAACTCAGTATGTGCCTGTTACTGGTTTTCATCTATTACTTCATTTACATGGGACCATTACACTTCTGCTTTACATGTGATGAAAATACAGTACAGAGTGACCGACCACCAGTTATACAATGGTTCTACAGCTAGATAAACTGAGGAGCTGGAAGATGAACCTTGGTCTGAGTGCTCAAGGGCCAGTCTTTGTTTTTAACACATATGGGGGTGGGGACTTCTATTCTGTTGTTCTTACTGGTGAAATCCAAAAATATCTGAACAAACTGACATACCCTGAGATTAGTCTGAGGTTCAGAGAGGTTAAGTATATTAGTAACTACATCCATCATAGACAGTACAGTGATACTCACATTCCAATCTAGAGATGTCACATCCTTGTTGCTTGGGACATCTTGCCCTCCTTCTCGTATACAATGTCTAAGTACTAACTGTGTGGAGCCACTAGTGCTATTTTCACTAAGATTCCATATTCTTGCTGTTGAGTCTCCAGACCTATAAAGTATGCAACATATTTTAAATCCTCAACATATTTTAAATCCTCATGGTATTCTCAAGTATTCCAGAATCAAGGCAACAAATTTACATTCTATATTAATAAGGCAAATAAAAACTAGACTATCAGGGATGGATTTCCATTTCCAGTGTTTTTCTCAGTCTCCATTTTGCGGGGGAGCCCAAACACTCCTGAGGTAGTAACTTTTAAGATTAAAACTTCTACGATTACTTTATGAAGAAATAAAGGTTTACAGAGGCAAAATGACCACAAATAAGCAAAAACAAAAACCTGAAAATGTACGTAATGTATTTATAAAATATGCAATATTTCAGTCAGATACTTTTAGAAATCCATTTTAGTTTCACTTTGAGAAACGTACCCTGATGCCAAGAGATCACTAACGGGGTTCCAGGCACAGATGAAAACTTCAGATTCATGGCCCCGTAACACAACTGCTTTATTAGGAGGGATTTCAACATCCCCATCCACTTCCATCATATCAGTATGATTATCTGCATCATGAGAAATAAATGGAAAATTCCAGTTAGGTAATATTACAACATCCTGGAGAAAAAAAAGAATTCTTAACTAGCAAATACCTCCTTCATAATATAGTGTTAACTTTTTTTCTTCCACTATGTCAGGTAATGGTGAAAATGACTACACAGTATTTATCACATGAAAAATAAATTCCTATCTTTAGTTAAGTATGAACATACTTTTTTCAAAAAGAGATGTGCATCTAAGTTTGTGTTCAGAGATGGGGTTCGCAGGGAGCAGGAATAGAGGAAGACTGTGGAAGGAGGTTAGACCCAAACATAGCTAAAATGAGAAAATGTTCTGAATTAAGTATAATCCATGTCAACACTGCTCTGAGTTTCTGCCAGTAGGGGCTGCTGGTATCATTCATATAACATCACGGTTGCCTTTATATCTCCATGTCAAAGCTTCATTGTTTTTGTTAATGACTAGTGTTACAGATTATATTTAGAAATGAAATGCAGATGTGAAATTCACTTAACAATAGAAAAATGGTTTCTAAATATTTAAAAAAGAAAATAAAATCCATGAAAGTAAATCTAGCTTTATGGAGCTTTAGGCATTTAAAAATCTGAATTGTGTGATACAAGTTAGGGGAACAAGTTGCAAAAATGAAATAGATAATGTTATTTCAGCTAAAATGAGGCATCCCCATAAAGCAAGTATTTTTTTCTGCAAAGGAACTTAAAAAAATTCTTCTCTCAGCTCACTTGCTATAGTATGTGCTCCATTCTCCTCCCCATTTGCCGTGTTTTCTCCATTTTTTGCAGATCCTTGTTGGTTTGTTGCAGCTGCGGCAGCTGCAGCAGCTGCTGCTTGTTGCTGTGCAAGTTTATCTCTGTAAGCTTGTTGTCTTGTTTGTACTACATCAGGCATTACGGCATCTATCAGTGACAGAGACTCTATTGGTCGACCATCAAACAAGGTACCATCCTGGATTTGAAAAATTGTGAGAAGAAAAATCAAAGGTAACACATTTAGAGTAATTTGTATTCATAGAAGTCAACAGCAGAAATGGAAATCTTCATTCCAAGAAAAAATACTTTCAGATAATTTTCTGAATCATGTAAGAAGGAAAGGAATCAGGAGGGAAGAAGGAACCTACAAGATGCACCGCAAACAGCTACTTAAATCCTCCTCACAGAGTTCATATTGTTAAATGCTGCACAGACTAAAGCTGAAATTTTCAAAGGAATAAAAAAAGTAGGCCTGTATGATAAAAAAGGCTTATTAATTATATTCCAAAGCTCTGTAAGTCAAAAGCAATATGGAATAGTTCATACAATGGTAAGAGATTTGGTGCCACATTTTAGTAAATATTCAATACTTCTTTAAAACTAAAAACTTTTAAAATAGCTTTGTTGAACTCAAAAGTTTCTTGTGATTTGATTTAAATATTAAAACAGAAATATACATCAGATATTATGTTATACAAGCATCTCATTTTACTAATGTTGAAATATGAGCACCACAGTTCCACAGCTAGTCAATGGCAGCTGGAATCTGTTAACTGGTGCTATTGAAAGCACAATCAAAAGACCAACATTCCCACCATCACCTGGTAACTTGTTATAAATGTAGATTCAAACCTACAGAATCAAAATCTCTGAAGGGCTCGGGAATCCCTGTTTTAACAAGCTCTCTGGGGGAGTCTTATGCACACTAACATTTGAGAAGCACTGCCATAACTCACAGGCTAATGCTCTTTAATTTTATCAAGTTGCTATAATTTTCCAAAGCTCCTCTCACTGATATTCGGAAGTTCAAAATGAGTTCTTCAGCAAGCACAAGAAGACACACAGATACAGAGCAAGTCAGAAATAGAAACAGTGCATATTAGATAGGAATATGCACATGTGAAGCCTGGCTCACTTAAGCTAGTGAACATGCACTATTGATAATCTACAGCAGTGTGATGGGGTGCTCCGAGTTACAAAACACAGCACATCTTTCTGAACTGCCAATTGTAATGGAGTATTTGAGGAGTAGGAGAAAGTATCTAAACTTATAAGTAACTTAAAAATATTAAAACCAATACAGCTACATTGTGGAGTACTATATTAAATCTACAAAAAAATTTTCAGGAAAAAATGAGACTTCATCTCTGGCCACTGGTACAAATTGTTTATCATCCTCTGCAATAAAGGATACTGTTGGGAGAGAAAGTGCTAAAAGACAATGAGGACACTTTTAATTTAGTATTAGTGGATTTTTCAGTTATAGAGATGAGGAAACGAAAAAATAATCAATTTAACAGACTATATAATTATAGTAATAAATAGTGACGTAGAAACCATGGATGCTTCAGTTTTTAAAATACCTGCAAAAGGAAAGGGGGATATGTTAATCTCTGAAATGAAAATAAGGTAAAAAAGCTCCACTTGTCATAAACCCTGACCACATATGAAAATTTTCAGCTACACCAGGGTTTGCAAACTCTTTCTGTATAAGACTAGAGAGTAAATATTCTCGGCTTTGCAGACCATAAGGTCTCTGTCACAACCGCTCAATGCTGCCACTGTGGCACAAAAGCAGCCAGATACTATGAAAATGAAGGAGCATGGCTGTGTCCCAGGCAAACTTTACAGAAACGAGCAAGACGAGCAAGGATTTGGCTCATGGGTCATAGTTGGCTGACACCTGAGTTAAACTGCCTATACCATACAGACCTAGGTAATAGTATCAAGAGTTGTCTTTAATTATAAACTTCCTTCCAAAATCAGTTATAACCAAATAACCTGAGAATTTCTAATTTCTCAATCAATTATGCTCTCGGTATGCCACAGCACAATTTTCTTATTTTAAAGAAAATAATTTCTTACTGTATACTTATAAAAACCATGCAAAGAGAAGTAAGATAATGGCTCTTACAGTTGGGAGCCAACATGCCTCGGCTGTATGACCTGACCACCACATTAGGAATAATGCCCTTCAATCTTGTTTACCTGGTGAAGCTGAAGCAAGATACCAGACACTGAAGGAAACATTCAGGAGTAAGAATCAGTATTTGAACTAAGTCTTCCTTACCTCATTAATACTAACTTCTGCCTCTACATACTGTAGACCTTTCTGGATGATAGAAATCAATGCAGCAGGCGGGACGAGGGCACCATTTATGTTAGACTGACTGATATGGCTTTCTATACCAAAGGTGAACGCTGAATGAGAAAATCCTGAAAGCAAAAGAAAAGGTATAACAATTTATTCTCCAAGTGGCAACATGCTATGTAACACAACTGAAAGACCTCTACAGTCTTTCAAAATCACATTCCACCCATCTGAAATCCCAGACTGTTAGCTAAGGCTAAATATGTTTTTAAACAAAATAAGTATCAAAATCCAAACAAGTTAACCTTTATGTATTTTCCTTTTCACCTTAATTACATAATGGTGGCACATAATTTTCCTCAACAAATAGTATCAAACTTTAAAACTGGAAAAAGGCCTTTGTAGACCATGTGACTCAACTGCTTCACTCAAGATAATTTAGCCCAAGGTATACTGACATTTAATATTTCTGTAGTATATTTAAATTTCTACATACAAATCATCACACACCTTATAAATTCAATATTTTGCAGGTTATTTTTAAAAACTACCTAGGAAATTAAAAGCAAACTAATATAAGGAATGAAAACTGAAATTCAATAAAGAAAAATAATTTGTATGCTTAAATTTCATTGTATGTATGATTAAGTGTTAAAGAAATGTTACTAATTCTTTGCTACTTAGTAATAACCCATCTAAATGAAAGCTTTAGAAAATGAAGAGTTGGCAAGTGAAAATCCAATTTGATTGTCCAACAATTCTTTAATTTTAATTTGAAATACTTAAACCAAAACATTCACATAACAAAAATCTCTTTACGTTGGCCTTGATTTTTTTTAACTAAAGTCAAGTCCTAATTCAAAAGTAAAATTCTAGTAAACTGATAGGCCCAAGGGTGGTTATTTTCTTTACCAACATTATCATCCTCTGCAGAGCTTATCAATAAATAGTAACTGTCATTAATGTATTTTAAATAATTCAATTCTACATCTGTACAGAACGTTAAGAAACTTTCATACTAAATAAAGTAAACGAACATGGGCTCATTTGGGTCTTGGTTAAACTAACTTAATCCATATAATGTGTTATCTAGCCTGTCTATCCTAGCTGTTTAGTGCTTAATTAGTCCATGTCTTTTTCCATTTTGTGCTCCCACTCTCAGGCTCCTTGTGGCACTTACGAACAGTCTATAATAAAATACTGTGGGCTCACAAATAGCATGTGGCTAGGAGAAACTTTAATTGGTTAATAGAGAGCCAAAGTACACCAAGGTTGATTTTCCTTAGGAGTGCTCCTTCCTTACCTCTTTGGGACACCTAACCATTCCTGTAAATACCCATAGTGAGAAGTAAAAAGATGTTACCTTTAAGACTTGAATTTTGACTTCTTGATTTCGCCCACAGACAAGATCATTATTAAACGCATGTACAGTCTGCAACTTAACCTGAGCTCACAAGGAAGGCTAAGAAACATACAAATAAAAAATGCACCATTTTGCATTGTCCCTGTCAGGAAACCCACAACTACTTGAGCGTGAGTAGACTCCAGATCACCAGGATAGGAAGCTGAGAAAAAAGACTGGGAAGGATGGGGAGAAAGGGTGAGAGATACAGCAGTGAAATCCATGAGCAGTGAGGTTGGAGACTCCTGTTCTCAATTTCATATCCCTCCCCAAATAAATTCTGCAGTAGATCATAAATAGAAAAATAAAGCTAAACAGCCTAGTGGCTTAGGGATTTAAAAAGACTTCAAGATAGATGATATCACTTACAGAGGGCCTATACCATGCACACACATATACTTTTATTACTTTATTATCTGAATTAGCAGGTGTGAAAACAGTTACATAGACAATAAGGATTCATTCAGGGACCATGGCCGTCACCACGGCGTTCTCCCAGTTCTACTGAACAGTTAGAATATGGTCAAGGATAAAGTTAAGGCAGAGCGAGCTCCTGTTTATTAACAGAAAATAAAAGACTGCATCATTGTTCTTGTTTCATCTCAGGGTACTAGAAAGTGGCATCAGTAGTGCATGAAACATTAAGACACTTTATTAGCAAGTTATTTTGATCTTCATAAGCCTTCTAAATTGTAGCAGAGTCTATGATTTCTGTACTCCAACTCCTAAGTACAATTTAAATAATCATTAATTACACTTAACCCTGTTTAATTAGATGGTAGAGTCCAAACTTATGTCAAAGAATATCCTAAGAGTTGCAGGTAGAACAATGTCAATTTTTGGCTGGAATGTTGCCTATATCCCCAATTTTTTGTGTGAGATCAGGCGCTCACTGCCATCTCAAGTTATTACGCATGTGCTTAGAATGTTCTCAAATAGCAAGAAAACAACCCTAAAGCGGTCATTAGCACTGTTTTGGCACTTACTGCTAATGTTTACCCTAAAGAAGGTCCATACAAATGCTCTGCTTTAAATACATGCTGAACTCAACTGTAACTTTTTATTTCTAGTTACAGCATTACACGACAGCTTAAAATCATTATGTTCAAAACTACTCTTCTGGGCTTCCCTGGTGGCGCAGTGGTTGAGAGTCCGCCTGCCGATGCAGGGGACATGGGTTCGTACCCCGGTCCGGGAAGATCCCGCGTGCCGCGGAGCGGCTGGGCCCGTGAGCCATGGCCGCTGAGCCTGCGCTCCGCAGCGGGAGAGGCCCCAGCAGTGAGAGGCCCACGTACCGCAAAAAAAACAAAAAACAAAAAACAAAAAACAAAAAACTACTCTTCTTCTTCCCCTCCCTAAAACTTCTTTTTCCTTAGAAATTTCTCACCTTACTTTGCTATACCTGAAGGTCATCCTAACTTCCACCTCAGTCCCTGGCATTCCACCATTTTGCCAAATCCTATCAATCCTCCCACTCTGGTCCCTGTCATCAGCTTTCCTTTTGTGCCAGAATGTGGAATTTAGTCCCCCATCATCCTCTGCCTGGACTACTGCTGTCATAAGTTCCTTTCCTCTGTTCCCCAGTCCAGTACGCTTGCTACACCATAGCCAGACTACTACTTGTAAAACAAAAACTGATCATGCTGGGCTTCCCTGGTGGAGCAGTGGTTAAGAATCCACCTGCCAACGAAGGAGACACGGGTTCGATCCCTGGTCCGGGAAGATCCCACATGCCGCGGAGCAACTAAGCCCGTGCGCCACAACTACTGAGCCTGCGCTCTAGAGCCTGTGAGCCACAACCACTGAAGCCCGCGTGCCTAGAGCCCGTGCTCTGCGACGAGAAGCCACTGCAATGAGAAGCCCACGCACCGCAAAGAAGAGTAGCCCCTGCTCGCCGCAACTAGAGAAAGCCCACGTGCAGCAACGAAGACCCGACACAGCCAAAAATAAATAAATAAAATTTAAAAAACAAAGTATGTTTAAAAACAAACCAAAAAAACTGATCATACCACTCCTTTCCTGAGTACTTTCAATGATCCTTTTGGCCTTCATAATCAAGGCCAAACTCCTAAGTGTGGCACACAGTTACTTTTGTAATCTTGACCCTACCCATCTCTCCAGGCTCATCTCCCCAATTCCACCCTCCCACTCTTCCCAATGCACATTAAATTAAAGTGACTGCCAACTACAAGGTAACACCTAGAATATATTGTGCTATCTCATGCCTTTGGGCCTTATGCGTTCCTGTGCTCTTTTCACCTATGTGAATAGAGGTGAAGTCCTTCCTTCTGCTGCTCCAGGGTCGATCGTTCTCTTCTATGCTAATCCTATAACTTGTATATGTATAGCATCTACGGGTTGTGTGTATGTATATGACTAACAGACTGGGCTGACTGAGGATGGGGTTTATGTCTAGTAATCTTTCAGTTCCGGGAAACTAGATGTCACCTAATTATACCAGTGCTCAAAAAACATTTGTTAAGTCAGAATGCAATTCTACTATAATTTATCTTAGCACATCAGGAAATCTGTGCATCCAGGAAAAACATACGACTTAAATCTCCCTTGAGAAACTAAAACTTGAACCAGGGTTATGCCAAAATATATTTATTTGCATTTATCTGTAAATATATATGCAGGCAATACTTTTTCAGGGACAACTTTTGATCTACATGGTAAAAGGCAAAGAGGATCAACTTAAATCTGTGAAACACTGAAGTCTAGCCTGCTTGCCTAATACAGCATCCCTTCTTTCCAAGGGTAGAAGCAAATGATATAAATGATACTCTGTATAAAGATTTTGTAGTCAAATATTCTACACGTTCACTAGCGTGATTAAGATTTGGGAGGTAGAAAAGGAATTCCAGAGAGGAGTAAGGCTGAAAACCACGAAGTTCAGTATACAGTAATTCAGTGACATTCAGTGATAAAGACCAGCAGTGGTAGGGGGTCTATGTGGAGTTACCCTTGAGGCCATGCACTGTTCCCATATAAGAAATGAGGTCACAAGACAACCATTTTCTACATATTGCTTGTTTCAGGAGTGCTTTCCCTTGGGATGACAGGGATTATATTCTCAGAGGGAAGTCAAGTCCTCTAGAGCCTGTCTCCTTTGCAAATTGAGAATACAGGACCATGAAACGGGGCCTTGAACACGGTTATGGTGTAGGGTGTCTGAACAAGGGGGTGTGTGGGGGGGCGGGGAAATGCAAAGCTTAACTACTATCACAGCACAGTGCCCTGGTCTGGAAGCAAAATCTGATTTATCCAAGATCCTTTTAAAGCTTCAGGTCAGAAAAACCCAGAAAGTTATATTCCTGATTCTGTCACCATAACACTCCCTTGCCCCCAAATCTGTTTCCAATTCTGTCCTACAGACCCAGAGCTTTGTTTACTATAAAAAGTTCCCTACTTAAATGCTTAAAGGTTTTAGAAAAGGTAAAAAGAAGTAGAGGAAAAAATGCTATAGGGGACCTCGTATGTTGAAGAGTTAGACGTAGCACTTAAAAAAAAGGGAAGAAGAAAAAAAAATTACAATACCAAAACCCAAAGAAAACTTAAAAGTTTTTATTTCCGGGCTTCCCTGGTGGCGCAGTGGTTGGGAGTCCGCCTGAGGATTCAGGGGATACGGGTTCGTGCCCCGGGCCGGGAAGATCCCACATGCCGCGGAGCGGCTGGGCCCGTGAGCCATGGCTGCTGGGCCTGCGTGTCTGGAGCCTGTGCTCCGCAATGGGAGAGGCTGCAATAGTGAGAGGCCCGCGTACCGCAAAAAAAAAAAAAAAAAAGATATTGTAAGTGTAAGAAAAAGAAAAAAAAAGTTTTATTTCCTTCTTTCCAGCACAATACACTGGCTATACAGTTTTGTGCCCTTAAAGTATATATATGTATATAACTATGAACATTTGATATGAATTATATTTTCTGAAATAATTTTATTATCGTAATATTCAGCCAATAAATGTACTTAGCTAGTAAATTATTCATCCTATGGCTGGTCATTTGGACTTTCCCAATATTCACTATTTAAAAAGACTCTTACCTCAAATATCTATGTGTATAGGCTTTTGCCATATATATATATATATATATAGTTTTTCTCCTTAGGATGGAGTCCCTCAAAAGTAGAAGGGGACATCAACATTTTAAAGGAAGTTCATGATTACCAAATTGCTTTTCCAAAAAATTGTACAAATTTATAATGCCATCAGCAATTTATATGTTTCCTTATACCCTTGCTACGCTGGCTATTCCTAAAAAAACAAAAAGATTACTATTAAGATTGAACAAGTTCTCTGTTTGGTAACTATTAAAGGACCTTTGTCTTTTAACAAGTATGTCAGTAGGAATGTGTAATAGGAATTTCCTTTATCAGCAAAAAAAAGAGGAGAAAAACTGATTTGGAAGTATAAAAGTATAGTAATTACCAGCATTTATGACAACTGCTTGCTGTTTGTTGTTAAGGAGTCATGTGTAAAACAACTCTGTGTGTCAAATCAATGTTACTGCATATTTTATTTTATTATAAAGCAAAACTATATACCTACTTACACTTTTGTAACTGACCATCTACTCATAAAAATTGAAAGAAAGACTCACGGTGGATATACCAGATGCTGAGCTCCCCTCACTCCCATTCTTCACGGCTAGAGGCACATTACTGATAGCCAGTTTAACCTAACTCCATCCAGCCTGCTGTAAAAATCTGTTTATAAATGGCACCAGCAGGGCATATGTAGGAACGAATGTTTATCTAGCCCAGTTCTGAGTCAAGAGAAACTACACTGTCATTTTATTGCTGATATTTTACTGCCCGTTGTCCGGGTTAACACAAAGTCACTAAATGAAAAAGACAAATGAATGGGCTCTTTGGTGTTTTAAGTCAGAACCTTAATGTTATATATAAACATTCAGATTAGTTTGTGCCCACTATGATCATGTTTAGATTTCCAAATTAAGTGTGAGTTTGATGTGTGATCTTAAAAGCAAATATAACATTTTACGTAAGCATCATGTCAGAAGAAGTGGTGTGGTACAAGGCCTATTTCCTAGGAGACACAATATCCCTTTGAAACGATTAGGAAACAGTGGAGAGGAGTGGGGTGCAGTAGAGACAAGACGATCTTTCATGAAGCAAATGCTTTAAGCCTACATACATCATCACCTTCTTATAAATGGAGACTACATGGCAAGATGAATCTTAGTTCTAAAAACATGAGGATTTTTAAAAATAACAGTACTCAGAATCACAATCTAGAAAATTACTCAGTAACAAGCACATGTTGTTTTTGCATTTTCCAGTTAGTTTTCAATCATAAGATGCAACCGTTTCATAGCATTCAACATTCAAGTTCACCATAAATATGTTACTGAGTTCCTAAACATGTAACAGATGTCAGTTAAATCTAGAATCCAGAATTCTCCCCTAAACCGAATACATAATTTAAGCAAAATAAAATTTCGTCTTAAACAAAGAAACAAGAAAGACGGGCGCCACAAAGTTCACAAATAATTGCCAGGAACAATTTCTTTAGAAAAAAAAAACCCTCTGAATAACTACAGGAGAGTCAAGTGATACAAAGGGGGAGCAGATGGGGGGGGGGAAGGAAAATTTAACAGATGCAAACCAGCTTAGCTCTTCTAAAATTAACACTGCATCAGGTTCTGTTATATACAACTAACTATAGTATGTACCACTTAGTACTTATTCTGCATATGGTTGCTAGATAGGAGTTGTTAGGGCAATCAAATTATTAATGGCCTTGGGTGAATGCTAATTAAAGGGAGCATACTGAATCAAATCCATCATTACTTACAGTACTACATGTCTAATACACTCAATTTCCAAGTCATCTCAAAAGAAAAAAAGAATAACAAATTTTATTCCCCAGGAAATGTGTTAAATATGAAAAGTCTAGTTCATAATCGTGCAAAATGATGATGACCAAAGTAATATGTTTAGGGTGAACTTTCTAGAGATCAAAATAAGAAAGACAAAAGTTCCAACACAGTAAAACCATCCCACAATAAATAAACTTTCCTCTTACTTAATTTTAATGAATAGGGAAGGATGGTTTATTTCAAACAGAAGTTTATAAAACATCTGAGGCTATCACACTATAGTCCCTTTCCAACAAATTTTATGAATGAGAAAATGGGGAGCTCTGAGAAGTTATGTATCTGGGGGCGGGGGGGGGGTACTTTTAACAGGTAATATTTTCTAGTGCTGATAATATTCGTAATAGAAGATTTAGCACACAGTATATTTAAGATTAAAACAATTTAAGTGATTTTATTTCCTCTGGAGATGGATACCACAGTCCAGTCAACATTAAACACTGCAGAGAATATGAGAAGCTCTTACTGAAAACATTATTTCTAAATCACACATTTATCAAAAAAGAACAAGACTTTCATAAGGTGTTTTTAGACTTTCTGAGAACTTTTCAGATAATGAGACAAGCAGGAAGGAAATTTTATTTTCCTCTGTGGCAGGTCTTTACAAACCAGCCCTTTGAATGTCTTGGCACAGATACTTTCTTTGCTGTAAATACTTCTTTTCTTCCTATCTCCTAATCCGATTCAGTACTCTTTTAGAGGGAAGGTAGCAATATTAAGATTCTTCCTTCTGCATTGTTTTAAATCTTTCAAGCAAAATAACTATGGCCTGAAAGTAATTTACATCATTTTTTCTTAGCTATTTAACAACTAATTCTCCACAAGAGTGTGAAATTCTTGTAAGTTACAGTGATAAATAAATACTGAATCCCCAAAACAAGGCAGAGAAGGAATTACTGGACTAGGTGATTCCAAAAACTACAACCCACTACAAAAGTGGCCATTTTTGTGTATAATTAGAGATCAGAATCATAAGTGGCAAGTGTTAAGATGGGTTAGATTCCAAGCTCTATGTGAAACCTGTCCTGAGTTGACGGATGTTTCTTAAACTCTTTCCTATCTCTTTATCTCTGGAATTAATTTCAAATGAATGTCTCATGGTATCCTTTATGTCATAAACATGCCTCATCATTCTTGCTAAACCTTGCCTACAAATAAAAATACACCACTTTAGGGGCAGCTCCTTCTTTAGGAGATATTCTCACACCCCAAACCTCAGTATGTACATTTCAGGCTTTCTACTTTAGCTCAAATACTTACTAAATATAATTTTTCTTTCAAGATATTGTGGACATGCAACACTTTCTTGTCAAGTTCTAACTGTCCTACAACTAACACAGACCAGTGGCTTTCAAACTTATTCGTGCCTAAGAACCACCTGGAGCATGTCAACCCACCAGTGGAGCAAAGTCAAAATGTCATCAGTGCTACCAGGTCCCCTTCCCTCTCCCTGGAACACACCCTCCATCTCTGACCTTCTTACTGCGTCCATCCTTTCTGTGGCGGGGCCAGAAAAGGAAACTGGAAGTACCACTACGCTGACTAGTCATTCCGTTCCCCAGCAGTCTTCAAAACAAAAGCTTGTCTGAAAAGTACCTCCTTCCTTTTCAAATGAGCACCAGATTCACCACATTACGCAGTATAAGATAATGTGTAATTTAATAAGGCAAAGTGGGAAATTTACTCAATTATTCCTATCAGAACCGATACGAAGGCTGCGTACTGCCCACGTTTACAGCAATTACGTTTTAAAAAATCATAAATCGGACATATTTGGCATGAAAGAATACCACTTATGAGCTATTCACACCTAAAATTAGTCTGAAATAGCTGAGTTAAGGAATTTGGGACCTATCAATTTGAGTGGGCTTTTTTCCTCAGTAGTTTTATCATTTTGGTTGTTGTAGTTTCAGAGTCTTTCTGAAGCAGATATGAGGGGGTAGGGGTGTCATTTCTCCCTCTGTGTGGAGAAAACAAAAAAATTAAAGACTTTTAAGAAACAACTGCCAGGGCAAATATGATGGAAACCACTGCCTAATACTAAGTTCTGAGTGTTGAGAATAACAAACATGTACTTTTCAAATGTGTGTACTATATATTCAAACTTATAAAGCAAATTTATGTTGTGACCTTTCCTGAACAAACTACATTTGAATGAGAAAACTTTGTGTCAATAGTTCATGCAGGAGAAAACAATTTCAACATAATCAAAGATTTCAAGATCTAGAATTAGATTTAGGGAAAAATGGCACAATCTTCGATTTTGAGTTTTTAAAGTGAGTTTGTAAGTAATTAGCAACCATGTACTATTATCAAGTTGTTTTATATTTTAATTTTCTGGAAGACAATTTTATTTTACAATGTAAACCCATAATAAAGTCACTTCTGTATTAAAAAAAATGTCATCAGTGTAGCCTGATTTTCCCCTATAAAACATAATGTAAACGGGAAGTTACCAATTTTATAAAGGGACTGGTGTTCACATTTTTAGAGATGTGGCTTAACATCATACTTTATCACCAGTACGACTGTAAAGTATAAAGTTTTCTAAAGAATACACAAAGCACAACTAGGAACACAGTTAACACTTACACAGACTTAATACGATAAATATCAGTCTACCATACAAAGTTTTTTGTGAAAAAATATTATTCTTGCTTTATGTTTACTGCAATATAAAATACCTTAAAACATGAAATTTAGAAGCATTTCCTCTGAGAACATAAGCAACTTTAAGACTTTTGATAATATTTAATCACTGGACACTCTTTCAGAAAGTAATCCAGAGTATTATTTTACTGTCCCTTTCACTTGCTGTATTTTCTTATAGCGACATAAAACATCAATCTGTGGGTTTCTGTTTGGAAATAAGATTTGAGCGTTCATTCATATCTCTAACTTCACCTTCCCCTATTTCACCTCAGCGTAGGCTGAACCACAGGATGCTGCCGAGCATTACAACTGCTTCTCATCTCCAGAAACAGTAGTTTCATATGGTTGAACCTAAATAGCTGCCTTTGCAACACATCTACAAGCCATTACAATACACTTCCCATGCACTAATGTTTCACACTGTTTTTTGTTTTAGTGTCTAAGGCCTCAAAGCTCTAGCTTAACTGGTGGTCAGATTCAAAGGCAGAAAAACCAGAGTTCGTTTTGACCCAACAAATTCTTTCCAAATGGTCCAAAGTACTATATAACAATATCCAAACATAAATGTTACATATGTAACAGTCATTAAATCGCTACCTTTTCCATTTTATTAGTCATTATATCTTATGCAAAATATTCTATGGATGTCCTCCTTGGATATGCCTTCAATACCAGTATACCAATTGAAAATAAAACAAAACAAAACAAGATCTATTAATTTCAAAGCTTCATAGCAAGTCATTCTGCATTCTTGGTTACTTTACTTTCTTCTCCCTTTTTCCCTCCCTGCCACTGTTGGACATAATTTTCTCAGCTGTTACAAGCCAGGGAGGAGAAGTGATGGTGCTTGGGAACAGAAAATCCCATGCCCAAGAGAAAGCTCAGAACTGGAGTGCAGCTGCGAACATCTCAACAAGCAGAATCTAAGATCTAAGGCCTTGTTTACATTCCCTGCCTAAGAAAGAACAACTAACTAAGCCCTATAAGAAAAATAAGTAGAGTTTCAAACCAAAATTGAAGGCTCAACATTCTACTCTATTCCTTCCATCCCCTCGCAAAAGTGACTATCAAAATTATCTTTTTATACCAAACCGTACCTTCCTAAACATCTAAATAACTTTAAACTATCATTTCTAAAATTCAACCTCTCCAGCATTTTTTTAACCACCAAATGATTCAATCTCATGTTAACAACCTAACTTACCACTGCAGTCCATCTTTCCCACCAGCCTATGTCCCATCCAACCCAAGTTTTTCCCTCTTCTTTTACATTTTTTTCCCCCTAATCCATCCCACATGTTCCCTTGTAGTTTTCCTTCTGTTTTATGACAACACCTTTTAATCTATCTAGAAAACTGGGAGATCACTGACTTAATACTGATTACAAATGACCTTCAATGATTTATATTTACTAATCACCCCCCAATGAAATACATTAGTAAAATTCAGGTCAAAGACACATTTAATCAATTGGGATGACATTTATGAAAGCACTACGAAAAAATATGGCTAATTTACCTTTGGAAATGCTAACTGCAATCAGGACCAGGAACATTAAGCTGAGGATTCTGAATATACATTATCAAATTGATGGTATCTGAGAATTTGTATGTTCCTACCAACCGTGTGCAATAATCTCACTTCATTACAAATTATAAAAATGGTCTTTGAACAGTGAAAGCCAAACCACTTGTTACAAATATTTGCCTGAGATGATTCCAACATATTTGAAAGAGTCAGAGAGTTAAACCATGCAGTAACACATAGCTTTAAAATGGCAGTCCAGACATTAAGGAAACATACAAAGTTCAACAGTTTGGACTGGTACAAATTTCAAATGCATAAAAAGTTATTTTGAGAATATTAAAATAATTTGAGGCCTATTTACTTTATGAAAGTACTCACCTGACTCTTGCAAGTATCTATATACCAAGAAGTTGACCTCATCACTGCTTATACTCATCTTTATTCCCACTTAAACCATGAGGTCACAACACAGGATATAACCCTAAAAATAAAACAAAGTTAATTAAGTATTTTCTCAATAAAATATTTTAAACAAAATGTAAACAATGTTGTAAAAACCATTTGATTTTATTAAATAATGTAAAATGAAGGTTAGATATTGCCTATTAATAAACCCTAACAAATAAAGTTACTTCCAATAATTAGTAATAGATTATACAACCAAAACACGGCTGGGTCTCTTTTTCTGCAACATATTGGCAAAAATGATTCAAAATTTACAAAAGGGCCTTTGGCATCATATTTTAATGATTATATCAAATAGCATAAAAAGTCACTCCTTTTTTCTCCTTAACTGTAAAAAAACAGTGTATTTTAAGAATCAGAATATTATTTAGGAAAAGACTGATTTTAGACTACTGGAAGAGGGATGAGCCATCCATGCTGGTTTTGTCTACGTAATTCAGTAGAATTTGAAGTCTCTAACTTCTCAACATCTAATCTGCAATGTTCAAGTTTCAAAAAGCTCTAGGAATGTATGAGGCAGAGAGGTTAGAGTACAGTTCTGAAAACTCAAATGATATTCTCAGAAGGAGGGAAAGAAGGAAACTGAGACATTACTTAAATATGTCCTAATTATATTTATCCGTTCTCATGTCACAGAAGGGATTTAAAGAAAAGGTCAGCAAACTTTTCCTGTACAGAGCCCAACAGTAAATGTGTTAGGCTTTGGCAGTCATATAGTCACTGTTACAACTACTCAATCTGCAGTTGCAGTGCAAAAGCAGAAACCATGTTCCAATAAAACTTAATTTAGCAACACTAAAATTTGAATTTCATGTGACGTTGTGTCATAAAATATTTTTCTTTTGATTTCTTTTTCAGCACTTAAAAAGTTTAAAAACCTTTTTTAGTTTGTGGTCCTTATAAAAGGTTAGTGGGCCAGATTTGGCCCACAGACTATAGCTTCTTGCTCCCTTGTTTAAAAGAAGGATATACTGACATCTATTCAGTATAAAAGGGTAACTAATCATTGGCCTATGCTGATTGTTCTGCCGTATCATGAATCTCTTACGATGCAGGGTTAAGAGTATATTTAAAAATCACAGATTAATAAGCACTTGAGCAGGCTACTATGTGACAGGAACTGCTACTGCTGTAAATTATGGAAAACCTGGTGACTAAACACTCATCGAGCTTATCTCAGAAAAAAAGAAAGACAAACAAGGAGGTAATAACAATTCCCCCTTGGAAATACACAGAGGAAGCCCTAACCAAGCTTAGTAGCCTGGGAATACATCTCCAGTACTAGAGTACAGTTCTGAAAACTCAAATGATATTCTCAGAAGGAGGGAAAGAAGGAAACTGAGGCATAACTTAAATATGTCCTAATTATATTTATCCGTTCTCATGTCACAGAAAGGATTTAAAGAAAAGGTCAGCAAACTTTTCCTGTTCAGAGCCCGACAGTAGGCCTAAAGGACAGATGGGAGGAGAATGAGAACATGAGTATGTGGGGAGGAAGCAAGGAACAGAAGCAATCCAGTGAGCAGCAAGAGTCGGGGGAAGGGCTGGGGGAAGAAAAAGAAAGAAAACATGACGCAAGGCTTGAGAGGGGCCTTGAAACCATCACTTAAGAGAAAATTAATGCCCTAACAGGTTTTAAGCAGGGAGGGGGAATGACCACATTTACATTTTAAAAAGATCATCCAGAATTCTAATACGAAGAACAGACTAGAAGGAAAGGTAGCCAAGTTAGGAGGGTGCTGGAGTAACCTAAAAACCTGGACTGTGGCATTAGAGCTGAAGAGAAATACTAGGATTCGAAAGATATTTAGGAAGCAGACTCAAGGGTGATTGACTGGACACAGAGTTCAGGAAAAGGGAAGAATCTTTTAGGACATCTGCATGAGTAGTACTTCATTTACTGAGATGAGAAACCATGGAGGAAAAGTAATGACCACCTTCATGTGAAGAAAAATGCACCTCACCCCCGCCCCGATTTAACTCAAATACTATAATTAATCACCTGAATGTGATACACATATGCATCACACTCAACAGAATGATATAGGTAAATACTCCTATAATCGTGGCTCAAGACTCCTTGTCTAGATGTCCCTGTGGCACAGCAGGTGATCTGTGCTCTGGAGGACATCTTGCTCAATTCTATCCTGACCCACAGTAATGTGTAATAATGTGCTCGGCACATGTAGTAGGTACTCAATAGTCAATTCTGAAAGCCTGCTGACTGAATGATTTAAAAAATAAAACCACACCACCCATTTTATCCTTATAAGAAATTAAATCACAACTTGACCAATCACAGGTATCTGTTTGTCAGGGGAACAATGAGTCACTGCTTGATGAAGAGGATTTCCCAAAATGAGATTGGTTAAGTGGAATTCTAGTACAAGACTGGTAAAGAAAACAGAGTAAGTATTCTTTTTCTCTAATATATCATTCAATCCAATATTCAAATAATGAATAATGGCACTGAAGTACCTATGTAAAAATTTTCAACAAGGCCTGGTTCCGATAAGCAAAGGTCACCAAGATGTCCCAACTTAAAGCAGTGATCATGGGTGCTTCTGCATCACCTAATGTATTCCAGGGCAAAGAAAAACACAAGTCAAAATGATATAGATTATTATCTATAAAAATTCCCATAATAAATACATATTATTGGTGGGTATATTTTTTAAAGTCAACAAGAAACACTAAACGTGAAGAACAGGAAAGTTCTTATCTGTTCAAATTGCTATGAATGCGTTTATTACATTGATCGCGGTACCAGATAAGTTTCTGTAACCAAAAGTTACAGAACCAAATTTTTTTTTAAAGGGAAAAGGGTAAATTGTTCAAATTTCAAAAGGGTTATTCTAGCTCTAGTCCTACTTCAGCTGTAGCTCTTATATTCCTGGAGAGAAAGAACATTATTGTTTTCCCTTATACCAAGTATATCCCTAGGATGGACAAAAGCACTGTGCTAAGAGCTAGGAATAGATAGACGAAATAAAGTTGTCCCAAGCCTTGCAGAATTGACAGTTTTTCAGTGAAGAGAAACATACAAACAAATGTGTCCTTGAAAAGAAAAGAAAAAAAAAAAAACCCAGCAAAGTCAATGCAATCCTGCATTAAAAGTTTCAGTCACAGTAGCAATAAAATTACACAGACTCTTGTAAAGACCTGAGTTTATCCACTTTCAAAGACATTTAATTCTAGAATATGCTTTCGTATGAAACTGGTCTGTTTAAATTCTAACATCAAAAGGTCACCTTAAAAGAACAGGAAATTAGACAACATTTCAGAAACTAACACAACCCTGTAAAGCAATTATACTCCACTGAACAAACAAACAAACATTAAGACATTCCCTGCTTGAAAACTTCAGTATTCACTTTCAAAACACCTTAAAAAAACCTGCATGCCAGAGAACAAAATTAAAGAAAATGCCACCACTTTCATTAATGGACTCACCATAGCTTTGCAAAACTGGTCCATTTTGATTTGTTTATACATCTATAATATGATGTAGTCTTCACCTGCCCCAGGTGAAGACCAGATACTCATACCAGCTATCACCGATTTTCAGGGTGCACATAAAAACCTTACCACTGTACTTCCTCCATCGTGGTATCTTTCAGAACAACTACCCTTAAACAAGGTCACAAAACAACAGTGAGACGCTCATCCAATCTTTACACTATACCAAAGAGGTCCAGCCCTCAATGTCATGCCTGGTAGAGGTTACTATGTGTAAAATAAGTCCTGCCCTCAAGGAGCTGATGGACTCTTAAACAAGATATCCAAAATAAACCAACACGTCCTAAAATCACAAAGCATTTTATTTGTATATTCTGCGGGATCATACCTATTCATCCTTAAATAGTAAAGGACTGAGTTCTAAAAAAATAAATAAATAAATACCTTTGTACTTTCCTAAGTCTCAGAAACAGCTTGTAAAATCATAAAAGCTTTTATTCAAAACTTCCATCAGTTACAGGCAATCAATTACTCAATTCAAGACCCACAGCTATATTAAAGTAGCCAGAAGTAAAACCAAAAATTACAATCTTAACCAATATTTAGCCAAGTGTTTATATTTAAAAGCACACTTAATATTTTAAATGTTTAGTATGAAATACTTTACTTCAAGACTTTATAGACAACAATCTAGCAAATACTACAAAAACAGGACTGCTGATGCAATTCAGCTACGATTCCTTCAACTGAATATGTACGGCATTTTCAGCACCACAAAACTGAGTTCAGCATTCACAAACTGGATAATAACTGCTCCAAGTATTAACCATCTCCTTGTTTGTTCTTATACACATCTAGCACATTTCTGCCTTTGGCCTCAAACAGGACAGATACCATATTCTTTTCTGATACCATTTCTGGAGCATTCCAGGGCCCAACTATTATCCTAAATCACATTTTAAATTTACAAGATTGAAAAAACAGTAAAACTTATGGACAGAGAGGGAAAAAAAAACAATAAAGATATTCTTAAATCTCCTGCTTACAACACACTATTTAGAGGTCTGAAAACCCTTTGCATTATCCAAAATCAAATGCACGATCAAAATTTCTTTATCTTACAAAAATAATTTAGTCCAAAATGTATAGTGGTGGCACAGTATCCCATAACAGACACATTAGTTTCACTTTTGCTTTGTTCAACATTTAGATGATTCTAAATTTTCATTATTCTAAGACTCCTATAAGAATATTTATGCTTAAAGTTGTTTTTCCTTCCATTTCTTTTTGGTAGGTGTACATTTATGAATAGTCCTCTAGATCAGGAAAAGTCCCTACAAGTAAATTACCGGACAAAGGGAATAGCTAAATAGCTACTGTGATTCTTAATGAATACCAACAAATTAGATCCACTCAAAAGACAACCAATTCAGGACCCCTCAAGCTGAAACATTAGGAAAATGTTCAACTTAACCAATAATAAACAACAACAGCAACAACAAAAACATGTTGGCCATAACATTAGCAAACATTTAAAAATAATACTCAATATTATCAAGATTGGTGACAAACTTTATCTTTAACTGTATCTTTACATACACTATCTACAACTACTGGCCATAGCTGTTTAATAGTTGAAAAAAAGAGCAACAATATTAAAAGCTGCTAAAAGAACTCTGACGTTAAAATAACGGTTGTTTTAATATTGACAAATAATTATCAAACAGAGTAACCCTGGACATGTTGGGATACCCTTCCAAATAAACATTAATGACCCACAGGGGCCCAAGGTGATTGATATGTTGGGAGTCTACCTAGCAGAAAGAATGACTCAGGCTTCTCTGGAACTCAGCAGCTGAGACATGGGGTGACCATAATTCGCAAGATGAAGAAAACTGTGGCTTGCCTCTTGTAGCATTCACTGACACTATCTGCGAAAGACAGCACTACTTTACTACTACTGCCTTCCATTTGGAGACCTATTCCATTCTCAGCCCTGTGGTTTAAATGGGATGGACCTCCTGGTCCAAAGGAAGGCATTTATTTGCTTAAGCCAACCAGCAAATCATATCTTTGGTTTAGGGCTGACATTCCTCCTCCACAGACTCACACCATACCCCACGTGTCCCAACTCAATCACTCCCAGTAAGTGAAACATTAGAAGACGTGTGCTGGTTTCTATGAAAGTCAACCTCCTCCTTTCACAGGAGTGGGCAGGCAACAAGGGCACTCTGTGAAGCCTGGGATGAATGTGCATCACTGAGGTTAGAACAGAGCTATCAGAGAGAAAGAGAAGGAGGGCAGAGCAGAGACAAGAGAAACTGTGCCCTTGATGACATTAAATATCTATTGTGCAACTGGATCAAATACTATCTGAAGTTAATTTACCACAGTATTCTGAAGAAGCCAAAAGTGAATTTTACTGGATAATCCAGTGAAGATTTGTCAGTTGCAACCTAAAGAGAGCAGACAACCCAAGAAATGTTTTAAAACAAGAAAGTGACTAAAGTCAGTGACAGACTATATTTGGAGAGATAAGGAGTGGAGAGGGGGGTGGGAATCCAAAAATTCCCAGTTGCTTCCAGACTAGAAAGTGAAAAGACTTACTATAGAAATGGGCTGCCTAGAGAGCACAGGCCTCTGGGGAGTCACACTTCATATGTGTCAAACTAGAGGTAAAACAGGACATCCCAGCAGAAACGCTCCAGAGTATAATATTACAATTCACTGCTCATGGAAAGCGGCACCTCTGGTTCTGTTCCCTTCATACAGGAAGGTCAAACTTCCAGTTACTTGTATTACTTTGGGGTGACAAACCAACCCAAACAAGTGCTGACTAGACACATTTGTGAGGATGGGGCAATGACAAGTGAAAAGTTAACACTACAATGGTGATGAATTAACAACGCCTATGGGGGGGGGGGAAATGCACTAAAGCACTACTTTCCTGATAGATTTATTTTATTCACTCGTTTAAAACTGGATGAGCACTTCCAATGTGTAAGGCACTATGACGGGTGCTAGAGACATGGCTACCCAATGCCAGGACCAGATCTTGCTGGGAAGATAGAGAACAATTAACTCCAACTTAGATAAGAAGAAATACAGAAAATTATGAAAGCATACACCCTGAGGCTGGGGGTGCAGACAGGTGAAGGATGTAAAATGTGGGTGGCTTACAGGTTTCTGTAACAGGCACAGTGTTGGAAGAACTAATTTTCCTTTTAATTCAAAATGCCTGAAGCACGCCAAGTTGCCTTTGCTCCCATCTGTGTGTACACTGCTTCTCGTTAATTTGATAAGGAAAATGAAACAGGAGACTCTTTGCGTTTATTGAGTAGCTGCTACATGCCATGTATGGGGCTATAGGTGACATACACATTATAGAATTTCCTCTTCAGTGTTATATTCCTCATTTTAACGCAATAGCACCGACACATGAGAATTACATGTCTATATACAGATCTGGGCATTCAGAAATGTTACTCAAATACTATACTGACTCTCCTCAGAGAAGAAAAAAGAAAGTATGGAATGTATAATGCAAAAGAATGTAATAACTATAAAAAGAATCAAAATTCTTAGCACTAGAAGGTCCTAGGAAGTTGCTAATTCCAAGCCATGACATATGTTGCCAAGGATAAATGTACAGCACAGGTTATCACTACACAGCTTACATGGACCTTGATATGACTGGCAGTCCTAAATGGTCAGCCACCACTACAGTCACAAACAAACTGCTTATAATACCCTGCTAAATAACAGCTTCTAAACTCACAAAGAATCATGTATCAAAATTTGTTGTACATAAATTCTCAATCTGCCTGTGAAGTAAAGTAACAGTTCATCCACTGCCGCACTATCTCAATGGGTCATCATAGGAAATTGTCAAATTGTCTTGTTAAAACCATGACACACTGCAAAAAAACCAAACCAGGACAACTAACAACAACAACAAAACAAAGTGTATGGAAGGGAAATGAAATAGAGGAAAGAAATTAAATCAATTTATCCATTAGCTAAGTCATTGGTGGTTATTACCATCTCACGGCTGAACTGTACCCCTCTAGAATTCATATGTTGAAGGCCAACCTCCAGTATCTTAGAATATGACTTTATTTGGAGATGAGGTCTTTTAAGAGGTGATTATGTTAAAATGAAGCCATTAGGGTAAACCTTTAATAATGTGAATATAACTCAACGTGACCGTTGTCCTTTTAAGAGGAGGAAGAGACACGAGGAATGCATGTGCACCGAGGAAAGGCCCTGTGAGGAGGCAAGAAGGCGGCCGCCTGCAAGTCAAGGAGAGGCTTCAGGAGACACCAAACCTGCCGGCACCTTGATCTTGGATGCCCAGCTTCCAGAACTGCAAGGAAATAAAATTCTGTTGTTTTATAAGCCACCCAGTCTGGGGTATTGTGTTATGGTAGCCCTAGTAAACTGATACATACCCATCATCACAAATTCTGTAAAACTCTGATCATTCATTGGAGAACTTTAAAATTACCAATGTTAAGTTCACGACTGCTAGGCTCTGCCTTTCTGAAAATTTGCCTCTGTCTTTAGGAACCTATCCTGTCCTGTAACTGTCAAAGATGACGACATTAACAGGATGCATTAACACTTCATAATCCTCTTCCCCACAGTACCGGCTTATCTCCTCCACCCACTCCCCATGCAACACTCTCATGAACAGCACAAAAAAACTGCATTATGCTTAAGTCCCCACTACATTAAAAACAGTAATTAAAATCCTACTAATGTTAGGTAATAACACTTTTGTGTACATAAAATATGGTACAATGAAGGAAGGTGTATTCTGAGACCTAGCTCTGATGTCTTTGGCAATACAGCTTAAAATGTGTATAAGGTACATTCTGAACTTTTGCAATGTTAAATTTTAAAAGATTCCACAAAATTGTATTAGACTAAATGAAATCATGTTTACAAAACTTACTTTTGTAAATCATAAAATGCAACAAATCAGGATTTAGAAACACAAAATCTCAAGAAAAAAACATTAAGCTCTAAATGAAATATGTATTTCAGCGTATTTTAATACTAACCAAATTTAAAACAAAATATAAAACCCAGTACAATAAAACCAAATTACTTGACTGATTTCTTAAAGCATTAATGACAACAGCAGACATACATTTCATAGAGCATTAGCCCTGGACTACAACCATGGTTTATTTGCAGGACATTTTAAGGATGTCTTTTCATGGATGCCTGTAACATTAAGTCCAAAGAGAAGCACAGTAGTGCATTTCCTTAAAACAAACGAAAATTCTACCACTCCTGACATTAGGATAAATGCTGAATTTAAACTATTATTTTTAAAGACCCAATCTTAGGAGATAATTTTTACTCATACTATTAAAAAGGAGAAAAGATCCTTTTAAAATAATTAGTTCTGTATCTTTTTTATGTAAGTTTTTTAAGGGTATCTTTAATAATTAGAATATAATGTCCTAGTGAAAAAGTCTATAGTACCCACCCCCACCCAAGAGAAACAAATACAATTAAAAAAAAATAGGTAGACAAGATAGTTTGTGAAGGGAAACTAGCAAGCACTAGCACTGACTTTTACCTTCCAATTTGGGCACATGAGCATCTTTCAGATAATTTTACTAAGAGTGTACCTGGCAATATGTATATTTTACATAAATGTTGATTTCTTATTTTTTTTAACACAGGCATACCTCGTTTTATTGTCCTGAAGTGTTTGTTTTTTGTTTTTTACAAACTGAAGGTTTGTGGCAACCCTGTATTGTCAAAATGATGGTATTTATTAGCAATAAAGTATTTTTTAAATTAAGGTATATATCTGTTAAGACATAATGCTATTATCACACACTTAATGGACTAAGGTATTGTATAAAGGTAAATCTTATATGCACTGGGAAACCAAAAAATTCACGTGACTCGTTTTATTATAGTGGCCTGACCGAACCTGCAGTATCTCTGAAGTATGGCTGTAGTTGTAGGCAATTTTTGTGCTGTTAGAATTTTTTCTTTTGGTTGTTGTTGCTTTGTTTGTTTTGTTATCAGATTAATGGTCAACAAAGTTGGTGAATCTTAAGAATTTAAAGCATAACTGAGAAGGGATAAACTTCTAAATGGCTTTTCCTTTCCTTTTCCGTTGGAATCTAGAGCTCTCGTGTAAATTAAAGATAACATGAGAGATAAATAAGATCTCAGGTATCCTGTATGACTTTAGACAAATCTGCTGGGCCTGTTTCCTCATCTAGAAAATGAGGAAAGTGAAGCAGTCAGTAGTCTCTTTCACTTTTAAACTTCAATGATTTGAGTCAGTACAAGTACACAGAGTATTACATGTAAATCTTGCAGACAGTGATTTTTAATAAAGCATTTTTTAATAGGCTTACAAGTGCATGAGAGGATTTTTAAAACTGTCAGACCTCAGATGGACATCTCCAGGAATTAGGAAAAGGGAAAATAAATGAGTCCACCTCAGTAAGAAATATTTAAGAACTTATTATGCATAATGCTTATTAGGGCCAGCTATCCTTTATAAATACTGACATATAAAAGCATAGGCAAATAGTATATCAAACCAATTTTTCATTAGCAACTGAAACTTCTAATGTCAATCATTTGATTCAACTGTGATCTATACCAGGGGGTTACAAACTCTGGCCTGTGTGTAAATTCCAACCCATCACCCATTTTTTGTTTAGCCCACAATACCTTGTGGTTTTCACAAAACAATGAACTGTTTTTACAGAACATGTGTCGTTGATTTGATGAGAGGCAACACTAACTTTGAATCCCAATTAAGCAATTTTAAGAGTCTCAGCAAAGCTCTCTAGACTGAGAAGCGTAAACTAGCATGCATTATGTGATGAGTCAACTTTAAAGTTCAACTGACATTCGCTACAGCTCTTTCTTTTTATACCCAAAAAGCCTCTGATGAGCTGCTTCACAGTCCACAAGTGTGGATTTCAACTTCCCAAACATATAGAAAAGTGGTTGTTCACACAGATGTCTTCCAAAATCCCTTTAAAATATAAAACTATATGATTCAAGGATGGACTCAATAAACACGTGTTAAATGATTGAATAAATTATAGTCAAGGTATGCTGACAGGGGAATAAAGAAGGACAAGAAATTAAAACACTAAGGAAACAGAAGATAGGCCATAGTTCTGGTCTATCTTTTTCAACTATTGAGCAGTAATTAGTCATTCCCAGTCAGTCTGGGAAGGAAAAGTCTGGAAATGAAAAGTCAGGTAAGAAAATAAAAATCAAGACCCTAGTCCCCTCCCACTAGCAAGAAAAGCTCTGAGTTTGGGGGAATGGGAACCAATATAAGAATGGTAACAGGATTTTCTCAGTTTAAAAACTTACTATTCTGGCTTTGGAACAGAAATGTTAATAAGGACCTGTAAGACTGGAATGCAGCTAAAACTTTAAGACGACAGTCACCTGAATGAATGGATACTTGGCTTAAAACTGAGATATCGCAGGCAAAATAAACAGAATAAGGTACCAGGTGTAACAAACTCATAGAGATGTAAACAAATACTACCTATAACAGTATTTATGAAACAATTTATTGAATAAGGAATAGATATTCTTTGGTTCCTCAAAAGAAAAAAAGACTAAGTAGATAAAAACTAAGACTACTAAGCCCTAAGTGAATCAAAACAAGTGTCCACGGACTGGTTATACTGATACGTGGTAAATTCTTTGGGAGAGCAGTAGTAAAAATGTGCAGAAGATTGTTCTGGTAGCAGAGGTGTATGATTAATATAGATCAGGTGTCCAAGTATGGGGAAAAGATGTAAAGAGATCACATTCATCCCAATGGGCAATACATGCTTGTTCAAATCAAGAGAAGGTGATGTAAAACCAAGTTTAAAACTCAGCAGACTGATACACACGCACCCCCCACAACACACACACAACCCAGCTATGAGTAAATCTTGAAGACAAAAGGCAAAAGAAAATGGAGTAGAAATTGCTGATATATATGAATTGAGGTAGGCTTCCAAAGTTTTATTGAAAAAGGTGGAGTGAGAAGGGATTCCACCATGAAAACCTCATAGGTCAATTTCACAGGGTAAGAGAAAATAGTAGAACTATCCTGTAAGATTTTCTGTTTAAAAAACAGACAGACAAAAAACACAACAGAGAAACAAATCAAGTACATGACTCCATAACCACACGGGGAGGGTTCTCCCGTGTCCACCCTTTGTAAGTACTCTACCTAGTCAGGTTATATAGACTTTATAACTGCAAAGACAGACTTTTAATAGTATCTCATTAAAAGATGCTTCTTTCTGTTTCATAGTACATGTACTTCAACGGCTAACACTATTCAAAGTGCTCAAAACTAAAACCCAGATTCATTATTTTTGTCATGCCCATGACAAAGTTTGATTATTTTATTTAGTACAGAAATGAGGTCTGTAGACCCCTGGGGTCCGAAGACTTTTTAAGGGGTCCTAAAGATCAAAATTATTTTTACAGTAATATAAAATACTGTTATAAAATATGCCTTTTTCATTGAATTTATGTTTACACTGATATTACAAACCAATAGTTGGTAAAACTGCTCACACCTTAGTAGGAATCAAGGCACTAACACCTTACAGTATTAGTAGTCATTATACTATTCACCACCAGGCACTTAAAAAAAAAAAACTCACAAAAATTCTTCACTGAGAGGTTCCTTGAAGAAGGAGGAAAAACACTTTATTAAAATCTTAACCCTGAAATACACCTTTTCAATATCCTCTGTAACAAAAAGTACACATACAGTATTTCTGTTGCATACTAAAATGATGGCTGTCTCAAAGAAAAGCACTGTGAAAATGTTTGAATTGCAAGCTGAACTAGCTACTTTTTCCATGGAACACCATTTTTACTTCAAACAACTCACAAAGTATGGTTTTTCAGATTGAGAATTTGGCAGACATTTTCTTGCAAATAAACAAAGTGAATCTGTCACTTTTAAGAAAACAACTAACAATATTTGTTGGCAAGAATAAAACTTAAGCTTTTAAGAGATAATTAGGATTTGGAAAATTTATCAGCCACCATGAGCTTGAGAGCTTCCTGATACTACTCCAAAATTTCTGTGATGAGATCAGTGGGGATGTTAATGACTCTGGTTTTTTCTATTGTGTAATGAACATTTGGAAGATTTGTATAACTCAGTGAACAAATATTTTCCCAATGACTAGCATAAGATTATGCATGAGGAAAACAATCCATTCAAAGTTCAAGAGAGACTAATGGATTTTAATATAACAGAATATAAAAAGTTCATTGATACACTTTCAGAACTTGCACTGCACCTAACCCTTAAGAAACTATCCACTTGTTGAGACTTGGTGTAGTAGCAAAGAACACCCAAATTTATTTGAAAAATGAATTTTTATTTTGATTAAAAAAATTTACATCTATCCTTGAAAGGCCATTTTTTCCCATAAATTTCCACTGTAACAATGTATCTCAACATGTGAATGCAGAAGCATATGTGAGAACCCAGATGTTTTCTATTAAACCAGAGATTAAACAGGGACTCCCAAAAATTTAAAACAACGCCACTCTTCTCATGGAAATTTTCTGTCTTGGAAATTATTTTCCATAAAACATATTATGTGTGTTAACATGTTATAGATAGGTTTGTTACTGTTATGTTAAAATGCGTTAGTACTATAAAACTTCACAATGTTAATTTCTGATGCAGCATATATTGATAGCTATAACCCATTTAAAGAAAATTTTTCTAGAGTCATTAATAAATTAAGAATGTAATGAGGTACTACGTCTAAAATGTTTTAGACCTGCTAGTATAAAAATTGATTCCCTCTTGGCAATATTGGTGCTAATGTTTTCTGGAAAAATTCAAGAGTTTCCCTGGGGAAACAGACCTCTTATGCCACAATATTGTTCATACTATAATATGACCTAAATCATGACTGGTATGATTTCTGTTATGTTCATATTGGAATTACATTAGGTATCCTGTAAATTTATACCTAATAAACAAAAAAGGTACTTAAAAGCCATAAACATCTTCGTGTAAAAGTTCTAGTTTTGATAAAACATATGGACTCTATTAACTAAAATATGGAGGAGTGAAAATTATACATTTTCTGAGACTACACCTCTAAGTGAACTTCTTTCCAGATATACCCGCTTGTGTGTAAATTTCAATAATTTGACTGAAATTCAGTTTCTCTCTCCTTCATTCAACAAACATTTACTGAGTGCTAATATAAGCCTGGCACTGTTCTAGGCCCTGAATGCTGCAATAATACGGAAATCTATTAATACAAAGAATGATATTGTACAGAATAGTCTTCACAGCCAAATTCCAGGCTGCATGCCATATTTTTATCAAATTCCTTCACAAAAAGCAGTGAAACGGTGTGGAGGCTGTGGTAAAGGAGCACTGCCCCCGTGACCGTTTCTCCTCCAATGGTGTGGATTCCCACTATCCTGCATGTCCGCCCAGCCTCACATCTGTGTTAAGTGGTAGGTTCCAAAGGGCTTCAATCCCTTCCCCAACAACTGAAACATGAAGCTGGTCTCTGTCTTGCAGCCTTTGTTTCCTAAAGAGAATACATTCAACACTGCAAACAATGGCAGCCTTCTTCACCATATACATGGAAACAAATAATGCAGGGCCTTGGCACTACAGAATCAATTAAATCATATACTCAATCTGTTAGCTACATGAGAAATAAAAGGAGACAGCTAGCTGAGCAACAAATCTGCAATTATTTATAGTCAGGTTTCCAGGCTATACATGGTACAAATTCCATACCTGCCCCTCTGCACTGTGAGGACACAAAAGAAAGACGCAGAGGAGATGTGGGGAGTGGAGATCCAGGGAACAGAGGCACATCTGTGTTTAATAATGGCAAGTAACTAATCCACACTCATTTTGCTACTCCTAACCATATCAATAACTGCCGTGGATATATTAGAAGAAATTCAAGCCTAAGCTAATCGGGTTTCCCTTCTTTTCAATATTGTATATAAGCCATTACCACCCTTTTGCCAGGTAGAGAAACCCAGGCCCAGGCAGAATTGCTGGGTAAACACAGCTGTCCCCAGGATCTCCCATTATCCTCTCCCCAGACTAGTCTCCTTTCCGAGCACTCTAATACTTAGCACTCCAGTACTTAGCACTACTCTACCAATGAAACTCTCTGCCTTGACAACTCCCTCCAGCTTCCCCCTGAGCCCCACCTCTGACCCCCTACAATCTAAACCCAGCTGAGCCCCTGCCCTCCTCAATCGGTAGTTGTACTCCAGGTTTTTTACACTAGGTCCCCAACCAACACAGCCAACAAATACATTTCATCCCTTAAAGTTAGGTAGATGACAACCTTAACAATCTGATGTAACAAAATGTCAATGAATAATAATGGCTTGATGTCCTGCTTTCCAAGGAACTTATAACAAATGCATAAATTACATTACCTTAACTCAGTGTTTCTCAAATTTGAGTAATACCAAGTACCTTCTATAAGAAAACAAAGTAACACACTAGTCCCAAGAGTTGCTTTGTATATTTTATTGTTACTAACATATAAATATAAATAAAAACACTAGGCATGGTCCTCATCTGAAAGCACTTCCAACTATAAAATGAAAAAAAAAAACTACCTATCAATACCAAGGTACTGGGTTTCCCTGGTGGCGCAGTGGTTAAGAATCCATCTGCCAATACAGGGGACACACATTCAAGCCCTGGGGTCCGGGAAGATCCCACATGCCGCAGAGCAACTAAGCCCATGCACCACAACTACTGAGCGCCTGCGCTCTAGTGCCCGTGAGCCACAACTACTGAAGCCCGCGCACCTAGAGTCCGTGCTCTGCAACTAGAGAAGCCACTGCAATGAGAAGCCTGCGCACTGCAACGAAAGAGTAGTCCCCGCTCGCCGCAACTAGAGAAAGTCCGCACGCAGCAACAAAGACCCAACTCAGCCAAAATTAAAAAAGAAAATTAAAAAAATAAAATACCAAGGTACTTTATGTACAATGTCTACAGGATTAAAATAAACACAAATGGTCTTACTTTGTTACAAAGTGGGCACCCAGATGATCTAAAATGTGTTATGTATATTATTTTATTTTTAGACTACCACAGGGACAAAAAATTTTTTAATTTCTCCTGGAGAAATTAGTAACCCAGAATATACCTATAGATGTTGGATGTTACTCAGTTTGTGATCTAACAACGTGAAAAAAAATGATATAAAGTGGGAGACCTGAAGACAAAAAGAAATATTCGAGAAGGTGGATGTTTTCAGGTCCTTCAATTTATCATTCCTAATATAATCTTGTAGGAAATGGTCAATAATGATTTGCATAATTATACTACTTGTATAATTCATGAAATACAAGTCTATTTCAACACAAATTTAAGTTACTTTTTC
This sequence comes from Lipotes vexillifer, assembly GCF_000442215.2. Taxonomy (NCBI): domain Eukaryota; kingdom Metazoa; phylum Chordata; class Mammalia; order Artiodactyla; family Lipotidae; genus Lipotes; species Lipotes vexillifer. The sequence goes on from NW_006782062.1 coordinate 2,500,983, forward strand.
ATTTACTTGCAACTTATGTAACACTAATATAATTCAACCTTCAAAAGCAGATATACATATGTGACTTAGAAAATTTTTAAATGTATTTGGTGTTTTAATACAAATAGACATCGTAGAACAACTTTATAAATAATTCATCATATATGAAGATGAATATAATCACATGCCTAACCAGCTGGCAAGAACAGAATAGAATACAACATTAAAAAAAAAAATCACGACAGGCCAAGGCACAAACAAATTTGGTGGGGGGGAGGGGGAAGTGTATTACTTAGAGGCTAATCAAAACTAAATGAACACAAAACTGCATGCGTAGAGGGACCTGGGAGAATATCTGACTAAGCTAGAAGGTTTAGCCCCATGGTTCTTCAAAATTTGCTGCACATTAAAATCATCTGGGGAACTTTTAAAAAGCCTGCTGTCCATGTAGCATCCCATACTAATTAAACCACAATCTCTGGAGGTGGGAGCCAGATAGCAATATTTTTAAAAGATTTCCAGGTGAATACAGGGCAGAGCAAAGTTTGGGAAGTCCTGTTTACCCAACTGAAAGCACTCTGATAATCTGTGCAAAATGTGATGAGTTAAGAGAAGCAGCTCTTCAGACCACACACAAAGTACTTTCAAAATCCATGTGTCCTTCTGTATGAGTTTCCCAGGGTGGCCATAACAAAGTGCCAAAAACTGGGTAGCTTAAAACAACAGAAATTTATTGTCTTAGTTGTAGAGGCTAGAAGTGTGAAATTAAACTGTTGGCAGGGCCATGCACTCTCCAATGCCTCTAGAGGAAGATCCTCCCTTGCCTCTTCCAGTTTTGGGTAGTAGCCCCAGCCATTCCTTGACCTGTGGCAACCCAATCCCTGTCTCCATCTTCGCATGGCCGTCTTCCCACTGTGTCTGTGTCTTCACATACCACATGCCCTTCTCCTAGGTGCGTGTTCAAATTTCCCTCTTTTTATAAGAACATCAGTCACAGTGGAAAAAGGACCCACCCTAATGACCTCATCTTAATTACATCTGCAAACCTTATTTCCAGATAAGGTCACATTCACAAGTACCAGGGGTTACAACTTCAACATATCTTTGAGGGGACATAATTCAACTCATACACTTAAGTTTCAAAACTCCCCTAACAAATCAACTATAAAATTTAGTGGTATGCAGTTAAACAAAGAACTCCAGCTTAGAGAGAACTAACTCAACTATGTTGCACCTTTTCAGAGCTTGAAAGGGCAACAGGTTTGAAGGTACTTTAAACAGAGCATCCTTCCTCTTTCATCTCCTCAGCAGCAAACTACTCCATTATTAAACTATAAAGGTTAAAAGAATAAACTACTCTCAAGCTAGTTTCTTCTAGCCTTGACTGCCAAACTTCTATTTTAAGGCACACCTTTAGCAAAGTCCAAAATTCTTTAGCCTGACAATAAAGTCCCTTCTGATATAGTAACCTAAAGGTATAGCTTGTATTTCTTCCAATACCCTTACAATCAAGCCAAACTGGACAGCATTGTCAAACTACATCACTGTACTAGTTTCCTAGTGCTGCCATAACAAAGTACCACAGATAAGGTGGCGTACAGCAGAAATTTATTGCCTTACAGTTTTGGAAGTCAGAAGTCCAAACATCAAGGTGTTGGCAGGGCTCCTTCTGAAGGTGCTGAGTAAGGATCTCTCCTAGCTTCCTTGGCTCCTTGGATGTATTACTCTAGCCACCTTGCCATATCTCCCTGTGGCTCTTCACACTGTTTTTCCTGTGTGTCTGTGCCCAAATTTCCTATTTTTATAAGGACAACAGTCATATTGGATTACAGCCTACTCTAATAACCTCATTTTAACATAATTATCTCTGTAAAGACCCTATTTCCAAATAAGGTTATAGTCTGAGGTACTGGGGGTTTGCACTTCAACTAATGAATTTCAGAAGACACAATTCAACCTATAATAGTCATTAAGCAGAGAAAGCCCAGGATTAGTAAACACAGATGCCATCATTTTACCCCTCCAAAAGTGTAGATGGCAGCTGTAAACGAAGGCTAACAAAAAAGCCTTTTCCCCTGACCTTCAGTTATCTCTCTGGCTTGGCTATAAGATAAAATCCCTTTAAAACAAAATTCAGACCAACACTAATTATGTTAACTGTGATGGCATCAACATGCATGGAATAATTTAAGTAACTTTATGTCGTCAAATGTATTACTGTTCAGAATTTAATCACTCTTCTCTTCCTGCAATAGTTAGTTATTCATCCCCACCATACCCTTGGACCCTGGCTATGTGACATAATTTGGCCAATGGAAACTGAGTAGATGAGCTGTCCAATCACAGCTTTAAGAGGTATTAAAAGTATCTGCCAGGGACTTCCCTGGCAGTTCAGTGGTTAAGACTCTGCCTTCCAATGCAGGAGGTGTGGGTTCGATCCCTGGTTGGGGAGCTAAGATCCCACATGCCTCATGGCCAAAACACCAAAACAGAAACAATATTGTAACAAATTCAATAAAGACTTTAAAAGTGGTCCACATCAAAAAAATCTTAAAAAAAAAAAAATAGTATCTGCCAGTGCTCTTACTCTTTTCTTCTGCCACATGAATGACCATGTTCTACATGGGGCCTGCTCTGAAAGCCTGGATCCCCAAATGAGAAGACACAGAACAGAGGCACAGCCAACCCACATTATGTACATGCAAAATATCTGGAAAATAAATCTTTATTTTTGTAAACCAGTAAAATTATTTATAATCATAAAGAAAACTAACATACTTTAAAGTAGCATTTTGACTGCATATAACCCTAGAGGATATAACCTAGGGACAAAAAAGAATCACAAAGAAAGTTTAAACTTCTGTAGTCTTATTATAGTAATTCTTTAGCATTACTAATTTGAATATTTTTATAAATATATATAAAACAAATAAGAAATTATGTTAAATCCATTACAAATCAAAATTTTCAGAAAGGGAAAAAAATATATACGAATAGAGAAGCAGTAAAAATCTTTTCATTTTCTCTTCATGGTATAGTACTGTCTGTACTCCTCAAGCTGGCTACACCTGAAAGATATATAGCAATATGCTAGGGAGGATGAGAAGGCAGAGGATGAATGTGTCACATTATCTCAAGGAACAATTTTTCTTGATAATAAATAAGTTTGGTCGTTTTACTTTTATAAAAATCACTTATCAGATGGAACTGCATACAAAAAATTAAAATTATTTTCATGTTTATAATACAGATGTATTTTCAATAAAACTCACACAACACAAATCAAGCTTTAAAACCCTATAGTAATCTTAAATTTGAATTGAAATATAAGCAGGAATTTGTGATTTATTTCTCTTACTAAATACGCATTTCCTTGTTCCAAAAAGGCCTAGCAGCAATTAATGACAACCTAGTAGTAAAAAGCAGTCCATGCTTTCACTGTAGTCTCTAAATAAACACTTCTCATAAAAATAGGAATGCTTTGGAGGAAAGACCAATTTCAGGGATGAAGCAGAAAACCTGGAACATCTTGTCATGCAAAAAGCAAGGAAACAACCGAAGGCCACGTGTGTCACGTCAAAAGGAGACAGGAACCGCAATGGATTAAAACACCTCAAAAATAGTTCTTAATCCATGAGATTACAAAAATTAAAAATAAACTTCACATCACTGGTCACCTTGAGAGGGCACCACCAACTCATCAGTCTAAACACTGACACCTAAAACAACTCAAGCACATACCCTGCTTTTGCTGTGCAAGTTCTGTTTCAGTATCCCAATACTTGACAAGGAAGAGTCATTCTTCACAGAATTCCAGCTAATCAATGCAAAAACAATGATATAATTAAAACAATTTTCTATCCCTAAGAAAATAAAGAATCTAGGCAACAATCATTAATGGACACTAAGACCACCAGGGGAATATCTGATGTGGAACTTTATAATGGATAGATCAGACTAACAACAACTGAATCCACTAATCAACATCAACACCACCGAAAGTGATACAACCAGATGGTGTATGCCCCATGGTGTGAGGCAGAAGGAAGAAAAGACTTCGTGATCAAAGAATTAAAAGTGAATTTAATCATACCTCAACTAGCACTTCACAGAAGTTACAGGAGGACAGTAGAATGTATTAGTAATACCACAATGATGTGATTAGCCAAATCCAGAATGTGGGGAATTTGACAGGACAAATTTTTTTCTACCAACAGGTGGGAGAGACTGAAATTTAGCAAACAAAAGCAGTGTGCAGACCTTGTTTGGATTCTGTTTAAAAGTAACCATGTGAAAATGTCATTTGAAGGCAAAAGAAAAATTTTAATTCTCTTTACCTCTTCCAGTTTCTCAGAAGCCTTTCATCTTTTCTAGACCACTGTAACATATGAAGCCTAGCCTTTTCTCCACAGTAATGAATGGGAAGGATAAGGAAATCTATAAGGATGAGGGTAGTGAGTGCAGAGACAATACAATGACTTATTTCATACCCAACATGTATCTAGTTTTCTGATCCTGATTTGAATATGAAATCCTGGGCTTGACTCTTTCTCTGGATAGTAAACAACTCCAGATAAGATGACTTGGTATAAATTCATCTAGACATATTCCAAGGGTTTTCACCAGACTATCAAATTGCTGATCAATTTTCTGCTTCTCAAGTACAGGTATTAGAATAGCCTTTTTCCTTCAATATAATGCAAAGGCATGCTAGGTGCTCAATAGTTAAAAAAAAAAAAAAAAAACTGCACACACACACACACACACACACACACACACACACACACACAAAACAACTGAGAGAGTGAAAGTGCTTTTCTTATTGTTCTCAACCTCATCTCTTCTTTGGAGAAGGAAACACATTTAGGAAAGAGAATACTGTCTACACCCAGAGACAACTTCAGAATCAGTTTACTTCAAAAACATCAAGGAATTAGTAGTAAGTTTTCTTGCTAGTATAGTAAAACCCCTTGATTACAATCAGATATTTAATCTTTTTTTTTTTAGTTTAAATGCATTTTATTTTTAGACAAACTACATGACGTATTTTTTCTCGACAGCAATGCCTCAGCTCCAAATAAATCATCGTCAAAACAAACGAGCTCAAGATGACATCAGTCCCATTTCTCTAAGTCCTCGTGTCATGTGGATGAAAAGGGGCAGCCAGCCAGTTATGATGACAGGTGACAGATCCAAAGTAACTGCCAAATTTGTTAATATTTTTCCATTTCTAGATCATCCTTAAAGAAAATCATATGTGGGGTCACAGCATCCTCACAATAGTCCAGCAGAGCTACCATGCCATCTAGATTCACGTTTTCACCAATAAAGAACTGATAGTTTTTGAAATTAGCAAAGATGTGTTTGATTTGTTTTGCAGCCCCTGTCAAAAAAGGTTTTTTTACTCTTTCTGGTCCCTGTCCTCCAAGTTTCCCTTTGGCTGACTTCATGTAATTTTTTTTTTTTTTTTTTTTTTTTTTTGCGATACGTGGGCCTCTCACTGTTGTGGTCTCTCCCGTCACAGAGCACAGGCTCCGGACGCGCAGGCTCAATGGCCATGGCTCACGGGCCCAGCCGCTCCGTGGCATGTGGGATCTTCCCGGACCAGGGCACGAACCCGTGTTCCCTGCATCGGCAGGCGGACTCTCAACCACTGCGCCACCAGGGAAGCCCAACTTCATGTAATCTTTGATGTACTCCTTGTAGGCTTCCTTTTTGAAGCTGGTTTTCTGCAAGTGATGGTTCATGACAATATCGACACCAGTGATTACTGTGTTCAGTACCTTCACCCTTGGGTCCTTCAGCAGAGGCATTTCCACCAATAAGCGAGTCATCAATGTCACCCTCTGTCCTACTGACCATCATCCCCCTCCACCTCCAGACACAGCCTGTCAGCGATCTCCCGGATCTTGTAGATGTCGGAGAACATCTCATCACAGCTCATGAGGTCCCGGTAGGTAATCATGATGGGGACCGGTGGAGATGACGGCGGCACTAGCTTAGTAGGAGCCTGGAGCTCAGAGTGAGCATGGTGTGCTTTGGGGGCAGAGGAAAAGTTAATCTTTGTTTTTAATCTCAACTATGTAACTAAAAACTGCTTTTTGGAGCAGAATTTTCTTACACAATTCTCTGAACAAAAGGAAAAAGAAATATTCTTTCAAAAAAATACGACGTTCTGTTTAGGCCACTGATCTCAAAAACACTCAACTTCAATTAAAATACCTATATAGTTATAAAAAGAGTAATTGTTATGATAAAAGTGTTACATATAAAGTATGTTATAATGAAAATGAATACATAAGTTAGAAACAATGAGCATTTGAACTGTCATATAAATTTTTAAGAATTGTTCATACAAATCATACCTATTTTCACTCTACTGAAAGGTTTCCCAGCATTTTATAAGTACTCTACTGACATAAAAGCCCAAAACATAAATTATAATAAATATAATACAAATCAGGAAAAAAGTACTATTTTCTTTGGGCCTGCTGGTATAAAATAACTGTTAACTGATACAACCTATAATATATAAAATATTAAGAATCATAGGCTTTAGAGCTGAAAGGAACAAGAGATTTTTTTTCTCCTCCTGGTTTAGGTTGCCCCTATTAATTAAAACCTCAAAACATTTACATGTAAATATACACTCAATTTCTCCTTAAAAAACTGGTTTAAGAAAACCTAAAATGGATGGCTACAGTACTAGATATGAGCAGTATGCAAAACTGAACCCATGAAAACAGTGATTGCAAAACAGACATGAGCACAAAGCATCTGCTATTATCAAAACTTTATACAGAGATTTGGGTTTGGAGAGGAAGAGTGAGAAGATGAAACAAAGAAGAATCTCCATCACTTTTCTCAGTTTCTGGTTACTCGATCAGTTATCACAGGGTTATCTAATATAGGAAAGGTTTTCAATCTATTCACAGCCAGTAGGTAAGAGTCTGGAATTATTTTCCTTTCAATTGTTCTGTATTTAAGAAGCATATTGTGCTGAAACTCAAGACTGCCAGAACTGAAAGAATGCTCCTCCATTCCATTATGTAATGGAAATGGGTTCACCTCTTTTTTCTGTCCCTCCTTATATTAGTGGTAAAGGAAACTTTCAGGGCAATACTTACAACAATAAAAAAGCAGTCAGAGGTAAGAGCAGCAAATGAAAACATTCATTACAAAATTAATTTTTTATTTACATAGACCACTACGCTAAAGAAACCATACTGGCTCATACAATGTGTGGGATAGGGTAGATATTTCAAACACTGTGGTGACGCAATTGAATACTCTAGGAATGACAGCTTATTCATGTTTATTAAAAAATGCAAACTAAAACAAAATGCAAGCTATGGGAAAGGACACACTTAATCCTTAATATTCACTAATTATGCCTGAAATATAGCCCGATTCATAAGAGGCACCCAATTATTATTTGTTGAAAATAAACGAATAACTTTTTTTCCCACTAGTCAGTAGTATTTAAAAAGACCGAAAAATAATCTTCAGTGATGACTACAACTCAGTGTTCCTTCTCATCCACTCCTATATTGATCTCTATTACCCTCTCAACTTCAATAACTTGTATCTCCATTTTTTTTTTTTTTTTTTTTGGAGAAAGGGTGGAAGACAGAAAAGGCCACATTCCAGTTTCTAGCCCACTAGTGACTCTTGCTTAGTGTGGTATATCAAAATCACCTGTGGCAGCTTCTTCAAAGTAATGTCATAAACTTTGTGACAACTCGGAAAAGTCTTAATTAAGGGTCAGCAAGTCAGAAGTACAGCCCAGGCATTTCTAGCCCACTAGTGACTCTTGCTTAGTGTGGTATATCAAAATCACCTGTGGCAGCTTCTTCAAAGTAATGTCATAAACTTTGTGACAACTCGGAAAAGTCTTAATTAAGGGTCAGCAAGTCAGAAGTACAGCCCAGGCATGTCGATCTTAACAAGTTCCTTGGGTCATAAAAACCATGCCGGCATCATACTACACATTTCAAAAACTTCTTTATCTTTAAATCCTGTAACTGTGAACAAAACAAAACACACACACCCTCTTTTTCACTGTAAACTCCTTATATCTTTGAACTACTCAGTTTCTTTTCTTTACACTTATTTTTCTGAATTTTTTTTTTAATCCTTATTCGTTATCTATTTTACACAGATCAGTGTGTACATGTCAATCCCATTCTCCCAATTCATCCCACCACCACCCCCCGGCCACTTTCCCCCCTTGGTGTCCATATGCTTCTTCTCTACATCTGTGTCTCTATTTCTGTCCTGCAAACCGGTTCATTTGTACCATTTTTCCAGGTTCCACATATATGCGTTAATATACAATATTTGTTTTTCTCTTTCTGACTTACTTCACTCTGTACAACAGTCTCTAGATCCATCCACATCTCTACAATTTCGTTCCTTTTTATGGCTGAGTAATATTTCATTGTATATACGTACCACATCTTTATCCATTCAAATGTCAATGGACATTTAGGTTGCTTCCATGACCTGGCTATTGTAAATAGTGCTGCAATGAACATTGGGGTGCATGTGTCTTTTTGAATTATGGTTTTCTCTGGATATATGCCCAGTAGTGGGATTGCTGGATCATATGGTAATTCTATTTTTACTTTTTTAAGGAACCTCCATACTGTTCTCCATAGTGGCTCTGTATCAATTTGCATTCCCACAAACAGTGCAAGAGGGTTCCCTATTCTCCACACCCTCTCCAGCATTTGTAGTTTGTAGATTTCCTGATGATGCCCATTCTAACTGGTGTGAGGTGATGCCTCATTGTAGTTTTGATTTGCATTTCTCTAATAATTAGTGATGCTGAGCAGCTTTTCATGTGCTTCTTGGCCATCTGTATGTCTTCTTTGGAGAAATGTCTATTTAGGGCTTCTGCCCATTTTTGGATCGGGTTGTTTGTTATTTAATGTTCAGCTGCATGAGCTATTTATATATTTCACAGATAATACTCTGTCCGTTAATTCATTTGCAAATATTTTCTCCCATTCTGAGGGTTGCCTTTTTGTCTTGTTTGTAGTTTCCTTTGCTTTGCAAAAGCTTTTAAGTTTCAATAGCTCCCAATTGTTTACTTTCTTTTAATTTCCATTACTCAAGGAGGTGGATCAAAAAAGATCTTGCTGTGATTTATGTCAAAGAATGTTCTTCCTATGTTTTCTCTAAGAGTTTCATAGCGTCCGGTCTTACATTTAGGTCTTTAATCCATTTTCAGTTTATTTTTGTGTATGGTGTTAGGGAGTGTTCTCATTTCATCCTTTTACATGTAGCTGTCCAGTTTTCCCAGCACCACTTATTGAAGAGACTGTCTTTTCTCCATTGTATATCCTTGCCTCCTTTGTCATAGATGAGTAGACCATAGGTGCGTGGGTTTATCTTGGGGCTTTCTATCCTGTTCCATTCATCTATATTTCTGTTTTTCTGCCAGTACCATATTGTCTTGATTACTGTAGCTTTGTAGTATAGTCTGAAGTCAGGGAGTCTGATTCCTCCAGCTCAGTTTTTTTTCCCTCAAGACTGCTTTGGCTATTCCAGGTCTTTTGTGGCTCCATACAAATTTTAAGATGTTTTTGTTCCAGTTCTATAAAAAATGCCACTGGTAATTTGATAGGGATTGCACTGAATCTATAGATTGCTTTGGGTAGTACAGTCATTTTCACAATATCGATTCTTCCAATCCAAGAACATGGTATATCTCTCCATCTGTTTGTGTCATCTTTGATTTCTTTCATCAGTGTCTTATAGTTTTCTGAGTACAGGTCTTTTACCTTCTTAGGTAGGTTTATTTCTAGGTATTTTATTCTTTTTGTTGCAGTGGTGAATGGGACTGTTTTCTTAAATTCTCTTTCTGATCTTTCACTGTTAGTGTATAGGAATGCAAGAGATTTCTGTGCATTAATTTTGTATCCTGCAACTTTACCAAATTCACTGATTAGCTCTAGTAGTTTTCTGGTCACATCTTTAGGATTCTCCATGTATAGTATCATGTCATCTGCAAGCAGGGACAGTTTTACTACTTCTTTTCCAATTTGTATTCCTTTTCTTTTTCTTCTCTGATTGCTGTAGCTAGGACTACCAAAACTACATTGAATAGTAGTGGCAAGAGTGGACATCCTTGTCTTGTTCCTGATCTTAGAGGAAATGCTTTCAGTTTTTCAACACTGAGAAGGACATTTGTTGTGGGTTTGTTGTATATGACCTTTATTATGTTGAGGTAGGTCCCCTCTAGGCTCACTTCTGGAGAGTTTTTATCATAAATGGGTGATGAATTTTGTCAAAAGCTTTTCCTGCATCTATTGAGATGATCATATGGGTTTTATTCTTCTATTTGTTAATGTGGTGTATCGCATTGATTGATTTGCATACATTGAAGAATCATTGCATCCCTGGGATAAACCCCATTTAATTATGGTGTATGATCCTTTTAATGTGTTGTTGGATTCTGTCTGCTAGTATTCTGTTGAGGATTTTTGCATCTATATTCATCAGTGATAGTGCTCTGTAATTTTTTTTGTAGTATCTGTGTCTGATTTTGGTATCAGGGTGATGGTGGCCTCATAGAATGAGTTTGGGAGTGTTCCTTCCTCTGCAATTTTTTGGAAGAGTTTGAGAAGGATGGGTGTCAGCTCTTCTCTAAATGTTTGACAGAATTCACCCGTGAAGCCATCTGGTCCTGGACTTCTGTTTGTTGGAAGATTTTTTTTTTTTTTAACTTTATTTATTTATTTTTGGCTGTGTTGGGTCTTCGTTTCTGTGTGTGGGCTTTCTCTAGGTGCAGCGAGAGGGGACCACTCTTCATCGCGGTGTGTGGGCTTCTCACTGTCGCGGCCTCTCTTGTTGTGGAGCACAGGCTCCAGAGGCGCAGGCTCAGTAGTTGTGGCTCACGGGCCCAGCTGCTCCACGGCATGTGGGATCTTCCCAGACCAGGGTTTGAACCCGTGTCCCCTGCATTGGCTGGCAGATTCTCAACCACTGTGCCACCAGGGAAGCCCCTGTTGCAAGATTCTTAATCACAGTTTCAGTTTCACTACCTGTGATTGGTCTGTTCATATTTTCTATTTCTTTCTGGTTCAGTCTTGGAAGGTTATACTTTTCTAAGAATTTGTGCATTTCTTCCACATTGTCCATTTTATTGGCATAGAGCTGCTTGTAGTAATCTCTCAGGTTGCTTTGTATTTCTGCGGTGTCCTTTGTAACTTCTCCTTTTTCATTTCTAATTTTATTGATTTGAGTCTTCTCCCTCTTTTTCTTGATGATTCTGGCTAATGGTTCATCAATTTTGTTTATCTTCTCAAAGAACCAGGCTTTATTTTCATTGATCTTTGCTATTGTTTTCTTTGTTTCTATTCCACTTATTTCTGCTCTGATTTTTACGATTTCTTTCCTTCTACTAACTTTGGGTTTTGTTTGTTCTTCTTTTCTCTAGTTCCTTTAGGTGTAGGGTTAGATTGTTTATTTGAGATTTTTCTTGTTTCTTGAGATGGCTTGTATTGCTATAAACTTCCCTCTTAGAACTGTTTTTGCTGCATCCCATAGGTTTTGGATCATCGTGTTTTCATTGTCATTTCTCTCGGTATTTTTTGATTTCCTCTTTGATTTCTTCAGTGATCTCTTGGTTATTTAGTAACATGTTGTTTAGCCTCCATGTGTTTGTGTTTTTTCCCCTTGTAATTGATTTCTAATCTCATGGCGTTTTGGTCAGAAAAGATGCTTGATTTGCTTTTAATTTTCCTAAATTTACCAAGGCTTGATTTGTGACCCAAGATGTGATCAATCCTGGAGAATGTTCCATATGCATTTGAGAAGAAAATGTAATCCACTGTTTTCGTACGGAATATCCTATAAGTATCAATTAAATCTATCTGGTCTGTTGTGTCATTTAAAGCTTGTGTTTCCTTATTAATTTTCTGTCTGGATGATCTGTCCATTGGTGTAAGTGAGGTGTTTAAGTCCCTCACTATTACTGTGTTACTGTCGATTTCCTCTTTTACAGCTGTTAGCAGTTGCCTTATGCATTGAGGTGCTCCTAAGTCGGGTGCATATATAATTGTCATATCTTCTTCTCGGATTGATCCCTTGATCATTATGTAGTGTCCTTCCTTGCCTCTTGTAACATTCTTTAAAGTCTATCTTATCTGACACGAGTACTGCTACTCCAGCTTTCTTTTGATTTCCATTTGCGTGGAATATCTTTTTCCATCCCCTTTCAGTCTGTATGTGTCCCTAGGTCTGAAATGGGTCTCTTGTAGACAGCATATATATGGGTCTTGTTTTTGTATCCTTTCTATGAGCCTGTGTCTTTTGGAGCATTTAATCCATTCATGTTTAAGGCAATGATCAATATGTATGTTCCTATTACCATTTTCCTAATTGCTTTGGGTTAATTTTGTAGATCCTTTTCTTCTCTTGTGTTTCCCACTTAGAGAAGTTCCTTTAGCATTTGCTGTAGAGCTGTTTTGGTGGTGCTGAATTCTCTTATCTTTTGCTTGTCTGTAAAGCTTTTGATTTCTCCGTCAAATCTGAATGAGATCCTTGCTGGGTAATCTTGGTGTTAGGTTCTTCCCTTTCATCACTTTAAATATATCCCTTCTGGCTTGTAGAGTTTCTGCTGAGAAATCAGCTGTTAACCTTATGAGAGTCCCTTTGCCTGTTATCTGTCATTTTTCCTTGCTGCTTTCAATAATTTGTCTTTAATTTTTGTCAATTTGATTATTATGTGTCTTGGCGTGTTTCTCCTTGGGTTTATCCTGCCTGGGACTCTCTGTGCTTCCTGGACTTGGGTGGCTATTTGTGTTCCCATTTTAGGGAAGTTTTCAACTCTAATCTCTTCAAATATTTTCTTGGGTCCTTTCTCTCTCTCTTCTCCTTCTGGGACCCCTATAATGTGAATGTTGTTGCATTTAATGTTGTCTTCATTTCTTTTCATTCTTTTTTCTTTATTCTGTTCCACGACAGTGAATTTCACCACTGTGTCTTCCAGGTCACTTATCCATTCTTCTGCGTCAGTTATTCTGCTATTGATTCCTTCTAGTGTATTTCTCATTTCAGTTATTGTATTGTTCATCTCTGTTTGTTTGTTCTTTAATTCTTCTAGGTGTTTGTTCCTTAATTCTTCTAGGTCTTTGTAAAACATTTCTTGCATCTTCTCTATCTTTGCCTCCACTCTTTTTCCGAGGTCCTGGATCATCTTCTCTATCTTTATTCTGAATTCTTTTCCTGGAAGGTTGCCTATGTCCACTTCTTTTAGTTGTTTTTCTGGGGTTTTACCTTGTTCCTTCATTTGGTACAAAGTCCTCTGCCTTTTCATTTTGTCTGTCTTTCTGTGAATGTGGTTTTCCTTCCACAGGCCAAAGAACTGTATGTAGTTCTTCTTGCTTCTGCTGTCTGCCCTCTCTACTCAGTTTCTAATTGAACAGATTTTCAAGATAATGTCACGTTACTCATGCTTGTCAGTGTCCTCCAATCCCATATCATCCTCCTTAGCTGTATCTGCATTCCCTCCATTTTCATGCAAACCAACTGATCAGACATTTCAAGAACTGTGACATTTAACTCACGTAGTCTTACCAATTCCAATTCAAGCACTGTAACTTATGTAAATCCCAAACCATGTTGTGTCTAAAACCATTCTGCAAACTCTGAGCTATTTGGCAATCATTTTATTAGGTTTTTAACTTCCTTATCAGATTTGCCATCATGGATTTTCAAAAATTTTAACTTCTCTTAGGGACCCTATCTCACTAAAAGCCCCTCAATCTCAGGTGGCTTTACTTCTTTGGTAAAAGTTATTAGAACTTCCTTGATTTTTTGCTCAATTCAAAAATCTTTATTTTTATTCATCCTATTATCTTGTGCTGCCTCTCTGAGGAAGTAGTAGAAAAAGATACAAAAAAGAAAAAATAGTCTCTAACATTGAATCTGTAATTTGTTGGGTCTCCTACATATACTATATAATTAGTAAAATCACTAGCCCTTTGTAAAGGAATTTAATACAGTGGCTAACAAAAATAATAGCTTTTCTCTGCTCCAGTAGTAAGCACCTATACAGATGAGAAAATAAATATTCCACTTACAAGAGCAAAAAACTATTAAATATTTACAAAAGAAACTAACAAGAAAGGTACAGATTTATGTGACCAAACATAATATTCAATTGAAAAATACAAAGATCTGAACAAAGGAAAAGGCTGCATTATTGTGCAGACTTGAGCTGCCACAAGTAACTATCCATCTGAAAGGAAATAAAAGTGGGCCCACATGTTTTACTCTAGACAAAACTTAATTCCAAAATATTTAAAGCACATAAATGTATATGTTTGTGTATATATGTGTATGTGTGTACATATACACAGATACTTCACATATATCAACACATCTTAACGAATCATCGAGGCTACATGTCCAATCTAGAGAGCAGGAAAAAAATCTTTTTAACCGAGACTGGAAACTCAAATACTATACAAGAAAAGACAGCTATATCTGAGTACATAAAGATCCACTAGATATCAAGAAAATACATATCAAAGTAACATGGAGTAAAATTATACTCATTAAAATTGGTAAAAATTTAAAAGATCTAGAATGTTTATTTCTGGCAGGAATGTGGGGATAGGTCACATAGTGCAAGAGGAAATGTGAAAAAAAAACCCTTTGGAAAACAATCTGGCAACTTTTTAGTAAAAGTAAAAACACTAGACTGGAACATAAGAATTTCCCTTTTTTGTTTGTTTGTTACAATGGTCACACAGTTGCAATGTCACGTAGTTCAACTAATACATATACTCTACAACACAGAGAAATAAAAGCACAAGGATGTTTATTTTAAGAACACTTTTTTGTGGCAAAGGTTGGCGGGGGGAGGAAATACAGTGAATGCCCATTAAAGGGGAGTATCAAAACAAGATCATGGTACATTCATAATATTCATGGATTATAAAGTCATCAAAAAACAATAAACTGATGGAGGAGGGAGCAAAAGAAAAAAATACACAGCAAGAAGTATAAGCATATCCACACATTTAAGTAAAAGAATACATGTACACGTATAAAGAAAAAAAACATTTGTTACTGTTAAAATTTTATGGACTCTAAATAACTTTTTAACTAATCAACTCGAAATTCAACAGGTCTTCATACTCTCTCACTACTTCACACTCCTTGCCATTCCCAGCATTTGAGAAGACTGAAATAAAAAATCTTTAAACTTCCAACATTTGACTTTCTGATTCTGTCCTCTTCTCTTTTACTGATTTTTCTTCCTGCCCTACATGTGTACAGTTGACTTCTTTTTTTAGCCCTCTGATCTTCACCCTACTACCCCAACTAAGGATCTCATCCACTCTGAAGAATTACAAAACCACCATCTCTCCCACTGCATGCCACTCTCTAACACATCCCCTCATCTTTCCCATTCCAAACATTCCAGTTCCAGCTGACTGATGTGCAAATATCTACGTCCTTTCAGATATCATCACTCAGCATTACTGGCGGCACCTTATGCCCTATACTCCCAAACGTGTTTCTCCTCTTGCCTGTAACTATCACTAATTCCATCATTCACCAACAATATTGGATTCAATTTTCTATCTCAGCTTTTACCTGCAATCCTTTGGATTCCATCTTCTCTTACCTATACAACACCACTTTCAACCATGCCTTCCTTTCTGCAGTACCTACCACCTGTATTACTACAGTAACTTCAATGTCTCCTAGGTTTTTTCATACTGTCTTCTAACATCTATGCATAAAACATGACCCTGATTATGTCATATGTATTCATCGCTATCTATTAGTTTCCACATTCACTCTAAATTGTTTATCGAAGCATTTAAGTTCTCCTTCTCCATATGGTCTCAAAGTATCCATCAACCTGTACAGCACCTTCCTTGAATGTACTCTACCTTCAGGTGAATATATTTGTATCATTCTAACATCCCCCCAATTCCCACATTTCTGCTTTTTAAGCTCTTTGTTCCAACTACAAGTGGTGAAATTTTTCTATTCTTCAAATGTCATCTCCTTATGAAGCCTATTCAAACACCAACCTTGAAAAAGATGCTTCCTCCTTTCCATCTGTACCCCAAAGCATAGTTTTTTTGTTTTTTTTGTTTCTTTAAAAAAAAAAAACGCTTTTCAAAACTGCGCAGTAGTTAAAAAATACCTGTTAGGTTAGAAATCAGAATGTTGCTATTTTCTTTCAAATGCTACTGACATTAAGACATTAAAATCAAGTCATTTAACTTCCCTGAGCCCCAGTTTTTCATTCTGAAAAACAGAAATAAAATCTAATCTACGAACCTCACAGGTAGGTAGGAGTGCATGGAAAGCCAATTTATAATTTACATGTTAACACTGTTATTATATCACCTTTTATTGTACATATTTGATTTTTTAGTCACTACCAAATTAAAGTATTTAAAAGGCAGCCTGGGGCTTCCCTGGTGGCGCAGTGGTTGGGAGTCCACCTGCTGATTCAGGGGACACGGGCTCAAGCCCCGGTCCAGGAAGATCCCACATGCCGCGAGTGGCTAGGCCCGTGAGCCATGGCCGCTGAGCCTGCGCGTCCGGAGCCTGTGCCCCGCAACGGGAGAGGCCACAACAGTGAGAGGTCTGCGTACCGTAA
>NW_006782062.1:2517753-2519277 GCF_000442215.2 Lipotes vexillifer
AGATATAATATATATATATATATATATATATATATATACATCTTCATAAGTCATAATATATAGCTCTCATGCGTAAGAAATATAATCAAAGCAAAATTCATGTTCTATGATTTTGTCAAAGTAAAACATCCTACAATCGTTCTCCCCACAGATATCTTTTCAGAAAAACTACTGTCATGTAATATTTCTGGACCTCTGATTTAGTTCACCTGAAACACAAAACACAATTAGTTAACTGGCAGGTGGGTAGGGACCCTTTAAAATGTCTGATAAATAGCTAAACAGTCAAAGAATTGAAGTAACACATATATATAATACATATGTAAGTGATTAAGGTGTGACTATGATGGCAGTATTCTACCAATCCAACAAACTTATCCAGCGTTCATAGTTGAGCATTAGTGCTTTAGTTTACCCTAAAATTCTAGAGGTTAACATTATGGTTATTTCAGTGATATGAAACAAGAGATTTTTTTAAATATATACAAAAAAAGCATGTTAATTTTGTCTAAGCTGAAAGATTTTGTCTTTTCCTAATTCCATAAAAAGCAAAATTAATGATGGACAGTGTTTATAAAAAACTTTTATAAAAATGGAAGAGTGGAAACGATACTTTGGTCCTAAAGAAACTTATAAATCTTGAACTTAATTACAAGAACTGAGAAGTCCTTGAGTTACCTTTGAAAAACATACAAACCAAAAAGCAAGACAGCTACCTAAAACTAAGGTCTTATCTAAAGGACATAGGAACCAACCTGTCTTAAGAGGCTCTCACTAGCCAAAAATGGGACAATATGCGCATCAATATGGAAAATAATTCAATAATCTAAAACACAATTGTGTTTAAAGCCATGAGTTCACAAGACAAGGCATTTTACTGCAACCATGCCACACTGTTGGCTAATATTTCTTGGCATTTTATTATTTCACAAAAAACTGCTTTCATATTTGGTATCACATCTGCTCTTAGATTTCATATACACACTCTTGTACTTACCTACTTATATTTCACTTTTTAAATCTAAACCTAAGATTCCATAAATCTTTCCTGTTATGAATTTTAATCTACTGTTGCTATAGTGCCTGGTAAGGCTACCGTGGTTACTGATAAGAAACCTTGTTACTAAGAGTTTAGCTCTTAAAAATAACGGTCAAGGGCTTCCCTGGTGGCGCAGTGGTTGAGAGTCCGCCTGCCGATGCAGGGGACGCGGGTTCGTGCCCGGTCTGGGAAGATCCCACATGCCGCGGAACGGCTGGGCCCGTGAGCCATGGCCGCTGAGCCTGTGCATCCGGAGCCTGTGCTCCGCAACAGGAGAGGCCACAACAGTGAGAGGCCCACGTACCGCTAAAAAAAAAAAATAATAATAATAATAATAATGGTCAAATGCCAAGAAGAAGTAGCAGCAAAATAAAGTCATGAGTAATAGGTATGGGTAAAAAAGGAAAATGAAAGTTAAGAATGATGAAGAGCAGCTGATGAGTAGCTAATCACTTTCTGTGTTCATTTGGGGGGGGGGGGGGGGG
>NW_006782062.1:2519287-2526366 GCF_000442215.2 Lipotes vexillifer
GGGGGAAGCTCACCCTGTATGTGATGTTGCCGAGTTCCATAAACAAACATCAGGCAGCATGATGTAATAGAAAGAGTCCTGGACTGAGTCAGGAGACCTCTGTTCTAGTCCAAGGCCTCAGTTTCCTCATCTGTAAAATGAGGGTGCTGAATTAGATAATCTGAAAGGGCTCCTCTAGCTCCTCTAGCTTTAACATTGAGGGATTCTACAGATGAGTTTAGGAAGAAGCAATAAAATGCAGGATTTTTGTTAACAGTAAAGTTAACATTGCAAACAGCAGGTGGAAGAGGGATGAAAACAATTTTCACAAATATTGAACTGCAAAAAGCAATTATTTCATAACTTTTAACTACCAGAAAGGTTTTTACAATATACCAGCCTTAGTAAGTAACATTATCATCTAAACTAGATTAGCAGTGAGTGACCAAATCATGACCTCAAAAAACCTATTCACCAGCCAGACTGCCCAAATAAATCTTGGAAACAGTACAGGAACACCTTTGGGCTAGTAATTACTTTAGGTGATAAAATGCCTCATAACTTTCCACAATTAAGTAACTGAACAAAGAGTAAAATGACACAAAAAATGGTTAGAGTAAATTAAACAATTACTTTTAGTTGCAATAAAACAATAATTATGCTATGATATCCTTCTTTGTTAATGAGAGTATTTTCCCTAAGCATAATAATTTCTTTCCTGGTTAGCTCTCAAAATAGAACCTGGCTTCTTCTGACAACAAGGTAATTTGAAATAAATGACATTTTTTCCCACTGGTGACACAAAGAAATATAAAAAGAGAAGAGTATCTTTTGTTTAAGTTTTCTATACTGAAAGAAACCAAGCTTCTATACGTAACAAATAATAGAAAGGCTCTGGTGCCTCAAAAACTTGTGGTTTCCTAACTGCAATTTCCTAAATATAGGTAATTAACTGATTGGTCCTAGCTAATCATCCAGGGTCTAATAAATTCAGTTTTAAGTTCATAGATCAGCTGATATTATACTTTATTTTTTTATTTATGTGAATGCTATGATTTTCACCTGGCAGACTTTTAAAACTCTAGGTATATGAGAACCAATAAACATATCTCTACAAAAACATATCTCTACAATCAAGAATCTATCAAGGGCTTCCCTGGTGGCACAGTGGTTGAGAGTCCGCCTGACGATGCAGGGGACACGGGTTCGTGCCCCGGTCTGGGAAGATCCTACATGCTCCAGAGCGGCTGGGCCCGTGAGCCATGACCACTGAGCCTGCGCGTCTGGAGCCTGTGCTCCACAACGGGAGAGGCCACAACAGTGAGAGGCCCACGTACCGCCAAAAAAAAAAAAAAAAATCTCTTTTAAGGGATGTAATCTATATCTTTTGAAGGATTTAAAGATAAAATGAAACAGTCAATGAAAAAAACTTGCTTTTAAAGCTTACTTTATGCAAATTACATAGTGATTATAAAATAAATTGGCATACACACAATTCCATTAATTATTCACTTGAACATTTCACCCTGGCAATATAATACCTAATATGTTATTCAGAATCACTAATAAAATTTCTCTCTGGCTGGTAGAAACAAAGACAAAAATAAAGCAGTCTTGATGGTAATTAAGTTTGTTCTTGGCTAGTCTTAAAATAGTTGTGATATCCATGTATCTCTGAGACAAAATATCTGTGAAACAAAATTTTCCCTCACATGAAATATATTTTCGATTTTAATCTGGGTATTTTGATTTACAGCCCTAATGAGTTGATTAAAATAACCTTACACTTAGCTGCACAAAGTAGAAATCAGTATGATACGTGAAGCATACTTTAGGGTGCTATTTTGAGCCTAAGCTGTTTTCAGCAATTACTCCAACTACCTCACTTCCCCCTCCCCCCATGACTTTTTCAGAGACACTTAAACATTATGCTTATTTACTAATAAAAATACTATTACTAATGATTACTATAAGCAGTATTGTTTTTAGCCAATATCAAACAGATGTAAACCAGCTCCTCAAAAATTCAGGACTGGTTGACTATACTGGGTAAAGTATTATTCTCCTTTGGAAAGGCGTTGGTACCAAGATTAGCAGTTAAAGGAGAATTTGATGTTTAAATAACTAGTTGGTATGTGGCAAGAAGCCCACTGGATTGTTCCTCACTAAATTTCAATTTGTAGAACATAAGCACATTTGTTATTCTTCCTACCACTTACATAAGTCAGCATACAGTACAATTTTCCCAAAGACCAAAACGCCTCATTTAGAGATCAATAATACAAAAATCTAGAAACAGTTATAAATGGCTAGATGCTGCACACAAAACAGCAGCACATTTGCTTTTTGTTTGCTTGGGGGTTTTTTGCAGCACATTTGCTTTGAGAAAGTTTTAATAGAAACGGTCATTCTTTTTATTATTGCAATATAATTGCAAAAATAAAAACACAAAAGACCAAAAATGAGTCCAAACCTAATTTCTGCTCACTAGAAATTATCAAGCCATTTAAACATCAATTAATTTACATATAACTTTTTATTTTTCTAAAATATATTTAATAACTGCCTAGTTTTGTTCAAAGTTCTCATTTCAGGATTGGGGAAGAAAAAAACTGCCAATAAAAAGAAATTGAGATAGTCAAATTAATGGCTAAAAATAATCTCACATTTCATAATTACAATTTACAGTTTAATATTTCAGTTTTCTCTCATCTTTATCCACTTATAATTTATTCCGATACATACATCTAAAAAATTCAGTCTATCAGAATAGATTTCTGAAGAGTTAATTGAGGATAAAAAATGAAACAGTATTGGGCTTCCCTGATGGCACAGTGGTTGAGAGTCCGCCTGCCGATGCAGGGGACGCGAGTTTGTGCCCCAGTCCGGGAAGATCCCACATGCCGCGTAGCGGCTGGGCCCGTGAGCCATGGCCGCTGAGCCTGCACGTCCGGAGCCTGTGCTCCGCAATGGGAGAGACCACAACAGTGAGAGGCCCGCGTACCGCAAAAAAAAAAAAAGAAACTATTTTAGAGTGGTTATCCTTAATACTGGATATTATGTCAATATTTTTTAATAGCACTATGCTTATCCCTCAAAACTTTATAAAATTACAAAATTCTGGAACAATGATCATTTGCTTTTTAATAGAACAGCTTATTAACATACAATTACCGTATTCCTAAAATACAGATTATTTTTTAAAATAAATTCTCATCATTCAATCTAACAATTTTCGCATAAAAATCATGTAGCATTCCTCTTCTGAAGGATGAATACAACACAGTAAAAAATGTGTCCTAAACCATACTTTATAAACCACAATTGGCCAATTAAAAGAATGGAAAGGGAATCTAATAATTTCCTCTAATAGCATTTTCAAAACTTGTTCAAAATAAGCAACCCCAGGGATTCCATCTCCCACTAATTACATTTAACTCTGATCACACTCTAATTATGTATCCATTCCCTCAGAATTTATGTATTATAAATGATCTTAGTGAGATTTTGCTATATCACTCTGAAGTAATCAAATTATTGTGTGGATATTTGTCTTCCCACTTCAGTTGTTTACTTCTACTTCTACATCTTTCTACATCCTAAACAGTTCAGAGCTTAGTGCATAGGCAGAAAATTGTCAATGATAAACTCTTTAACCTATTTTTGAAGTTCAAAGAAATATCAATTTTTATGAAAGCCACGAAAAACAACGTACTAACAGCAGGAAACTAGTTTAGAGATATACTGTCTAGTAGTATCTTTTATTCAATATAATGTTTCATTATGCAAATTTCACACATTCAGAAAAACTGAAAGAACTGTACAAAGAATATTCACATAGCTATCACCAAGACTTTAAAATTAACACTTCCTTCTACTTGTTTTACCACAATTATTAATCTTAATTCTTTAAGCATTTCAAAAAAAGTTACAGATATCAGTAAACTTCCCCCATATATAACTTCATTATTGCCTATCATTAACTATAATAAAGTATTTAGTACGGTTTTTCTCTTAAAGAAAACATTTCATGCAAACAAAATACAATGGCTACTTACAAGGTGTACCATTCAATGAGTTTTGACAAATGCGTAAACTCAAGTAACTCTAATCCCTAACGGGACATAGGATAATACCATCACCGTAGAAAGTTCCCACATGTCTTTTCCTACATAATCCTTGTCCCCAGCACCCATTCATCCATTTCTAAACCCTGCCAATGACTTTTCCCCCCAACACTGACTAGCTTTGTACCCTCCACCCCAATACACAATAGATATTTGCCTGTTTTTAGTACATCTTATAAACGGAACCATACATTATGTCCTGTTTTATGTAAGGCTACATTCATTCAGCATAATGTTTCAGAGATTAGTCAAAATTGCTTCAGGTACCAATAGTTTGCTCCTTTCTACTGATCAATAGTACTCTGTGATACAAATACAGCACAGCTTGTGTATCTGTTCTCTTGTTGATAGATACCTGGACTGTTTCCAGTTTAGGGGTCAGCCCCCGTATTTGACAGTTTATACACAGAATTTGGTATTCGACCTCTGTGGTTCTTTTCTTTCTTAGGCTTCCCCCCTCTTCCTCCTGTTGGGCTCCACTGCTCTGCAGCCGCTGTGGTAGTTCTGAACTGTGTGGCTCCTCAAGCCAGTAAGACTGCAAACCAGCCAATAGGAGCCTGCCCTCTGACAAAACACCATCGCAATGGGAAGCTCACCCAAGGCCATTCCCTTCTTTTAAGATACCACTCCAGACCAGTTTCTTCTTGTTTCTGTTTGCTCTACAGTGTCCTCACACTTTTTTTTTTCCATATGTTGTCCAGAGATTGCAGTCACTATTTGTGGGAGGATTTGTCCTATAGGAGTCACTACCCCATTTTTTGGAATTATAACCCCCTACTATTCTTAAGAACACACTTATTCAAGACTGTAATTGACATACCTCCTTTCTCATGTTTTTCCCCCCCGAGACCCTGATTGAGCCAGCCCCCCTGATTCAAAAGAGACAAACTAAACCAGGAAAAAGAGGCCTCTGGGAGCTGGATCCTGTAATTCTGTATACGCATCAACCCAGGTCCCAAGTTCATCCCAGGATGTGGATGCAGAACACACTCAAAAAGGCAAAGGCTTTGAGAACTGAAGATATGAGCCACCATCAGCATCCCACACTAACACTGAGGGATGCACGTGAGGAGTACACCCAAAGCAGCGGAGCAAAGGCTTTGAACACTGAACTCACAGTGGAACCACTGTCCATGACACAAACAGAACTTCCAATGAACCCGTCTGTTTTCAAACAGACAAAAAAATCATCATCATCACCATTATCATCATCATCATCTCCTGAGAGGATACAATAAAAAATTACTCAACATACAAAGAATCAAGAAAATCTAATTCTCAAAGAAAAAGACAATAACAGATGCCAATCTTGAGATGATCTAGATGTGAGAAATATCAAACAAAGATGTTAAGGCAGCTATTTTATCCATCCTCCATGGGCTAAAGGTAGGCACTTGAAATGATGGTAAAGACAGAACTTCTCAGAAGTAGAAAGTATAAAAAGAACCAAACGGAAACTATATAACTGAAAAATCTAGGGGAAAAGTGATTTGACAAGAAAATAAGTGTAGACAAAGGAGAGCAAATATTGAATAACTGATCTTCCTGAATAAGAGATTAACACAAACAGATGAGAATAAAAATCTAATTTTAATAAAAGAAGAATTTCCTCATAGTTTGTACCTTTAACTCTTAACTATAGTGGGGAAAAAACCCTAGAGATCTCTAGCCAAGATGCCTTAATCCTTATTATTCTGTCTCCTTTTGAGGTCCTGTGAAAGCACTCATGATTCACCTTTGAAGAATATTCAAATTCTATACAGTTTGTATAACACAGAATTTAAAAGAAAGCTGGACTACAAATTAGGGGGTCTGGTTCAAGTCCTGGTGCTCTACTGTAACAAAGTACGTGATCTGGCATCACTTCTGTAAGCCTTGGGTTCTCATTTTATAAATAATGACAACCTACTTAGCTTTGTAATGTAGTCCCATGATCTATTTTTAGGAACTCTGAGGATCAGTCCAGTTTCCCCAGATCTTAAGTTCTTCATTGCTCTAATTACTTGTTTCTGGTGGACAAGGAGAATCTTTAGGTCTGGTAGCTATGACCAGCAAGGTATAGAACAACACTGTCAACAGATACACAGTGCAAGCCACAAGGCAAACCACATATTTAATTTTAAGTTTCTAGTAGCCACATGAAAAACTTAAAAAGAAACAGGTGGCAACTGATTCTAATAATGTATTTTTATTTAATCCAATATATACAAATATTATCATTTCTTGAAATCCGTATAAGATTGAGATTTCACTTTTTAAAAAAACTGTCTTCAAAATCCAGCATGCATTTTATATTTGCAGTACATCTGAGTTATAACCAGTCGTTATTTCAAGTGCTCAACAGCTACACATAGAGTGGCCACCACACTATCCAGTGCAGGTGCAGCTGTGGGGTGGGAGGGGAGGGGAAAGCGAGACAATGGCAAACAAAGCCCAAGGTGTCTCAATGACTTATCTGCCTTATATATACACACACAAAAACTGTATGCCACTGATGGTTATGAGATCTGCCATGGTACAGGCAGGAGGACAAATCAGAGAAAGCCTGGTTTTGAAATAAAGTTCCATCTCTACTATGAGTAGAAACTGCAGTAAAAGAAAAAAAAATGGCTTATGTATATTTCAAAATAAATGAATTAACAAGTATTGAATATTTATTTTTATGAAAGCCAATGTTTATTCTATCCTATCCACAACTGAGGCGAAAGTATGTAAGAAATACATTAAAAGACTACAAAAGAAATACATTTCTCAATCAAATGAATTAAAAGACTGGTGAAAGGGGCTTCCCTGGTGGCGCAGTGGTTGAGAGCCCGCCTGCCGATGTAGGGGACACGGGTTCGCGCCCCAGTCCGGGAGCGTGCCGCGGAGCGGCTGTGCCCGTGAGCCATGGCCGCTGAGCCTGCGCATCCGGAGCCTGTGCTCCGCAACGGGAGAGGCCACAACAGTGAGAGGCCCGCGTACCACAAAAAA
>NW_006782062.1:2526432-2548693 GCF_000442215.2 Lipotes vexillifer
AAAAAAAAAAAAAAAGACTGGTGAAGGGTACACAATATTCAATTCAGATGCTTTGCTGTGACTTATTTAGCTTCTGAAATTTCAGCCAAAATATTGAATCCCTCCTCTGAATGAATAACAAAAAGCTTAAGTAAATCTGCAAATACTGAAACCCCTATTTTTTTTTCATGGATATAATTTTTTTTAAATGAACTCTACAACATTTTTATTCCTTAATTGTTCCTCAGGTAAAACAAAGGGCAATAACCAATCTCTGTAAGAACCCAGAGTCCCACCCCAGTTCCATCATGTCACAGTTCCTATCATTTCCATATCAGAACAGAAATACATACGCATTCTCAGAAGAGAGGACAGAACTGTGGAAAGAGACTTGATTCAGACTTCAAACTCTCCAATTTATTATCTAGGTGATTATAAACAAGAATGATGGTCTCCTCATCTATAAAACAGAAATATTAACAGCCTCACAGAGTTACAGAGACATTTAAATAAGATATCTACTCTCTCTCTCAGAACACTCACTCATCTTTCCATTTTTTGTCTGATTTTAATTTACTTTTTCATATATCAAAAAACTTTAAACTAATCAAAATGTCTCTTGGTGTCTCCGACACATTTAATATGTTTCTATGTACTCTGTTCTAAACTCATAAACCCTTATGCTCTAAATCATTTTTAAAAAATATCAGATTAGGGGCTTCCCTGGTGGCGCAGTGGTTGAGAATCCGCCCGCCAATGCAGGGGACACGGGTTCGAGCCCTGGTCTGGGAAGATCCCACATGCCGCGGAGCAACTAGGCCCGTGAGCCACAACTACTGAGCCTGCGCGTCTGGAGCCTATGCTCCGCAACAAGAGAGGCCGCGATAGTGAGAGGGCCGCACACCGCGATGAAGAGTGGCCCCCACTTGCCGCAACTAGGAAAGCCCTCGCACAGAAACCAAGACCCAACACAGCCAAAAATAAATAAATAAATATTTTTTTTAAAAATCAGATTACAATGAACTCAAAATGATTCCATTAAAATCTGACTGGAAATGAATGTCAAATCAAGATGGTCCTATATATGTAGAAAAATAAGAACGTTAGCATTTTTTTAAAAAAAGATCCTCCTTACAGGAGGAAACAGTAATCATAGCGTAGGAGAAAAAATAGGCATTATGAAGGGACTCTGTTAAAAAGAACCAAGAGAAAAATCAAAAGATATGACTGAAATTAACTGGCTTACAGAAAAGGACAGAACATGAAGAAGCAAACAAACAGTTACATTTGGAAACTCCTGTCTTTTACATACCAAATTTCAGTATGTTAGTTTTTCTTTGGAGCAAAAACTTAAAACTCAAATTTTTTAAAAAATCAATACTATCCCCTGGAAAGATGGATGGATTGATGCAAGAAAGCAAGGAGAAGAAGACCCCAAATGGCTTCCATACACCTATGAAATACGGCCTGTAGTTTCAAATTTGGCTACACTGCTAATATTAGACAAGGCAGCTCAATCCTAAATGTGTCAGACCCTATTAAGACTGAATTTAACAGAATGAGGTCAGTGTGAGAAGTTGCAAAAACTTAAAAAAATAAAGCCAGAAAATAATCAATGACAGGACACCTCTTGTTTTAACACTGTTCCATTAAATATTCATCCCTCTATGTAGGTGGAAGTCCTTGCTCACTTTATTTTGGGTTCCCTGAGACAAAAAGAGAGGTACATTTTATTTCTGGTTGCATGGTGCCTATACTAAGAACTTGCAGAACAGACACCAAGTTATCTGAAGCATGAAGATCAATTTTTAAATAGCAACATCAGCTCACCATAACAAGTTCTACTATCACATTTAATTTAAGGATCAAATCCATGAAAGAATCCACACCTTCTTTGCCTTCCAAATAAAACCACAGTCACTCAGGTTCCATTTTAGACAGTTGTATCAGCCTCACATCACACAACAAACATCCAGTGGTAAAGATGAAGGCATTCACTTAACTACAAGTCCAATGTGCATGTGCTCTGCTCTTTTCAGCTTATCATTTGTTTTGTTTTTAATAGAAAATAAACCATACATTTTCAAAGGGATACTTGCTCAGACATAAGCAAAGGCATAGACCCCTCTGAAAGAAATTCAGCCTGTAGCTATTTTCAGCTCCATCCATTAAAAGGAAAAAAAAAAAAAAAAAAACCCAAAACTAAGAGAGCTTTTCAATGTAACCCTCTTACTATTGACTTGAAAATTAGTTCTCCAGAGGCATAAATTCTCAACCAAAATAAAATAAATACTTCACACAATCTTGTCTATATGGCAGTGCCATTCATGCTTCACATTTAGTAATACCACTTCAAAAGTACAGGACAATGAAAGACAGATAATAAATAATGACAATGAACTTCTCTACAGTGAACAAAACAAATTATTTTACAGATGACACGCTTGAGAAGTGGAGAGTAAAAGGGAACAGATCACTAGCTCCTCAATACGCACCACACTGCTTCCTGGGAGTTACCTCTTGGTAGGGTTACAACTCTGGGGTCTTATCCTCAGTCTGGCAAGCCGTAATTTACTTTTATCTGTTCTCTTGGGATAATCAAGTTCTAGGAGAACAGATGTTAACAAAATACACTAGAACAATTTATGAATGAGAAGAATGATTTACTAATTTACACTGATAAATATAGTTGCCAGTAGACTAGAATGTTCATCGATGCAACGGAGACTGGCAGTGTCCAGCCCGTAACCCCTGATCACTCAGTTTTCCTTAGGAACTAGGCAGTTTCTTACTGCAGACACCTGAGGGTCATCTCTGGCCACAGTTAGGTCAGAGGGGAAGTTCTAAGGAGCTGATGCCCTCCCCTTCCCAAAGCATAACTCCACCAATAAGGAATGGTGTTGGAGGACAAAGTACCCCAACTTTCTTGACCCATGAGTGGAAGAGCTGAGAGGCATGTTCTACATACTGGCTCCCAGAGGTCCCCACAAGATGTGAGTCCCAACTGCCTAAAATATTAACTTACTCAAAGGCATCTTGTACTGGCCTCCTTATCTTCCTTTTCTCATTTCCCCACAGGAACTTCCTGGGTTCAGCTTTCAAATAAAATGATTATAATCGAGGGTCTGATTCCACGGAAATCGAACCTAAAACAACTGGTCAGCGAGGTTCTATTCTTAGCAGGAAAATCTTGTTGTTAAACCAAATTAAGTTTTAGAAGCTGTGGGATAACTGTAGAATTAGAACAAGAGAAAAGAGGAGGCCTAAAGGGATTGGTCAACAAAGTTGATAGACATTTCTTGAAAATGAGAATCTATCTTTGGAACAGTTCACAAAGAAAAAAACATACAAATTGTTCTAAAACACATAAGATGCAAATTAGAGCTACACTGAGACACCATTTCTCAACTATCAGATTAAATATGTATATATCCAAAAAGTTCTGACTATATACTGTTTACAAGTGGGAAAACAGACACTCTCATACATTACTGGAAAAAATATAAGATGGCATAAAACCTACAGAAAAGAATTTGGCAAACTGCCTCAAAATTACATGAACATTTATATGCTCATACCTAAAACTGCCATTCGTGAAACAGCTAGGCTACATCTATGTAATGGACTACTCCACAGCTATTAAAAAGAATGAGGACTAACTCTATACACTACTATAAGGTGATCTCCAAAATGTTCAGTATATATATATATATACACATAGGTTTGCTTATTTTTAAAACTAGCAACCTAGTTAAACTTGGTTACCTATAAGGGGAAGAAGAAACTAAGTACATACTTCACTTTGAAGTAATATCAATGTTTTCTATAAAATTATAAGATTAAATCAATATTTTAAAATCCTAAAAATTAAAAATACAATGAAACAAATGGACCTGATTCTGTACCAAATTGGTAGAAAAATCATACAAGTGGATTTACTTTGAGTATATCAAAATACTGTGAATGTAAACCCCCAGTGGGTCATGGGCCAAAGAAAAAGCAGTTTTCAGTAATCGTATTGGTGGTACTGGTTTAAATATATAAAAATATATTTATAAAGATACAAATTATATTATGTACAATAATTTCATATTTATTTTATATATTTATATCTTACACATGCTGTATTTTATACCTTTAAATGATATATTGTTTTATACATTTATATGTTAAATATATATAACATTATACATAATATAAATATACAAAAGAAACAAGTTTACGTAAATACCATTAGAAAAAGAGATTTTTCAGCATGAGAAAGGATGGAAATATTGAAATCAAAGAACTTAAGTTTGAAAAATTAAAATCCAACATTTTTATCAGATACATCACAGACATACCAGACATCCAGAAACAACGAATACCCTTAGCACTAGACTGTGGCTCTACATACTACTTTTCACTAAAAGGAACTGGACTTTCTGGAGACACAGCTGATTTGGGGACTAAGGAAGAACATGTGCAAGATGAGCTCAGGAACATCTTGTTATGTCAAAAAGCAAGGAAGCTATCAGAGACTACTAGAGCTGTGTCAGAAACATTCAGAAGTCAATTTAAAAAGGCTCCTTTGGCCAAGACAATCTGAGTATCCTAAGAATAAGAATAAAAACTACAATGCAATAACATATCAAATATTTAAATCCCCAAGCTCACAGAGACACTTTTTAAAAAGTCTTTGTTGGTCTACTATTCCCAGCATTCTAGGAAACAACTTAGCACTTTGAAAATTGGAAAATAAACTTATCTACGAAACAGAAATAGAGTTACAGATGTAGAAAATTGGTAAATAAAGGGAAGAATCAAGAATTTGGTATGCCTTTCCTGTGCAAACTGTGCCACAGAGTAACCAAATATCTGATGAGGGAAGTTTCTCTTTATAGAAATATTACAGATAATAATGAGAGATGATCTAGGCAATGATCATCAATGGTCACCTAATATCACAAATAGAGACAAGCAAATATTATATGCCTCTTCATGGAATTACTTCGTACCACCTACAAAATATTCTGCCATCCTACCCCCACCCCAAAATAATGCAAAAAAAAAAAAAAAAACCTGAATTAGATTAATCTTTTAAATTAAAAAATTCAAGAGAAAGAGAGGCATTTTACTACAGGGATGCAATTAACAAAATACAGAAAGAGGAAACCCTGCAAGACAAATAAAAAGGAAAATATAATAAAGAGGTAAAGCATAAGCTCTACGTAGCAACCAAGTGTAATGTATGGACTTTGTTGTCAATCTGTAAAAGCTCAAACTAAAAGGATATATGGTGATACTAAGAAATTACTGTCATCACCTCACACCCATTATTAGAGTGCTCACTACCCCAAAATGAAACAAACCAACCCTCCAACCCTCACAACAGCCAAAAACTCTCACAGAAAATAACAGGTACTGGCAAGAATGTAGAGAAATCAGAACCCTGTGCATTAGTGTTGGGAATGTAAAATGGTGCAGCCACTTTGGAAAAGCATACGGAGCTTCCTCAAAAAATTAAAACTAGAATTATCATATGACCCAGCAATCTCACTTCTGGATATTGATCCAAAAGAATTGAAAGCAGGATCTTAAAGAGATATTTGCACTTTCATGTTCACTGCAGCATTCGTCACCATAACCAAAGTTGGAAGTAACCCAAATGTTCATTGATAGATGAATAAAGAAAATGAAATATACATACAAAACTTCCACCTTTTAAAAAGTAGAAAATCCTGTCATAAGCTACAACATAGACAAACCTAGAGAACACTACTCTAAGTTAAATAAGCCAGTCACAAAAGACAAATACTGTATAATTCCACTTATATAAAATACTTAAAGATGTCAAACTCATGAAAACAAAACGTAAAATGATTGTTGACAGCGGCTGGGGAAGGAACAAATAGGAGATTTTGTTCAAAGAGTACAGAGTCAGTTTTGCAAGATAAAAAATTTTTAGAGATCTGTTGTACAACAATGTGAATATAGTTAACACTACACTTAAGTGTACTAACTGTACACTTAAAAATGGTTAAGATGGTAAATTTTACATTATGTGCTTTTTACTATAATTTTTAAAAGTATATTTAAATGCCTTTTCAAATAAAAAAATTACTGTCAATTTTTAAAGTGGGATAATGGTACTGTAGTATATACTTTTAAAAAGCCCACATCTTCCATCGATACCTACTGAAATATTTAATGTAATCATGTGACATATGTATTGGCTCCAAAATAAATGGGGGCTGGGGTGGGGAAGAACGAGGCATAACAACATGGGAGCAAAGCGGTTACAGGAAACAAAGCTGGTGATGCTGCAGCTGGGTGAGAGTTCATCATGCCATTCTCTCTAGTGTGTATCTAAAATTTTTCACACTAAATAATAATATACACCTACTGGTCACTGGGTTCTATTAATGCAATAATTACAGAAAGCAGCATGAAACATTTATACTGAAAAGCAGCTGTAAATCATGGTGACTTAAGGTGCTATGAGGGTTAAAATAACTTGCACTTAGGCAAATGAAGAGTGAGGCAAAAAAAAGAATATTCATGGTTCTTATATGAAAAACAAAGTTGAAGTGGGTGTGGGGGGTGGCAGAGGCGACTTTTCACAAAGCATTCCTTTATGGCATTTCCAGAGAAAAACACGTGAGATAGTACACAGCACAGATTTAACCCCGAACACTACTACATTGCTCAGGCTCATGGGAAAACCACCATTTTGAACCCAGTATCTATAAACTTACTAGCACATCTTACAAATGAGTAGAAATGGCTTTGATGTCCACAGCTAGACTATAAGCAAATTTGTGTAATCCTGACCTTTTTCATCTTTCACACTAACACATATACAGAATTAACTCTAACATAAACATTTGTGATGGCAAATGTGTTTGAGATAATCTGATTTAAAATACAGTCTACAAGCTGTTCCCCAAACAAAACAAAATGACACGCAGGCTATGTGAGTGGCACATTACAAAGTCACCTGAGGACAGGCACTTAGAAGAGAAAGCCAGTAGCATGGCACTTGGCTCTCAGACACCCAACACCCACCCAGAAGCAACTCGCTTCTCAGGGGAAACGTGCCACAAATAGCTAAGACTCCAACAACCAAGAAAAATGCACAGGTTTCAAACGTGAACTTCAAAAAAGCCAGATACTCAAAATGCCTAAGATGAGCTGCTTACGTGATAAAGTGTAGTGCTCCAGAAGAAACAGCAGATTTAATGATGGTTAATGAGTCACCCAGGTACCATAAAGAACCCAGCAAGTATTTTCATGTATTAATGAAGAACAGTGTCATCCTTCGTGCTAGGTAAAGCCAAAACAAAAATCCTTATTTTCCCCAACATTCCCCATTAACTACTGGGGGGGGGGGGGGGGGGGGGGGGGGGGGGAAAATTGAAATGCTATGCAACTGTAAGTGCTATGCCTCTCCTGTTTTTCCCCCTTTGAACAGATGTGTTTTAGCACTTATTTTTTGACTGTTATACCATTAGCCTGATAATTAGTCTCTTTAGTTGAAGGTCTTTAGATTGAAAGGAACAGTATTCAAAAGGCTGCACCAGAATAACTACAACAGGGGAGTCTCATTCACATCTGAACTAGAATTAGATGACAAGACCCTGGACTTTGAGTTAATGCCATAATTGGATGAAATCTTGGAGTCTTCAGAGCAGGGTTGCTTGAGTTTTGCATGTGGGAGACATGAAATCTTGTGGCTGGGGGGGGGGGGGGAGGAGGAAGGGAGAAGAAAAGGAGGTTGGAGAGGGGGAGAGGTCGTTTTCTTTTCAGCAGTAAGAATTCAGAAGATAGTTTAGGCAGAGGAAATCTTATTGACATACTGACAAGTTCATCTTTAAAATGAATCATTTCCTAGGAATATTTTCACAGATAACTTTCACATCTCACTCACTCATCCTGGTTCTAGTTAATTTTTACTACTTTTTATTTCAGACTGATGCATCTATAATTTCCCACCAAATTCTATAAACCATAGTTTCTATAGCTCCCTGATTTAATATTTAAAATAAAAATATAAGTAAAAATAATTAAAAGTTTTGATAATGCACTACAGAAAACAATGTTGTTAAGCAATTAATTCTTTAAAAAACAAAAATAAATAAAAACTTATTCTCCTGCTATTTACTGATGCCCCAAATACAGGGCCATACCATTTATATAAGGAATTACTTTTTGTAATTCTGAATCCTAATGAACCATTCTGAATTCTAATGAACAGTGATGAGATCACTTAGCCTATAGCTAGAATAAACATTAGAAATTTAGTCCAATTCCATCACCAAATTTTACAAGAGTACTTGCCAAAAGTCATCCAAGACATATGCAGCAGAGAGCAACTCCCAATTCCCACAGAGTCCAGTGGTCTTGCTGCTATATAACATAGTGGACATTTTCATTCCACAGAGAAAGGATTCTAAATGACCTTGTTAAACAAATAAGAATGGTTCTCCTGAAAATTATCCACTAACTAAAGACAGGTAGAATTTTGGCCATTTAACTGCCCATTAACTATAAATATTAGGAGAAATCCAATATGATTATTTTAGTAAGATGATGGACAAAAACACAAGAGCCATTACTGCCACTCTAACTTAAGTTTAATGAGAAAATTTTATTCACAAAATATAGTCTCCATGTTAAAATATAAGACCTTAACTGTATAGTAACACTTTTCATTCTGATAACCATAGCCAAGATAATAGAAATCTTCAAATTAGAGGTTTTGCCTTTTTTAAAAAAAACACCAAATAATCAAACATTATTTTAAGTACCTTAAAAATTACGTTTTTTTATAAAACATTTCTTCAGTTTGAGAACACATGTATTTTGTCAAATTGTGAAAAACTTCCGAAATTCTTAACAGATTCTTAAAAATAAGAGAATAATAAAAACAGAAATTAAAACAAGCTCTGACAAAAAGAGTAGGAGGAATTCTTACCATTGGCAGTGCATTGATGTGGGGATGTACAACTGAATGTCTGGTACTGCCAATCACAAATTGCTGTTGCTGATGCTAAGAAAAAGGAAAGTAAAATATTCAGTGTGTCTTAAAACAAATCCAGTTTAAAAGATTTCCCTTACCAAATTTCACATGTATGAAATACTATTTATGTCTTTAAGGTCCCAACCAGTGAGTATCTTTCTCCTCCTAAGCAACTGCTGTCATAAACAGCAGCAACTTTTGAGCGTGTAGTATGTGGCAGGCACTGAATCTTTACAACATTCCTAAAAGGTTGACACAATGAACAGAATGAGACTCAAAAGAGATGAATTTGCATAAAGGAGGCACTCACCCCCATTCAACTCAACTCATGCAAATACTACTGCAATAGGGCCCAGTATAGCAGGTTCATAATCCATCATCAGGAGCTGTAAAGAATGGTATAACCTTATATGCTATATATTGTTTAATACAATAAAGAGAAATACCTAATTGGTTTTGAAACAATTTCAATCAAAACTAATTAAACCTTATCTCTTCAGAATTTATATTCTACGGAGTTTACCCATTCTTCTCAATTGCTGACTCACAGCACATTATTTTCCAAGAACCATTTTTGCAAATATACAAGTGGTTTTTCACAACGCTGTCAGAGTGGCGACTCAGAACACTGACCAGGGCAGCCCACCATGTGCAAGCGTAGAGCGCATTTTTCTGCAGGAGTACAAGCTGATGCCAAACAAAGAAATGCAAGAGTTTTTCTTCGTACACCAAAAAGGTGAATTAAGTCAGTAACGCTAAAAAGATAACTAAGCAAATACACTGAATAAATACAGAAAGAATTTAATCCCTTGAAATTTGCTCCTCTCTGATTTTATCTTTAATTGATTGGAACCCTCATTTGTGCTCATTACCAACTCCAAGGCCACACTAAATAACTTCAGTGCTGCTATGTAACTTTCAGACAGTTGAGCTGTAGGAATTAAATAATAGGAATTAAAATAATTCCTATTTTAATTCCTAGGAATTAAAATAATATTTATTAAACACACCACACACTTATAACTGGAATTATAGACAGCTATATCAACATACGATATTCCACCAGCCTTTTGGGGTTCAAGACAGGTAAGTGAGCCCCAAGGCTTTCTGGCAGAAAACATTTGTGAGCTAGTTAGTAGGTATTTTCTAGCACCTATTGAGGAAATGTCCTATAGACATCATGATTGAGTTCAAATAAAAACTAGATTACTGCTAAGCTCTGTCTAACTCAGGGTCATTTATTATGAACATCCATTATTTTACTATAAACTCTTCATGAATTTTTGAGCTCTAAGCTATGTAGTTTGGCATACATTCATTCTAATTGTTTATAAATAATTAACATATGCTACTAAATTTCATACATTTTAAAACACACAAAACCGAAGTAAAAAATAAAGATAAATTATTTACATATTTACAGTGATACAATCTTGTTTATAACATTCTAGGTCCTAAACTTTTAAATGTCTTCTTAATCATGATAATTTTATATCATTATTAACTACTATCTCAAGCCACAATTTAGTCTTAGAGTAAGGTTCATCAGTACTAATAGTGAACATATGCCTGTCTGTCAAATATCTTTCTTCAGAATCTCCAATTTTTTCAGCCATCTTCTAAAATAATTATAACATGGCAGATGAAAAGCTTATTCTAATAGTTTAAGTAACAGCTCTACCATTTTCTTGTTTCCTACTCTTATTCATGTTTCTTATATTCAGTTTCTTTGCAGGAATGTTTACATTATTAGTCTGTTTTGTGGGGTTTGGTTAAAACTGGATAATATAATCCACAAATCTGTAACATCAAACACAAGCAAACATACATTAATAAGCTCAAATGCATGGCAATTCCCAGAAATGGAATGAATGAATGGGAGTGCCACTGTTGCCCTACGGAACCCCCAACTCTTTTGAACACCGTTATGTACCACATGTTATACATGACTCTCTGACATCACAGCCAAATGAGGGTACAAATTAACCGCAATATTAAATGTTAATTATATTTAATTGTTAAAATCTCGAATTGCACACTGTACCTCAATGGATATTTGTTTTCACTACTATTGTTGTGTGTACAAACTCACACACATGTACCTTAGGGAAATATTAAATCAGATCATTCCAGTTGCTAGTCTTTCTTTTACCTCCTCTCCCTGGTTCTCTCCTCTTACTTTTTTGTGGTGAGTTCTTCTCTCATCACTCTCACAGAGGTCTCTAATCTCAGTTTTCTCTAAACGTATTTTCTCTTCCCTTCTTTTCCTCATTCATCCATTCACTCATTCAGCTTTTCCTATTAGACTACAGCTCCTTATGGGAAAAGGCCACAAAGGTGATTTAATAAATATTGAAGGGGTTAAATATCTGATTCTAGGATCTGAAGGGTGAATAAATCTGTGGAAAATGGTGTATCAACAGGTTTGCCCATTTGCACATACAATAAAATCTGAAAAAATGAGAATTTTTTCCCCCCAGCCACACCATGTGGCTTGCAGATCTTAGTTCCCCAACCAAGGATAGAAGCCATGCCCCCTGCAGTGGAAACGCGGAGTCCTAACCACTGGACCACCAGGGAATTCCCAGGAAACTTTCAAAAACGTATGCAGGGATGTATTTTGGTTTCTGTATTAATGTTTTCCTAGTTGACCCATTTACCTATGCCCTGGCCATGGTGCAGTGCATTTCTAAAGCATACATCACAATTCTTCAGCTTTATAAAATGAGTATCTGAATTTTAAAAGATAAAATTATATATTCTACAAAGGAATTATAAAAATCTAAGGTGATTTAAGATAATCCAATAGAATATATATTAAAGCTATTTGTACTAAAGTGATTCAAATTGTCCAAAAACCAAAACCATGTGTATCCTTAACAACTGCCTTTATAATCTCACTTGCTCAACCTCCTGTACTCTCGCTGCAGCATATCACCCTCTCTGTTCTCTGCACTCTTAGGCTGCCATGACACTGCTCATTCCTCTGCCAGAAATGTCCTCCTACTGTGGCTCTGCCCACAAATCCAGTCCACCTCCTCTTTCAAGGTTCAGCCCAAATCAGCTTCCTCCCTTGATTACTTACCCACTGAGAGAGAAAGACCAGTCTCTCTTACCACAGCTCTGAAATGCCTTTTTCTCTCACCATGCCTCCCCTATCAGACCTCCCCAGGCCAGGGGCTAATCTGCTCATGTTGCTGTCCCACCACAGAAGAATAGTGCCCTGAGCATACACAGTTCTTGAGATACATTTATTGATAAAATGATATAGTATCTAAATGTGTGGGAATAGGTACATACATATTCGAGAATAAAACACAGTAGATACTGAATTACAACACAAATAAATCTCAGTGATAAGGAGGAACTCAACAGTGAATCTTGTTTTGTTTTTTAAAAATACTTAGGAGAGCCTGGCTATACCAATCATTTTAGTATCACTTCCAGAAAGTGGCCAATAAAGGTTGATCTTTTGCCGTTAAAAAAAAAAACTCTATGATAAGTCACATTATAAAATGTGTACAGCGAACAACTACTTGGTGTACTACATAAACTAAACCTATGTGCTTTACTTCTTGTGATGAAATAAACGTTTGTAGGCTTTGGTTCTGTCTCCAAACAAAACGCTTTGCTTTTAGAATCTGTATTTCAGAACATTTTATCTAAAATAAATGAAGTATTAATCTTTCAGTAAAGAAACTGACACTGCTATCTCAGCAGACATCATCTTAAATCTACCACCTATACATAATTAGGATTTTTTTAAGATGCAAAAATCCTATAAAACAGCACAACAATATATTTTGACTGATCTTCAAACATACTACCCTGCAGTCTCCAAAGGCAAATTTATTTGATTTACAGATCTCTTTTAAAAGCTAATGGATTGGACTGGAAGAATCAATATTGTGAAAATGACTATACTACCCAAAGCAATCTACAGATTCAATGCAATCCCTATCAAAGTACCAATGGCATATTTTTACAGACTTAGGACAAAAAAATCTTAAAATTTGTATGGAGACACAAAAGACCCCAAATAGCCAAAACAATCCTAAGGGGAAAAAAGCAGAGCTGGAGGAATCAGACGCCCTGACTTCAGACTACACTACAAAGCTATAGTAATCAAGACAATATGGTACTGACACAAAAACAGAAATATAGATCAATGGAAAAGACAGAAAGCCCAGAGATAGAAAGCCCAGAGATAATCCCATGCACCTATGGTCAACTAATCTATGACAAAGGAGGCAATGATATACAATGGAGAAAAGACAGCCTCTTCAATAACTGGTGCTGGGAAAACTGAACAGCTACATGTAAAAGAATTAAATTAGAACACTCCCTAACACCATACACAAAAATAAGCTCAAAATGGATTAAAGACCTAAATGTAAGGCCAGAAACTATCAAACTCTTAGAGGAAAACACAGGAAGAACACTCTTTGACGTAAATCACAGAAAGATCTTTCTTGACCCACCTCCTAGAGTAATGGAAATAAAAACAAAAATAAACAAATGGGACCTAATGAAACTTCAAAGCTTTTGCACAGCAAAGGAAACTATAAACAAGATGAAAAGACAACCCTCAGAATGGGAGAAAATGTTTGCAAACAAATCAATGGACAAAGGCTTAATCTCCAAAATATATAAACAGCTCATGCAGCTCAATATTAAAAAAACAAACAAGCCAATCAAAAAATGGGCAGAAGACCTAAACAGACATTTCTCCAAAGAAGACATACAGATAGCCAAGAGGCACATGAAGAGATGCTCAACATCACTAATTATTAGAGAAATGCAAATCAAAACTACAATGAGATATCACCTCACACCAGTTAGAATGGGCATCATCAGAAAATCTACAAACACCAAATGCTGGAGAGGGTGTGGAGGAAAGGGAACTCTCTTGCACTGTTGGCGGGAATGTAAATTGATACAGCCACTATGGAGAACAGTATGGAGGTTCCTTAAAAAATTAAAAATAGAATCACCCTATGACCCATCAATCCTACTACTGGGCATATACCCAGAGAAAACCATAATTCAAAAAGACACATGCACCCCAATGTTCAATGCAGCACTATTCACAACAGCCAGGTCATGGAAGCAACCTAAATGTCCATTGACAGACGAATGGATAAAGAAGATGTGGTACGTATATACAATGGAATATTACTCATCCGTAAAAAGGAACGAAATTGGGTCATCTGTAGAGACGTGGATGGACCTAGAGACTGTCATACAGAGTGAATTAAATCACAAAGAGAAAAACAAATACTGTATATTAACACATGTATGTGGAATCTAGAAAAATGGTATAGACAAACCAGTGTGCAAGGCAGAAACAGACACACAGATGTAGAGAACAAACGTATAGACACCAACGGGGGAAAGCGGGTGGGGGGTGGTGTAGGTGGGATGAATTGGGAGATTGGGATTGACGAGTATACATTAATATGTATAAAATAGATACCTAATAAGAACCTGCTGCATAAAAAAATAAAATTCAAGAGAAAAAAAAAAGCTAATGAATTATGAGCCCCTTCCCCAGAAAAAAGTACAAACAAAAAAATATTTGCTTATAATTTATAGTAGTGACATAATCTAATCTAGAACCTAGTGGTCAGTAACAAAGTCAAGAATGTGTACCTGATGTCCCTAAGGAACAGAAGTTACAAATGAATTTTTTAAACTTGGAGAATTGGGGGAAATCATCTCAAGAATTAAGAGAAAAACATAACAATGCTATCATAATTAACCTGCTTAGAAAGGTTTTTGTTAAGTGAACTTCTGGGCAAAAGAAAAGTCACTGATAAAGTTCAAATTAAATTGCTTAGCACAAGATTCAGAGCACAATAAATAAATGGTGATTACCTCCAACTGGAACTTTTTTAAAAGGAATATATTTGTAAATCAAAGTTTCAAGTGAATCTTCTCAATTCCACTGATCCATTTCACACAGAATGACTTTGTTAGTTGCCTTCTACAACATGGCAATCTCAAGTAACATACTACACATTCATCAAAGCTCTAAAGCATTATATCCCGCACTCTCCTCACCCTATTCTCATTTCCCACGGAATCATATACACAGATAATATTCTGGGCAGCCAAAAGATGAGGTGAGTGAAAAGGGGGAAGGAGCTAGGACAGAGGGTTATCTTAAGAAAACTGACCCTGAGATCAGGCTCAGAGGCAGAACAGTCAGGTCAAACACAACTCTGCCATCACTGACTCTGATTTTCACTTCGCTTTGTTATTTAAGTGATTTAGAAAAAACGAATTTAAAAGTTGTATATTATGATCCCAAATTTTCTAAAACTAAAAAATACACAAGACCACAAACCCACACAAAGAAAAATTTAAACATGCACTGGTGTCTAGTCATCCAATTATTACTTCAGTTGAGTTAGTTTCACTGGTAGTATCACATGTGGTTGAATTTTATATTAAATTTATACCAAAAAAACACTATTGTGCAGAAAAAGACAAAAAACTATCAAGGACCCCAAAATTTGCCTGTCAGGAAGTAAGCAATGCAATTAAAAACAATAAAAACAATAAACTCTCTCATACAAAGCCACAGAGATTTTTAAATTAAAGGTTAGTTTGGGCAGTTTCAAGTGTTATTAAAAGTAAAATTTATTTTTAGGCACTAACATCCACCCATCAAAGGCTTCCAGTTCACTAACTTTCAATGGTAGAGAACTTGAATATGAGAAAAGGCTCAGACTCAAACTTAAGTTGTGATGCTAGAAAGGTGATATTAAAAAAAAAATGTATGAAATGGAATATTACTCAGCCATAAAAAGTAATGAAATTGGACCATTTGTAGAGATGTGGATGGACCTAGAGTCTGTCATACAGAGTGAAGTCAGAAAGAGAAAAACAAATATCGTATATTAACACATACATGTGGAATCTAGAAAAATGGTATAGATGAACCTATTAGCAGGGCAAGAATAGACACGCAGATGTAGAGGACACGTTGACACAGTGGGGGAAGGGGAAGGTGGGACAAATTGGGAGATTAGGATTGACATATATACACTACCATGTGTAAAACAGATAGCTAGTGGGAACGTGCTGTATAGCACAGGGAGCTCAGCTAGGTACTCTGTGATGACCTAGATGGGTGAGGATGGTGGGGCGGGGGGGAGGTTCAAGAGGGAGGGGATATACGTATACATATAGCTGATTCACTTTGTTGTACAGCAGAAACTAACACAACATTGTAAAGCAGCTATACTCCAATTAAAAAAAAATTTTTAGATGTATGAATAAATATAATATTATTATCATTTACTTTTTTAAAAGGTGAGAACATCAACATTGTGCAACTGTAACTAATTTCTTTTTTCCTCCCCCCCAAAAAAACTGTTAATAAATTAATGGTGCAACTTATAACTTAAGATGCCTTAGAAATATGACAGATCTGACATTGTTTTCTTCTTAAGGCAAAGCTGATAGAAACTAAATCTTTTTTTTTTTTTTTTAAGTAGTTTGGGAGGAAGAAACAAGTAAAAGGAGGCAATAGAAATAGCATAAGGATCTAAGAAATAAGGGGACTGAAAAAAAAAAAAACTAAACTTTCCGTATTCCAAATTTGCCTAAGACCACACAGGTAGGTACCTTGGCACTTAACAAGTTAGAAGGAAAAATTGACATAATTCCAAATCTTATTAGATTATTTACTCTTCCCAAGGGTTGAATAATTGATTCAAGACACCAAAAAATTTGAATAGTTAATTAGGCTAAGACAACACAAAAATTCTGTTGAACAATCCATTCCCAGAAGAAACGAGAACAGCTTTGTCAGGGATGTTGGGTCTTTGATTAACTCTGTCCTACAGAAATACCTTTCCAGATTCTAACCTGTGACATAGTGGGTCCTTCACTTGGATTTAGTTGGTCTAAGGTAGAATCTGCACATCCGTTGAATTTAAAAGCTCCCACAGATGATTCCAGTGGGGTTGAGAACCACTGGACTACGTGGCAGGAAAGGGCAGGATAGGGAGTTTTACTAGTCAGAGTCTAATTATTAATCTATGGGGCTGGGGGTGGGAGGGGGAAAGCACAGAGGGATCACTTCTTTCAGTAACATTAGCATTGCAGAGTGAGTCCTCTCATTCTCAGAACCAGAGTGGGAAACATACTACACTGAGTAAAAGTTTTATTAATTTGATTTTAAGATTAACAAAAGAAACAAAAGATAAATGATAAACTCAATCCTTCTCCCTAAAAATGAATTAGGAAAGGAAGGACAATAATAATGAGGACATCTCAAACAGAAAGAGAGCCAGACAGACCACAAAACAGGAATTATCTTTTAACAAGGCACAAAAGGAACACTGCTGATACCTACATTTAGATAAAAAGACACAGAAAGACCAAATGAGACTCAGCTTTGTGTCACAAAATGCTAAGTACTAGATAGAGGTTATAGAAAGATATTTTTTCTGCTCACTCTAATGAAAAACTGTTCTACAAATCAATGGAAATTTTTAAACAAAACCTGGATTCTCACTCAGCAAGGAAGTTATTACAGTGGGATATGATACAGGGTTGTATGTGTGCCCTGTCCAATTCCTTCCAACTCATTCAAGTATGCTATCAGGGCCACCAATAACCTCTGCAGCACCTTTGTGCAAATTAGACACCAACAGGACAAATTAGAAAAAAAAGAGAAGGCATATTACAGTACAGAGAGTTAAGAGCCTGAACTGTGGAATCACACAGCTCTGAAATTACAGCTAGATGATCTAAGCCAAGGTACTTAACCTCTCAGTGCCTCAGTTTCCTCATCTGTAAAATAAACTGTTATGACAGTAGAAAAACTTAATATTTATAAAATGCTAAACAGTGCCTGGCACAGAATTCAAATCATTTAAAAATAATACATATTAAGTAAAGAGGCCTTTCCTCTGAGAAGATACAGTCCCAATACCAGGGAAAATGGCTTGGCTGACAGTGTGGCCTGAATGTCAGCACCCACTTGTCCCCTTGGCTGCGAACTTCTGTGCAGGACACCAACTGCCCATTCATATTCTGCTATGCTGTGTGCTGTATGACTGTAGAGTCCAGCTTTGTCTTCTGTGAGCTGATATAAGAGCATTACTATATGCACACACAAAAAAGAGTAATGGTGGATAAAAGTCTTAAATTACAACAGATTTGCAGTGTGCATGAACATGACAGTTATCTTAACCAGTGTGACCACACGGAGTGACAATGAACACACACTGAAGCAGAGCCTCTTCAAAACTAAGTCTTCAACTTTCAGTTTGTAATAGAAAGGAATATGCTCCTTAACTTTTTTTAAAAAATTAAGAACATGCCAGCAGATAATTACTGAAATGAAACTGTCATTCTGAAGTACTCTAGACACAAAAAGAAAAAATATATTTACATTAAATTAGCTGTTAGGTTCAGAATTTTAAAATATTACATTTCTATCTCTACTCAGATTCAGAAGAGTCACTCTTCTGTGTCTTAAGAGTATTTCCTTACATATAGCTTAAGGTATAATCTAGACAGTACCAACAAATGTTTTGCCTTCAGTAAGTTAAAACAAATTGCTCATTTAACTACCATGTTTCTATCAGAATGGCAGTCAGAAATACACCCCTTTAAGAAATCAGGGCTGTCTTTTAACATAATTCATTCTGAGTATATTATAAAATAAATTACATATTCGTAATTCTATAATATGCCTAATTCTCATCTGATGTTGGTCTGCCAAACTGCTTTCAATTTCACCAAATTTAAAATAAAACATTTAAACCAGCAAATACACTGTGTTGTCTGCCTGATCCACTCAGGACACACAAACACAGGAATAGGGACACACATATACACTTTTCACACTCACTCTCTCCAGGGGGTCATGAAAAGAAAGAAGACCACCTTTCTTAGGTAATTCTATTTACTTACTTCAATACAAAACACTACTCCTCTCCCTGCCCACCACCCAAATTACAATAAAGCACCAACGGAGACTATATGAATACTACAAAGGTTCCACCTGACTTTCCACTCACTGTCATGCAATGGTATAGAGGTTGACACTATGGCCAGAAAGTAAACATTTTTGGTTTTGCGGACCACACAAGTCTCTCACAACCACTCAACTCTGCTATTACAGTGCAAAGCAGTCACGGGCAATATAGAAATGAATGGGTATTTCTGTTTACACAAAAACTATTCAAAACACACATACAAAAAAAAGGGCTACAGGCAACACTTTTTGCCCCTGAAGTAATGCCCAAGATCATCCAAAATTCTACTGATCGAGGACAGAGCATAACACTTTTAGGTTAAACAAAATTTAAAAAAAAATTTTTTTAAATCAAATAAAGTAAACAGACCAAGCAAAAATAAATTACTCAAGCATTCTCCACTAGAACTATGTAACCATTCTATGGGAAGGTAATTTTCCAATGCATTCAAACATATTATCTTATATGGCACTATACATAATAATGAAGTTCAATCAGAAAGGAAGAGTCTT
Organism: Lipotes vexillifer; assembly: GCF_000442215.2. NCBI lineage: Eukaryota > Metazoa > Chordata > Mammalia > Artiodactyla > Lipotidae > Lipotes > Lipotes vexillifer. Next base: position 2,545,926 of record NW_006782062.1, read on the forward strand.
AAAACTCTAGTAATTTCTCTGCCATCTTCAGACTTCAAAGGCAGTGGAGCCAGAATGGAAAGAACGAAAAATTTCTACTCTTGCTGCTTAAAAACACAAGTCCTTCACATCACACCCTTACAACCATGAGCAAGTCCTCAGCGTCCTCATCTGCAGAATGAGGCTATTCTACAAGACTACACTCTGCTGAGACTGTGCGAGCACTAGAGAGCTTCACAGCAAGTATGAACATATAGTTTGGGTTATTGTAAGAAAAAAACAACAACTATGATTTAAAAACAAGAGAGCACCAATCCTATTAAATCTCTAAAGATGTTTTCACACAGAAATAATACTAATAAATATCAGCTACTTATAACTGCTTGTAGAGTGTAAAAAAAAAGGGTTAAGAATAGTACTGAGGGCTTCCCTGGTGGCGCAGTGGTTGAGAGTCCGCCTGCCAATGCAGGGGACACGGGTTCGTGCCCTGGTCCGGGAGGATCCCACATGCCGCGGAGCGGCTGGGCCCGTGAGCCACGGCCATTGAGACTGTGCGTCCGGAGCCTGTGCTCCGCAACGGGAGAGGCCACAGCAGTGAGAGGCCCGCGTACCACAAAAAAAAAAAAAAAAAGAATAGTACTGAAAGATTAAAAATTTAGGTTCTAAATAAAAAAACTTTATGACTTTTATGACTTACCATGAGATAAAAATAGCAATGGGAAATACTAAAAACAACAACAACAACAACAACAACAAAGAAAGAACAATGAAGGCACAGAAATATCAAAGTGGTCCTAGAAATGAACTCTCTTGGCCAGAGCAAATGGAAGCAAGAAAAAATGTTGGCCATAAGTTTTGCCAATACTAGCTAACGCTGACCAAGTAGTGAGTAAGAAGAATTATTTTGCATATTTTTAATTAAGAGAAAATGATCTTGTATTTTACTTTTTTGACACGGTTAGTAATAACTGGACACCAAAAATCACTTCTATAATGTGAACTAAACTGTTACTGCAAAAGATGTTTTCACATTTTCTAACACTCCTAAATCATAATATAATTCACAGATAAATCTGGGAAAGAAACAAGTAAATTGTGTATTTGTAATTATTTTTTTAAAAACAAGTTCATAAAATTATCTAGAGACACAATTGTATTTAAAACAAAATGTCAATTGTCTTATCTTCTCCCACTTCTCTAATATCAAAGCAACTAAAAATTCCGTCAACAACAAAGGATCCACATGCTATAAATGAACTCTCTCCATTAGAGATGCATCAGTCACTCAAGAAAAGGGAAACTGAGAAGAAAGCCAGATTCTCCTTCAGAAGACCAAGATGCAATGTAATTTAAAACCCATGTTTACCTCTGAACCAAGTTAAACAGTAGGTTTTGGGGGGTTTTTTTGTTTTGTTTTTTTTTAAGCTGACTCTAAGATGTATCCTGCAATAGACAACAGAACTCTGGAGAGAATGGAAAAGAGAGGGAGAGGGGAGAAAGAAGGGGAAGAAAAGTTTTATTAACATCTCTACCAGATACTGTTGACATTAACATTAACATCTATACTAGAGATCCATAATATTAACAATGGAACAAAATTACTATAATACATCAGTAAACAAAGATCCTTGCCCTCACAAAGTTCAAATTCCAGCAGAATTTAAAACTGTTATGTAAAAGGTGATAAATGCTATGAAGAATGAAAAAGGGAATTCCCTGGTGGTCCAGAGGTTAGGAATCTACGCTTCCACTGCAGGGGGCACGGGTTCCATCCCTGGTAGGGGAACTAAGATCCCGCATGCCATGGCGCAGCAAAAAAACAAATTTAAAAATATATAAAATAAATAAGAAACAAAAAGCAAACAACAGAAAAACACAAAACACATTTTTTAAAAAATGAAAAAGTCCAAATAGGGTGAAGAGAATTAGGAGTTTTCTGGGGGAAGGAGGAGCTGGTGCCCACACCGCAGTAGCAGTAGGATGGTCAGAACCGGTTTGTATTTCAATCGAGAGGTGGCAAGATCCTCAGGAAGCTATTGCACGTTCTATGTTTTGTATTCAGGCAATCATGTATGAAGATGTGCCTTATCTTGATGCTGTCAGCTTAGTGCTGGAAACAGAACCTCCATATTCACAAAATAGGTCATTTATATTTCAATTACTCTAATTTTTTTTCTCTGAAATGTCTGTTCTTACCTACAACTACTATGTATTATGAAGCTATAATTCCTAGGATAGATATTAGGCATTATAAGTGACAGGTTTATTTAAATATTTAGCATTATAATATTATGGAGGCCATCATAAAAGTTATCAAATGCAAAAGAAAAGATACGCTAAATAAGAGAACCTTCGTAACTGCTGCCCAGAGTCTGTTCAGTCAAATTATTTTTCATACAGGCATTCTTACAAAGTTAACATCAAAGAGCTTCAAACTTATTCAAGGCACAGGATACTGAAAAACAGAAAAATGTCACTGAAACGGAATGCCTGGTCACTTAAGTCCTACTACAGTTTAGAAAGAAGACTCAATTTTTTAATATCCACCAACTGCTTATATTGTGCCTAGTACTTCATACACTTACCTATACCCATCATCACCTTAAAATACTTAACTAGGGGGCTTCCCTGGTGGCGCAGTGCTTGAGAGTCCGCCTGCCGATGCAGGAGACGCGGGTTCGTGCCCCGTTTCGGGAAGATCCCACATGCCGCGGAGCGGCTGGGCCCGTGAGCCATGGCCGCTGGGCCTGCGCGTCCGGAGCCTGTGCTCCGCAAATGGGAGAGGCCAC
>NW_006782062.1:2548858-2572959 GCF_000442215.2 Lipotes vexillifer
AAAAAAAAAAAAAAAAAAAAAATACTTAACTAGGGAAAAAGAACTAAACACAACTGTGGATGTAAACCAAGGTGTCCTCAAATGCTTAAGGGTCTCTGGTCTTGTTCACCCTCCTCCCACTGTGTTCCATATTCTTTAGTAGAACAACAATAACTTCAACTGTAAAATCCTGGAAAAAATAAGAGTATCTCTATAGCTTGTACCCACTATCATACCTAAAATATAATTCTAGATTCCAGTGACGGGGATGGTAGTGCTGGTAAGATTTGTGGAGTGGCAACAAGATCTTACCTCTTCCTCCTAAGAAGGGAAATAAGCCAGAAATTGTTTAAAGAATATTTTGAGGAAAATCAAAGAGGATGAAAATCTGTTGTGATTGTTCATGGCCTCTTGATCTCAAGTCAAGGCTAACCAATCAGATGAAAAGAACTACCCTGATGATTCAGACTAGAGGAATTCACAAGACCTAAGCCGGCCACAGCTGTAACCTGTTCACTCAGAAGGCTGTAGGACAGGAAAGCCTATCAGGGTATCAGACAGCAGAACATGCAATCCAGGAGCTGCTGTCTTTGCACTTCTCCCTCCTACCACCACCACGTGACCGCTCAGGTAAAAGGGTGCAAGAATTCAGAGAGGGGTGTGGAAGCCACCCTGGCTTGGAAACCTTAAGCTCCACAGAGGAACCAATACCATCTTTTAAGAGTCTCATGGGTATAGCTTCCAGGGGACCCAACCCATCAAGGGACATGCTCAGTTAGAAGAATGTACCACGTCCTCCTACCAGGTATTCACTCCCACTCCAGATGCAACTCACAAGTCAGGGACCATTTTGCCACGCTCCACATTGGTTGGTAATATTGCTGACATTCCACCTTTATGTGTCACATGAAACACAGCTAAAAATTAAACCAAGGTCATTTATCCACAGAAAGAGAAAGGTTCGGTGAATCCTTTCCTCACAACACACCTGGGTCCTTATCCCTACTCTGCCTCTAGAATGTCAGTGGTCTTGGTCCTGTAACTTAAAGCTTCTATGGGACTAATTCAGCTCCTATATAAGCAATGACTGGGTTGAACTGTGAAATCCTTTGATGTCTTTTAAAAAGTAAGAACTAGGCTCACAAAAAAAAAAAAAACAGGCTCTCTGATTTCTGAAAAATAAAGGCAACACAGACATAAAACCAAACTAACTAAAAAATACCTCATAGGGAATTCCCTGGAGGACAAGTAGTTAGGACTCGGCACTTTCACTACCACTGGCCAGGACAGGAAACTAAGATCCCATAAGCTTCATGGTGCAGCCAAACAAACAAAAAAAAAATTTAAAATTAAAAGTATCTCATAAATAGCGTAGAGCATTTATTTTTGATGATGTGAAGGTTAAAGAAAGTAAAGCAGTCTAGTTTATAAAGAAATTGAGGCCCAGGGGTTCAATATTTCTTACCAGAAGTAACAAAATGAATACTGAACTCTGCACTGCTTATGCACTCAGTATCATTTAAATCTCCTAACCAACCCGTACAGTAGGTATCACTATCTCTGTTTCAGAAACAAGCTGACCGGGGCTCAAAGAAGTTATGAGACCAAGATCGACACTGATAGGCGGAAGAATAAGGGACGTCAGATGAGGGCTTAGACTCTCATCACTCTCCTCCTCTGGGTGTCCTGAGTCCATTTAACCTTTGTTTCCAAAAAGAGTTTTCTTACTCCAACACGACAAATAATTTGTAATGAAAGTATCACTTTACTTAGGAGGAAGAGATCTATATCCAAATTCTTATTGCTGCAGGTAGGATGAGCCAAGTACAGTATGGACCTCAGGTATCCCCACCATGGGACAGTGTAAGTCCACCCACCAATAAATACAACTTTTTTGCCACCCACACCTACCCAGCTTCCAAATACTTCTGACCTAGAATATTTCATACAACTAACTAGTTCTTGAAATGCTATGTGTATTTAGAAGTTAAAAAACGGGTTGGGGAGGGCAGCCATCAAGGCAAGGGAAGAGGCTAGGGAAGCGTTTGCTTTCCCAACAACAGATGCAGCACTTCCTTCTGCTTTATTACTTAACAGAATGCCTCCTGAAGCAGTAGCCATTTTTCAACCGAGGCAATGAGCCTGATGAAATTCCTTCCACTAAGGACAATGGGATAAAAAAATAGCAACTTCTTGCCCGTCTATTTTTTTTTAATTTGTTTAAAATAGTACTTTCAGTTACCTGAAGCCAACTGGACATCACTCTCTGCCTAGATGTCCCCAAAGCATTTCAAACTTACTATATATAAACTTAATTCATCTCCCACCCCAAACTTGTTCCTCTTATATTCTCTCCCTCTGTGTATGGCTCCATCCTCCAGTCACTCAAGCTAGAAATATGGCTCCTCCTCCTCCTCCATCTCCTACAGCTGAACCAATCAGCAAACACCATTACTTTCTATCTCTAGGGTGTTACTTCACAAATATGTTTTCAGTTCCTCAAACCTCCCACACCCTCATGACTTTGGATATGCTGTATCCTCTAGCTAAATTTTAGATCACCTACATCCCACCTAAGCTCTACCACCACTGTGGATACTTATTTTATATGCCTGTCTCCTTTCGATATAGGGTATGTTATGTTGAAAAATGCTTAGAACAAAGCATGGCAAATATGGTAAAATGTACCCCTCTCACAAAAGGGGGTTGGTGATTAAAATGAAGACCTTATCTGCACAGGTACCATAATCTATGACAATAACATCACTGTATTGTTTTTCACTCCCTCACAAAATCAATTTCAGGAAGAAGGAAGACAAATGTTAGTCTAATGAAAACCATATGTGAAATTCAGAATCCTGGAAATATAATTTTTGTTCCAAGGCTAAAAAATAAGAACTATGACCACTTATTTAACAACCACACTTCGCTCTAAAATACTGTATTACCCAAACACATGATCATAACTATCACATCTTAGCAAGCCATTTTAAAACCATTTCAATGCAGTGCCACTCTGTTACAAATGCAGATGCAAATTTTAAAATATAATGGCTAGTCTTAAAAGGCATTTACTAGTTTTGTTCTTTTTAGGGTTCACGGTTTGATTTTGATCCCGTTGATCACTTTAGGCCAGATTAGAGGAACTGGGAAGGCAAAGGACAACTGCATAAAAAGAATTACCAACAGCTTAAAGTGAATGAATCACTGACAAAGGTCTAAGGTTTGCTATTTTTCCCTTCGTTGTTCTACAGACAAAAACTGCACAGAATAGGCAGGGACTCCTTTCATCATCAGTTTCTAACCCCAAGATCCTGGAAAGAAAGACAAGGAAGGTAGACAAATTTGCTCTACTGGCATTCTAACATTGGAGGAAATAAAATCTGAAAGAATATGGATGTTCTTTACGTGTTTACTATAATGAAGCTGTCTAGGCATTTTCAAAACTTCTAGGTTTATTCGTGGCCACTATGAAATTATATCCCTATCTCATACCTATCATTTTTACTTCTTGCTTTCCCCTCTCAGAGTGATTTGAATGTTTTATGTCCTTGCTCTCTTCTAACCACACCAAATTCCCTACTCCTTCCCAGATGTATCTAATAACCCCATGCCAAGCCATTTCTTTACAATACACGATTATAAAAAACAAATGTCTAGTTCTTTACCATTATTCAATGACTGTGCATTCATTCAATAAATATTCATACTGTCTTCTATTTCACAGCTTCACCCATTCTTCACCAAATTCTTGGATTTAAGGCAAAAGAAACTACCCACAGAACTAGAATAGGACTGCAAAAATACTGCGACTCTACCACTTACTAAGTATGATACATTAAGCTGGTTATTCAACCTCTCTAAATCTGTCTTCTCATCTGTAAAACTACATAGGGGTGCTGTTATGAGAACTAAAAAAGAGAATGCGTATCAGGCATGTAATAGTACCTGAGACATAAAAAGCAGTTAATTAATGACAGCACTGTTATTTTACTAGATTTTGTGTGTGATGAAACACACTGAGTTGTCCTTTAATAGAAGATATTTGCTGGAATAAACTATCAATCAATACACTCAATCTAAATATGCAGAAAACTTCGTGCTTTCATGAATGCTATGCTATGCTTTCATGACTCTTTTTTTTTTTTTAAACAGACTGCTATTGGCATTCTGAAAATGGGGTATTACTTCTGGGTTAAATATTGGATATAAAATGAGAGGAAAAAAGGAGGATTATCAAACAAGGAAGCAGGAGTGGTCAAGATTTTGGCCCCTAAGAAATAATACCCATTTTTAATTAACATCACTATCAATTATCTACAGTGGGTACTGGATTAATCAAATGTCCACATTTTAAAGAAATATCAGGCTAACATTTTTATTCCTGCTCCCTGGCTTCCAAACAGTAGCTAAGAAGCAATGAGGCTAATACCTAAAACAGCAACACTTAATTCCAGGGAATTGCAACTTTCAGTGATAGCAAATAATGGGTAAGTTTAATAAGGCTTCCATTAAGCCTTCTCCATAATTAAACAGTATTTTAAAATAGTACCTTTATTTTGTTTTTGAATATCATACACATTACTGAATATCTGTGAAGTCTAAAATTAATTTCTTTCTAGATATAACATCAATAATAATTTACAAACATGAATAGGAAATAACTTGTAGTTTCCCATTCCAGGAAGTTCCCTACAGGCAGTGTAAGCTCTCAGTTTTCCTGATGTCTGCTACCCTGGCCAATTTAATGCGCTCTATAAATTCCATTAATATGCATCTTCTCTAGTATAGTAATAATGATTTTAACAGTATGATCACTCTAACTTCGAACGCCACTAGTAAGAGATTACTTTTCTGAATTGAAAGAAGTCAGCAAATCCCACTTGGAGCTTTAACAAATTCTGCTTGATTTCCGTGTCAATGATTGGGAGAAATATAGAGCAAAACTGGCTATTTCGTTCAAAGGACAGAAAAGCAGTACTGAAGAGCAGAATGGGTTCGCTAGTATAAGATGAATGTCAACCAAGAACCACTGAACATTATGACCCCATCAATTTGTTTTTTTTGGACCATGCAAGGTAGGAAACAAAGTCTACTTTGCTATATAGCAGAAATAAACAAAACATTGTAATCAACTATACTTCAATAAAATAAATTTTAAAATAATAAGTCATCTAGGACCAATGGCCTTTTATACATCTCTTAAAGGTATATAAATTTTGACATTTTTTTTTTCATTTCCTCACTTCCTTTATCCATTGTTCTTGGTCAGAAATTCAGGATATGCTGAATACTCAGGCCATGACTACCGTTAAGCCACATTCTAAGAAACGTTTTCCATTCCAAGCCAATATAAAACATCTATTCTTTCAAAATCACTTATCTCTTCAAACTCTCAATGTCCTTCAACATTTATTCAGAGCCTATCTAAGCACCATGGACTTTACATTGTAAAGGGTGAAAGAACAGGCTAGTTATAACCATACTACTCATGGAAAAGTAAACTTCTAGAACTGCTTCAAACTCCCAAGTCCCCAAGGAATTCTGTGCATAAAGAATAACTTGGCAGACACTGCATCTCCCTGAAGTCCAATTACATCCAGATATGTATTCCTAGACTGACGTTAAGTATACAAGGAGAACACAGAGAAACACCAGACTTTCGTTCAAAGTATATCTAGAATGACCTTACAGCTCATTTGATCCATTTGATACTGTGAAATAATAGAAAAAAATACATACATATATCTGCTCTCAGTTCCTGACACAGAACTCCTAAAATCCTTGTTAATTTCCTAATGATAAGAGCACTGGGAATATCTTTTGTTCTAATATTTGATGTTAGATCTTGATTTCTGACAGAGGTCCTAAATTCCTGGGAATTTGCTGGGTGATAGGAATGTCTTTTGTTCTAATGAGGAGAAAGTGAGCTCCCAGATAACTTCAGGATGGGGCTGGTCACGAAAAAGGCCAAGCCATGATTAGAAGCTTGGAACTTTCCACTCCACCCTGTCATCCTCCAGCAAGGGGAGAGAGACTGGTGACTGAGTTAAGGACTGACCATGCCTGCATGATGAAGCCTCCATAAAATCCTCAAAAGGATGGGATTCAGAGAGCTACTGGACTGCTGAATGCATGAAGGTACTAGGAAGGTGGTGCACCTGTAGAGGGCATGGAAGCTCTTCACCTCTTCCCCCATACCTTGCCCTATGCATCTCTTCCATCTGGAGGTTCATCTGTATCCTCTGTCAATTCCTTTTATAATACACCGGTAAATGGCAGTAAGTGGTTTCCTAAGTTCTATGAGCCATTCTAGCAAATTATCAAACCCAGGAAGGGGGTCATGGGAACCCCAATTTATAGCCAGTTTGTCAAAAGCAACAACCTAGGACTTGTGTCTGGTGTCTGAAATGGGGGCAGTCTGTGGGACTGACCCCTTAACTTGTGAGATGATGCTAACTCGAGGTACACAGTGTCAGAACTGAAATGAATTGTAGGACACTCAGCTGGTGTTGCAGAGAACTGGTGTGGAAAAAACTACCACACATTTGGTGATCAGCAGTGTCAGAAGTATTGTGTGTGTGAGGAAAGAAAACCTCAGTAATGTTTTTCCTTGACAGTTCCCAATATTTCTCCTGCCTGATAAACCTCTTATTATTGTACATTCTCATGTTCTTTTTATGACAATCTACAACAACTTTCCCTCCCCAAGGCATTATTCAAAGAACACATTTCACTACGACGTTATCAAGGACATTTCATTTAAAAGTTGAAGACAATAAATTGCATATAAAGCTCACAGATCAAGAAAGACAAAAATAAATGTAAAGGGGCTTCCCTGGTGGTGCAGTGGTTGAGAGTCCGCCTGCCGATGCAGGGGACACGGGTTCGTGCCCCGGTCCAGGAAGATCCCACATGTCGTGGAGCGGCTAGGCCCATGAGCCATGGCTGTTGAGGCTGTGCATCCGGAGCCTGTGCTCCGTAACGGGAGAGGCCACAAGAGTGAGAGGCCCGCGTATGGCAAAAACAATGAATGAACGAACGAATGAATGAACGAATAATGGCAACCACCAAAAGAACCAAAAGTTCTTAACATCGTTGTCTCCTGAGGATAGCGCTTTAAAGAAGTCCTCTCCCCCCTTTTATTTTTTATTTTATTACATGCATTCATTACTTCCACGGTATGTTTTTTTTTTTAAAGCACTGAAATTTCTGATTTTCTAGGTCATTCAAAGACAGGAAATAAAACTTCCTTTATGCAAATAACAAACATTAACTACTCTTGCCTTTTGCACACCCCGATCACTGGTAATTTGGTAATTTAACGAGATCTAATATAATTTTTAGGTAGAAAATCTTTAAGTATGGAGTTTTACCAAATATGTTTTAAATTTTAGATGATCACTAGTATAATATAAACTTAAATTGCTGGCTTTATTCTATTAAAGGATGTTAAGTGTCCTTTCCAATTGAGGCTAAAAACCTGGTCAACATATTTTTATCCAAAGGCATGACGGAATTCCTAGATGAAATTAAAATGTGACCTGTCATATTCCCCTTTCACTGACCAAAGCAAAGCCCATAAACAAAGGGGGAACAAGAAAGGGAGTAAGTAGAAAGACTTTAGGGAAACTTTAAAAGAATCCTTTTGTGAATTCTCATTTTTGGGGCTTAATTCATAATTATTATTAGGATTAATTACACATTATGCTGTGAAATACCATATTTCTTCATTCATTTGATTACTACATATTGAGTGCCTACTATATGCCAGGCATCATTTCAAATGATAAGTACAGAGCAGTAAAGAAAACTCCCTGCAGTTTATATTCTAGTAGAAGAGAACATACACACAAAATGAGTACACTATAATATACGGACACTGGGATCCACACGTCCACACTTCTGAATTTAAAACAGATAACCAACAAGGACCTACTGTGTAACACAGGGAGTGCTGCTCAATGTTATGTGGCAGCCTGGATGGGAGGGGAGTTTGCGGGAGAATGGATACATGTATACGTATGGACGAAAACCTTTGCTGTGCACCTGAAATTATCACAACATTGTTAATCGGCTATACTTCCAAAACCATTCATTGTTCCTGCAAGATCAACAGAAGCTCCAAAATCAACTGATATGCAGAAACACTCCAAAAACTCCTTAGGCCTATATTTCAATGTCACACATTTTCTTCAAGGTCATTTTATTTGCAGTGCTGTCGTTGCCCTTTCCTTCCACTAAATCTTGGTATCTCTAACACCAAATTTCTGGAAGAAGAGAGTTGAGGTCCTCCTCTCCAACAAAAAGCCCTTAGGCTCCCTCATCAAACTATCCACAAACCATCATTCCAAAATGCTGCATAAAGTGAATCTAGTTATATTGCAATACATGTCTCACCAAACTTTACTCAAATAACTGACAGGGCCATTTTCCTACTGCACAACTCTAAATGCTATACATAATCATAAAGATCCCACTTATAGAGCCTAGAATTGAACTTTAGTTTCTCATTACTATCCAACATGCATCCCTTCTTAACCTGTGATAGAGTAGGTTTAATTTCAATGGTGCCTTCTTTAATTTAGTATGTTTATTCTAATGGCTTTCCCTTTCCTTCTCATTCTATCCAGAGCCTAACCATTTTTTGAGACTAAGCTCAGTTCCTTCCTGCTAAAAATCTTTCCTTAATACTCCAACCTACCAGTGATGTTTCTCCTCTCTGCAGAACTCTGGCAATTTACAAGTCATGTTATAGGGCTGGAAAATACAGTCCAGAGAGCTTAAGTAATTTACCCCAATTCAAACAACTAGCCAATGACAAAGGCTGGAATATAATCCAGACCTTCACACTCAAAATTCAAGGTTTGGACTCACCTGGTGGCGCAGTGGTTAAGAATCTGCCTGCCAATGAAGGGGACACGGGTTCGAGCCCTGGTCCGGGAAGATCCCACATGCCGCGGAGCAACTAAGCCCGTGCACCACGACTACTGAGCCTGCACTGTACAGCCGGCGAGTCACAACCACTGAGCCCACATGCTGCAACTACTGAAGCCTGTGTGCCTAGAGCCTGTGCTCCGCAAAAAGAGAAGCCACCGCAATGAGAAGCCTGCGCACTGCAACAGAGTAGCCCCCACTCAACGCAACCAGAGAAAACCCACATGTGGCAACGGAAGACCCAACGAAGCCAAAAATAAATAATTTTTTTAAAAAATCAAGGTTTATCTGTTCTTGCAATCTGATCACTCTAATCTTATTTCCCACACTAATCTGACCATATTGCTTTACCCTTAAAAGTTTCCAATGGATTCTCCACAACATTTTATCCAAAGTCAACCCATCCTTCAGATCACAGTTCAAGTGCAATCTTCCCTATTCAAGTTTCTTTTGACAGCTCTAACTAAAATTAATTTCCCTCTTTTCCAAACCTACTACATTTAAATCAGTATCACACCTTTTTACTTTGCATGTGTTATCTCATTTACTCCCCAAAACAACTTGAAAAGGCAGGAATATATTTGCCACATTTTACAAATGGCCCTAAGATGTTAAGTAATTTGCTTATGCTCAAACAATTATTCATAGTAGTTACTCCACAAACAGCTGCTATTAAGAAATATGTCACCACCTCCAAAGTGTATGCTCTTCAAATATAGTATACTTCAATTCTTTTTTTTTTCCTTCTCACCACACACACAGACACACACACACACAATGGATAAGCAATTTTCTTTGTAACTAGAACTCAGGCTCATTCTTGATTTTTGGTCCAGAATTCTTGCAATTATAATCTATAGCTTTTTCTTGTTACAGGATTCCATCCTTTTCTTTAAAACCACAGTTAACATAATCTGATCCTGTTCCTGAGGAAGCAAACTCAAACTGAGGAACATTCTTCAAAACTGTCAATGTCAATGTAATAAGACACAAAGAAAGCCTGAGGCCAGATTAAAGATTAGTCAATGTGTGCTCTTGGATTGGATCCTACATCAGGGCAAAACAATGGTTAGCAAGATCACTGGGACAATTAGCAAAATTTGAATATGAAATACATTAAATAATAGTATTGTATGAATACTGCATCGATATCCCTAAATTAGATCACCGCACTGAGGTTACTTATAGCAAGAGAATGTCCTTGTTCTTAAGAGACACACACAAGGGTTTCCCTGCTGGCGCAGTGGTTAAGAATCCGCCTGTCAATGCAGGGGACACAGGTTTCAGCCCTGGTCCAGGAGGATCCCACATGCCATGGAGCAACTAGGCCCATGCGCCATAACTAGTGAGCCTGCATGCCACAACTACTGGGCCCGCGTGCCACAACTACTGAAGCCGTGCGCCTAGAGCACGTGCTCTACAACAAAAGAAGCCACTGCAATGAGAAGGCCGCACACTACAACCAAGAGTAGCTCCCAGTCCCCGCAACTAGAGAAAGCCAGCACAGCAACGAAGACCCAACGCAGCCATAAATAAATAAATAAATAAATAAATAAATAAATAAATTTGTTTATTTTTTTAAAAGAGATACACACAAGTATTGAGAGGTAAAAAATCATGATATTTAGGACTTATTCTCAAATGGCTCAGCTAAAATAAAAATAATGAGATAAATAAAAATGATAAAAGAGATGGTGAATAATAATATAAAGCAAATGTGCAAAAATGTCCAAAACTGGTAAATCTATTTGGAAGGTATGCGACAGTTCAAATTTACAGAAATGTTGAAAAAACATATTATTGAGAGAGGAATGGGTAGGCATATTCAAACATTTTCTGTGAAGGATCAAATAACACATATTTTAGGCTTTGGAGGCCATACAGTCTCTGTCGCAACTACCGCAACTACTCAATGCTGCCGCAACTACTCAATGCTGCCGTAGTTGCTGCCGTTGTAACACAAAGACAGCCTACAAACAATAATAAAAACAAATGGACTTGGTTATGTTCCAACAAAACTTTATTTACAAAAAGCAGGCCTTAGTTTGCTGATCCCTGATACAGATGCAAAAGATTGGCCATTATTCTCTTATGTATTTTGACATTTTTCATAATAAAAGTTTAAAAACAAAGCCCTTCACTAAGAAATCTTCCCATATGTCAATCTCTTCCTTCCCTTCTACAGCCTACCTCCTCCAGAAAAACGTCACAATCTGATGCATTAATTTTCTCTTTAAATTCTAAACTCCTTGATAAAAAGGGTCTTATCTGGTGATTCACATAAATTTCATGGTCTAACAGGAGGATGATGTAGCCCCTTTCATCATTGGCTCTGAACTCAAGTCTCTCTTTGGCACTTAGGAGAGGAAACCACAACCTCACTGAACCTGTTTCTGTGAGGTGTAAGGAAGGCAAGCCTGGTTTTGGTACAGAGGCCTTCATATGGGACTACTTTTAGATTTTGCAAGATTTTTCTTAGCTAAAGAAGTAAAATCAGGGCTTCCCTGGTGGCGCAGTGGTTGAGAGTCCGCCTGCCGATGCAGGGGACACGGGTTCGTGCCCCGGTCTGGGAGGATCCCATGTGCCGTGGAGCGGCTGGGCCCGTGAGCCATGGCCACTGAGCCTGCACGTCCGGAACCTGTGCTCCACAACGGGAGAGGCCACAATAGTGAGAGGCCCATGTATCGCAAAAAAAAAAAAAAAAAAGTAAAATCAATGGAAGTTGCAACTAATTAAGAAGCACAGATTACTAGAAACCTAGAATAAGATAGGGTTTGAAGTAATTACAAGAACCACCCTCATCCCCTATCCCACAGATGAAGAAATGAGGCTAATTCCAGCATCCTAATTAATCAATGTGAAGTCAAAACCACGAAGCGTGTTGAAAAACTACGGTAGTTAATAAGCGAACTTTTATTCTATTAAGAGAAGATATACATAAATTACAATATATCTACACAATGCTGACATATTCACCAAAATTCTGCTTCTGAGCACTACTGTCAAATTTACTTATTCCACAATATTGTGTCTATTAAGTAAAGCAGATTCTATTAGGTGATACAGGGTATACAACAATTCAAAAATTTCCTCCTCTAAAATAAGACACGTGAAGACATAACTGCTACACAAGACATGTGGTGAACACTGTAAGCTTGTGTCAAAGCACCTACAACTGTAGATAAGAGTATCGCTCCAAGTTGGGGTAAAAGAAGAGGTGAGATGACAGAATGGAGAGAAGAACATCAAAAAGTTCAGCATATCCCTTGAAAACTTCTACGTACTAATCCAAATCCCTCAATATTACCATGAGATCAGCCTCTAACACCGATGTCAAATTTGGCTCTATACATTCTAATTTGAACTCTTGTGCACTTGAAGAAGACATGAACCCTGACCTGAAATGTTAGAACCTAAAATACTGCAAGTCCACCAACAGTGAAGCCGCACTGTTGGAAATTCAATTTTGCTGGGTTAGCTTTCATATCGCTATTACAGTCAAGTTTGAGGAAAAGCAGAGCTTTTGGATCAATGGCTCCTGTCTAACAGAGCTAAATAGGCTGTTGCAAAGAGCAACAGGCTCTTTAAATAAGTGGTGGTTGCTTGAATCAAAGCACAGATCACATAAATGCAGAAAAAACTGGCGGTCAGGTATCAGTCTTTTCAAGATCTTTTGCAAATACCAAATAATTAGCACCCACAATGTCTTCATCTTCCAATTCCAACAGTGTTTCTTAAGTTGCAATACAGCTAATTCTACTTGAATGTCGGTACTCTTTAATACAGTGAATCCCTCTCTAATAAATTTAGCTAATAGGGCTAAGCAAAAGGCAACCACAGGAAAACATCATGTTGTGTAATACTTCCTCCACATTCTATCCTGTATTGCTCACATATGTCTTATATCTATTAACTGAGAAAAAGTGAAGGCTTTTACTAACTTCTGGTGGGGTCACAGAGAGAGACCTGTGAACAGTAGGAACCTTTAGGTGGTCCATTCAAAAGCAGGCAAAGGAAATGAAAATCTTGACAGTATACTTTAACAGGTTTTTTTTTTAATGTGTAAGTAGTTCAGGAGAAAACTCATATACATTAAAAACAGTATTCTTACTTTCTTAAGCATGAAAGAATACACAATTAACAAAAATTTTAAATTTAAGTCTTAAATAGTCATGTAAAATCTTTACTTTGCATTGAGGCATACATGTACCAACATCACAGAAAGAAAGCTTTTATTTTAAGCCAATTGTTACCAACCGAGACCCATGCTGTGCTCAAAATGAGATTTTGGCATAGTCTTTCAAATAAGGAAAAGCCTATAAAATGAGCAAACAAGATAAATGTTTAAAACATGGAACAGGCTAAGCTCAAAAGTTTTCCCCTATTTTAAAAACCCTTCCAAAAATCTCACTTCAAAGAAATAAAGACACCTAATTTTTTCAAGTTCATAATTCTATTTTGAGTAACACAGTTTGAGAGTTTTATCACTAAAAGGTCCTTAAATCATTCTGCCTAAAAGCCAGGTATTTAAATTCATTTGCGTCAATCAGCTTATATAACGATCAGGTTTCTTCCACGCCTTAAAACATAGGATTCAAATACACCTATCACAAAAGTACAATAGGTACTAGTATATGTTCTCCTTTTAACTATACTGTCTTCTAATGGATCATTTACAAAATAATAGCATAAATTCCTGAGTCAGGAAAGGTAGCTTTTAGACTTTCCCGAAAGGATAACAATGAAATTCCATTTACACTATCACAATCTACAGTTTCCTGAAATCCGTGCAAACTTTCTTCAATCAACAGTTGACAAATCACAACCATTCACAAATGTGATGTTAGACTAATGCTTTAATTTTTAGTTCTCACCAATTTTTCCCTCTTGCTACAGTGCCTCATCCCCACTGTTCATTGCGTTTTCCAACAGGATTAGAGAAGCCAAAAATGAAAAGAATTAGCTCAAGAAGGAGACCAGTTTTCAGGATAATGCATAATATCAGCCAATCAAAAACTGGAGTACAGTGCTTCTGTCATTTAATCCTTCAAAACATTAACCTCCTATTTTAACTCACTCTCATTTTTCTATTTGACAGAAGTCTGGAAGAGGATGAACCCTGAAGAGAAAAACCCTTCACAAATATGAAAGCAAAGTAGAATAGAAAAATGGAAACCCTTCAACAACCTTTGTTCCGTGCAGAAATCCATTCTGTCAATTTAATGACAAAATGACTCAACCTCTGCTTGAGCTCCTGGGTGTCCATTTTACTAAGTTATTAGACAGATCTAATTGTTTCAAAGTTCTTTCCTCTCTAGCATTCAAATGTATCTACCTGTAACTTCTATTTAGGGCCTGTAGAGCTACATAAAACAATCTTAACTCTGCTCCAAATGAAAATCTTTAGGTACTGAATGGAAGGACTTTCTCTCAGTCTCATTGCCAGAAGTTGTTACTTCCCATTTTAAAAAACTGTGACATAACAATTACAAAAGCTGCTCCACTTTGTGTCCTTCTAAAAATATGACTCCTAAGATGGAACGCAGTGCTTTCATTCACAGCATTTTTTAATACTTAGTAAAATTATTCTTATTTTAGACAACAGGGTGGGAATAGTAAAAATCTCTTCAACTGCTAATAAGATCTAGGAAGTATAGATAAAAATTCACAAAAATCTGCTCAATATTCTGTGATAACCTGAATGGAAAAAGAATTTGAATAAGAATAGATACATGTATATGTATAACTGAATTACTCTGCTGTACACCTGAAACTAACACAACATTGTTAATCAACTATACTCCAATATAAAATTAAAAAATTTTTTTTAATTCATAAAAATCTGTTATTGTAACAAATGGGTGCTGGGACAACTGAACATCTACATGCAAAAGAATGAAGTCGAAACCCTACTTCATACCATATAAAAGATTAGTTAAAAATGGATCAGAACCTAAGTGACTCTGGATTTAAGCAATGGTTTCTTATGTATGACACCTAAAGCACAAGCAACAAAAGGAAAAAAAAAAAAGATTAAATGCCATCAAGAAAATTTAAAACTTTTTTGCTTCAAAGGACACAATTAAGAAAATTGAAAAGACAGCTTACAGAATGGAAGGTAACTTTTGCAAAACAAATGATTAGGGACTTGTGTCTAAAATATGTAAAGAAATATTACAACTCAATAATAAAAAGGCAAGCAATCCAATTTAAATTAAAAACAGGCAAAGTATCTGAATAGATATTCCACAAAAGAAGGTATACAGGGCTTCCCTGGTGGCGCAGTGCTTGAGAGTCCGCCTGCCGATGCGGGAGACGCGGGTTCGTGCCCTGTTTCGGGAGGATCCCACGTGCCGCGGAGCGGCTGGGCCCGTGGGCCGTGGCCGCTGGGCCTGCGCGTCCGGAGCCAAAAAAAAAAAAAAAAAAAAAAAAAAAAAAAAAGAAGGTATACAAATGGCTAATGAAAATAAGTTCAACATCATTAGCCATCACGGAAATGCAAATCAAAATCACAATGAGATACCCCTTTACACCCACTAGGATGCGTATCAACATCAACAAAAAAACAATAATGGTTATTGAGGATGTGGAGAAACAGTAACCCTCATACACTGGCTGGTGGGAATGTAAAATGCAGCCACTTTAGGAAATTCTGGCAGTTCCTCAATTATTACCATTTCATTTGAAATAATTATTAGAAAATTTCAAAAAATTATTTAGTGTAAAATTGACAGGTGTCATTAAAAGATTTCATAAAAATGAAAAACTTTTATCAGGACATGTTTCTATATGTTTTACCAATGACTACAATAACTCATTTTTAAATTCTAGATGGGAATAAAGCAGCCAGTATATCTTGATGTGCCAAGATGTGCTAGCAATTTTCTTTATACTTACCACTGACAGACAATTAAAACAGCTAACTTCTTCAATTTCTAGATTTTCAAATTTTTAAGAAAAAAAAATTACCCTTCAAAGTGACAGAGATTTTATAATCAAATGGTTAAGTTAGAGAGCAATGACTTTTTTTTTTTAATCTATTTATTTAATTTTGGCTGCGTTGGGTCTTTGTTGCTGTGCACAGGCTTTCTCTAGTTGCGGCGAGCGGGGGCTACTCTTCCTTGCGGTGCACGGGCTTCTCATGGCGGTGGCTTCTCTTGTTGCAGAGCACAGACTCTAAGCGTGCAGTGTGCAGGCTTCAGTGGTTGTGGGACACAGGCTCAGTAGTTGTGGCTCGTGGGCTCTAGACCACAGGCTCAGTAGTTGTGGCACACAGGCTTAGTTGCTCCGCAGCATGTGTGATCTTCCCGGACCAGGGCTCGCACCCGTATCCCCTGCACTGGCAGGCGGATTCTTCCACTGAGCCACCAGGGAAGTCCGTGGAGAGCAAAGACTTTTAGTCAAAGTTACAGAATGGGTGATTAATCATCATTAATAGCTTCTAGAGGAAGATCATGTACAAAAAAGTAAGTTCTATCAAATAAAGCTGATACAGATACTGCATTTTTCCCAAAGATAATAATGGACTCTAAATGCCTGGTTCTCTCAAAACAAGAAAATACTGTTAAAGCACAGACTGCTGGTTCCCCCTTCCTCACCCCCAACTTTCTGCTAGGTCTAGGATGGGACCAAGGATTTACATTTCTAACAAGTTATCAAAAGATGTTGATGCTGCCAGGGACCATACTTTGACCTACTATACTATATGATCCTGAATCATATTAACAATATTCTACTGAGAACAAAAATTGGTAGTATTTATGATCCGATGATCATTTGTCAAACATTTACCAAACAATTGGTACATGCTTCTATTAACATGCCCATGAAGTATCTTTCAAGTCTTTGATCAGCTATTCTGCATCCATGAAGTCTTTGATTCCCCTGGCTGTAAATAACTGCTTACTCCTTTGAACCCAAGTCCTCACTTGTACCACCCATAAGATAATGACTGCCAGCCTGTATTATATTATTTGGTTTAGCTATTTGTATTCAAGACTTATGTCATCTATTAAATTAAAATTCATGGTAGCCAACAGCTACACATTTTCATATCCCTCAGTTCTTAGCACAGGCTCTCCAAAAATACTGAATAAAAATGTGTTCAGTAAATAATCAGAATCAATATCTTTGATTTCATCTCTGGAAAAAAAAGGAAGGCATAGTAGGTCAAGCTTTTACAGAGTAAGGAATTGAAAACCAAACACTTTTCAAATGACTATACATAATGCTAAATTATAATACTTAACAATTTAGGCACAAGAGTAGGAATAAGAACACTGAACTGGAGGCTCAAAACCTAGCTCCAACAGAAACTTACAATATAACCCTCGAGTTGGTCAATTAACCTACTCTGCTCATAAAATGCATGCACAATCCAAAATCAGGATATTTGCTTTCAAGATTAATATGCCAGAGACAGATTACAATCAGTATGTACCTGCTGTCCAAGTACAAGCATTTCTATATTATTTATATCAAAAATACATCAGTTACGGCATATACTAGATATGCTGCCACCCTACCTATATAAAGAGGCTCAACTTGTATACACAGTTCCCACCAATTTCCTTGCAAACAAGAATCATTCTTGTGGTATGTCCAACATCAGAGAACAACCCAGAAAACAGCAAAGAATTCAGCAACACTTTTATAATGTTCTGTTATCTGAATTTTCAGTATCACGAACTATAATTCTCCTACCTTTCTACATAACTCCATTATATTATCCTCCATCTGTTTGCCCAACTTTAGTAGACTATGAGTTCCTTCAAGAAAAAAAGAGAACCGAATTTTATTCATACCCCAATAACTAACACAGAACCTAGTAAATGACAGGTGCTCAAGAAATGCACAAAACCACTGTATGTTTCATGATCTCACGGTACTCTTCTTCATATAAGTGCATAAGGCTGTTAGTATCTACATTTGGCAA
Organism: Lipotes vexillifer; assembly: GCF_000442215.2. Classification (NCBI taxonomy): domain Eukaryota; kingdom Metazoa; phylum Chordata; class Mammalia; order Artiodactyla; family Lipotidae; genus Lipotes; species Lipotes vexillifer. The sequence goes on from NW_006782062.1 coordinate 2,566,710, forward strand.
TTTAGGGAAGAAATGCAATCCAGAGCAGCTTCAACAACTCAAGTCCTAAGTGCAAGAAAAATAAACATACCATATTTGGAATCCTATTTAATCTATGATGGACTCCCAGGTTAGAACAGACAATGAAGGGATCACTTTCTGGAAAATATCAGGTCAATTTTAGGAGTTTTAGAGGGAGAGGAAGAAGCATTGTTTAAACACACACAAAAGAGGATTCCCTGGTGGCATGGTGGTTAAGAATCCGCCTGCCGATGCAGGGTACACGGGTTTGAGCCCTGGTCCGGAAAGATCCCACATGCCGCGGAGCAACTAAGCCCGTGCGCCACGACTACTGAGCCTGCGATCTAGAGCCTGTGAGCCACAACTACTGAGCCCATGTACCACAACTACTGAAGCCCGCCCGCCTAGAGCCCATGCGCCACAACAAGAGAAGCCACTGCAATGAGAAGCCCGCACACCGCAATGAAGAGCAGCCCCCGCTCGCCGCAACTAAAGAAAGCCCAAGCGCAGCAACGAAAACCCGATGCAGCCAAAAATAAATAAATTTATTAAAAAAAAAAAAAAAAAAAAAAAAAAAAAAAAAAAAAAAAAAAAAAGAGAAGCCCACTCACCGCAACGAGAAGTAGCCCCCACTCTCCGCAACTAGAGAACGGCCGCGCGCAGCAACGAAGACCCAACGCAGCCAAAAATAAATAAATGCATAAATAATTAATTTTTAAAAAACCCACACACAAGCAGTCCTCATTTTGTACAGTGGTGTGGGACCATAAAAATGACCATGTTGGATGAAACCAAGCCAAGTAAACTTAATGGGGGAAATTGTTCCATGACCTTAAAAACTGTCAAAAGAGTAAAAACTGTCAGCTATAAATGTATAAGAAGATAAAAATATAGTAAAACTAATATTCATTTTGTACACTGTAATTTAAGAAATGAGAACCACTGTGAATTAAAGTGCTTTGCTTATAAATAAACTTATCCAGTAGTTTGAACAGCACTTGTCTCATCTAATGGTATAACTTACAGTACAGAGGGAGCATCTTTTAAACATCTTGGGTAATTGTCATATTCCTTTCTAAATTGTGACCAGCTTCTAACATTTTATCCCTTGCACTTTCAATGTCAAAAGAGTCCCATCAGTGTGAAGTTTCTGCCAGCATCTCTTCCTCTGGACATCACCCATTTCAGCACAACCACTTTCCTCATTTATACATAAGTTTGCTTTCATTAAGTTCCTCTGACTGCAAATCTAGAGTCTCCTGAACAGTGCCAACATTCTATTCTTCAGTAACTCCATTTATATCTGATTCAAATATCACTTTCAGAGTTATCACTTTTCATTTCCTTATTACACTTTCATTTTTATTAATATTAAGGTGTGGCTTAATAAAAGTTCTGTGATGTTCAAATGACAGTGAGTAGTAGGCTTACTGAAGAAAACAAGTAAGAATATTATGGAGGGAAAAGTTTAATGGCAACGAAAATTAATTCAGTTACATAATTTTTAAAAATCTTCACGTAGAAACCATCACATGCAAAATCAAAAGGCATGACTAATTGAAGGAAACAGTTACGACTCATATCCCAGATAAAGAATTAACTTCCTTTACATATAAAGTCATCCATAAGAAAATGATCCTCCATTCAGGATACAGGAAATAAATAGCTTACAGAAAATAAAAACTTTAAAGCCTGAAACATGAAAAGATGCTCGTAAAAATTTAAAACTTGAAACATGAAAAGATTCTCTTCTTGTAAGAGAAATGTAATTAAGAGTTCACCAAGAACTTCTGATACAACCTGGTTAAACCTCAGATACAATGCTGAGCAAACCATAAATAAGTACACATACTGTATGATTTAAATGAAGTATGAAAATAATGAATTAATAATATAAGTCAGGATAATGTTTACCTTTCCAGAGGCTGGGGATGGAGCAATGACTGGGGTTAGTGATTACATGAGTGTGCCCAATTTGTGAAATTCAGCAAGGCATATTTTGTGTCCTTTTATTATGTATTTTATAAGAAGAAACTATCTTTAAAAAAAATACAAGACAGTACTATTCAGTTACCAGTTTGGTAAAGATAAAAAGGGCTATAACACTTTTGTAGCTTTACACGTAAACAGTGCTGGTAGGAGTGTCCACTACTACAACCTCCATGAAGACAATGTGGCAATGAAACTTAAAAATGCACATATCCGGGCTTCCCTGGTGGCACAGTGATTGAGAGTCCGCCTGCCGATGCAGGCGACGCAGGTTTGTGCCCCGGTCCGGGAAGATCCCACATGCCGCGGAGCGGCTGGGCCCGTGAGCCATGGCCGCTGAGTCTGCGCGTGCAGAGACTGTGCTCTGCAACAGGAGAGGCCGCAACAGTGAGAGGCCCGTGCACCGGGGGGAAAAAAAATGCACATATCCTTTGACACTAAAATCCCACTGTGGAGAATTTATCATTCAAAATATGCTTGCATATATGAAAAATAACCTATGTACAAAGTTACTCACTGCAGAACTAGCAAAAGAAATGAAACAACCTACTGTCCATCAATAGGGGCTTGGTAATACTGAAATATTATTCAGTCAAAAAAAGAGAATGAAGAAACTCCTCAGGTACCGATAAGGTCCTGATCACCAGGATATACTGTTAGGCAAAAAAGAGGAAAGGGGAAAGAAGGCAAAACAGTGTGTATAATACACAATATTTCAGGGGAAAGAAAGTTGAGAGAAAGCATATTATTTGTTTGTATATAACATCATCTCTGGAAAGACGTATAAGAAAATAACACTGGCTGCTCCAGGGAGGAGAACCAAGATCTTCCATATTCATGGAAGATCTTTCCATGTATATACTTTTGTAAATTTTAAACTTTGAGCCATGTATAAAATGTTTAAATGTTCAGAACGATGAAGCTAAAAAATAATTACCTGAAAGGGAAGCAAAAATAGGAACCCATAAAGAGATTATCAGTCTAGATTAAAACAATTATTCATCACTTCTCAGAGAAAGACTACCTAGAAATGTTTTAAAAAGAAAAGGCCACAATATTTTGGATTTAGATGTACTGGGAAATCAAATTACTGTAGCTTATTGCGAGGTCAGTGATACAATAGCAATGGGAAACTAAGTTTCAGAGAATATGATAAAGAGAACTCAGCAAATCAGGGATGTCCAACCTCAACATATCTGACATGAATCCAAATAAGGTAGCTGAGACAGTTCTGAATACGTAACTATAAAAGGAAACAGAAACAGATGATAGAGCCCCCAGAAATTATGTTTAATATGGAATCAGCAAGCTGTAAGGGGCAGAACTTTGAATTTTTAAAAATCTATATTCCCAGCTTATGTTGAAAGGTTATGGTAGTGAGCATTCACTACAAGGTTCTTGCTATCTTCTACTTCCTACTACATCATACAATGAGAAGAACTCTGGTTTTGGAGCCCCAATGATCTAGGTCCAAATCTATCTCTGCCAAGTAATTACTAAGAACAGCCTTGAGCACAGTACTTAACTTTTGAGCCTTATAAAATAGGGATATTACTACCCACGTTGTAGTATTCTCATAAAGATTAGAGATAATGAATGTTTTTAAAAAAATTAAACAACAACAAACCTTGGTACAATGTCTGGTGAATAAAAGGCATTCCAAAAAAAAAAAAAAAGGCACCTATTTATTATTGCCTCCCCTGCCTGTAAATATACTGTAATTCTTTTTATAGGAGACAGTTCAAATTTTTTGTATCTAACTCTCTAAGACACATAGCAACAAACAAAAAAGGGAAACTACCTTATTTGCCTAGACATGAAGACCCTTAAGGGCGTGGTTAGGCACTCATTGCTTCCTGACCTCAACACTGCATAAAGTGCCTGGTCCTTGCCAAAACACTAAGGTCCCAAATTTAAAAGTTTAAGGAAAAACAAAAAAAAAAACTAAATGGAAAAGATACTTTTGGTCATTCTGAATATCCACTGTCAAATCTTAAACACTTGAAGGAAATCATTGACATTTTCCAACACAGATTCCTGCTCTACTGGCCTTTATATTCTAGTGGAAGAGAAAGATAAGTAAACATATAAACAAAAAGCATTCTGAGGGTTAATTCCAGCAGGCCTGGAACTGGCCTGAGTATATTCCTCAGATAAGTCTCTTATATGGCACCGATGCCTGGTCAAAGCATAAAACATACTGATTAATAGTGCTGATTTGAAACTATGGGTCCCATGAGCTTTGGACTGTTTGTACCAGCTGGTCAGCAATGTTTATTGTTAACAGTGAGACTGATGGTTTACACCTGGTTTTGGTGAGACCTTCAGAGAGCTCTGCCATTGGGGTTACATAGCACAGACACGCCTTTGTTGCCAGCAGGACATAAGAAGTCCCAGCTAAGACTCCACTGTGGGCTCCCTGGTTGCAGGGTATTTCATGCACACCTCAGTGATCCTGAGCTGAGAGAGAAAGCATGTCCGGTATGATCCCACAGAGGCAGGACACTTGCAGTTCACACTCAGCCTCTTCAGGTCCATTACTGTGAGGCAAGCTGTGGTTGTGATGCGTAACCTTACTCCAATGCAGTTGCTGTACTACATCCTTTTTCAGCAATAAACCACAGATTAGCACCATCATTTCAGGTCCCTTGAGTCTTCTTTAGCAATCAAACCTTGACTAACTGCCACTATTAGCCGAACAGGTTAAAAAAAAAAAAAAAAAGTAACAGAATAGTAATAACTGTGATGAAAAAAATAAAACAGAATAATCTGATAGCGAAATGCCATAAGAGGTGTCGAGATTAGAGACTATAGCCAGGAGAGGAGGAAGGGAAATACAAGCTGCATCGAAGCAAGTGCTAACCAAAGGTGGGAGAATTCCAATAAAGTGTACAGGCTCTGAGGTAAGAACAAGTTTGATTTGAGCAAAAGTATGGCTAGACAGTGGTAAGCAAGGGATAAATGGTGGAACATTAAATCAGATCACAGAGGGCCTTATAAATGTGCATTTCAACTAACCAGACAGCTTTCTCACTGGTCTTGCTACCTCTATCTGTTTAAACAGCCCTTCGCCCTCACTCCAACCTTTACAAGGCCTCCAGAGTAAACTTTCTAAAAGGTAAATATGATCATGTAATTTGACAGCTTAAAATAAATGAGTCTGCAATCCTGGGGATGACATTATCTTGCTTATTCTCTCTCCCCTCTTGTATCACACAGTTTCAAAATATATGCCCTAAGACCGAGTCACCTACTTTCCCAAAGTTCTGTTCATTTTTTCAAACCACACAGCATGCCCAGTAAACATACTCTATACAGGATAATGATTAAGAACCGGACACATCTTCTCTCTGGAGGCTGAATAATATATATATTATTATATATATTATTATATATATATTATAATATATTATAATATATATACCCCTCCACAAACACACACACACAGAGTAACACTGTATTGGACATCTGTTGTTTTTGACTGCCAACGTCCAGTCTCCTTCCGGAACAACACTCCAATTTTGCTTTTAAAACATAATACAGCTTCTACTACACGGAGTCTTGGTTGGATTTTCATTCAGCGTGTCTTCTTCTCCCCTGGCCAAAGAACGGAAATCACTCAGGCTATAGGTAAATCAGATTCTCTCCTAGATCTCTGAATGTGAAGAGAGAAAAACTACATAGAAAATAATTGCAGATCATTAATTACTGCCAAGCCAGCTCATTGACTCCTATGACCTAGATCTCTTGCTCTTCAGTTTTTCGTTGCTTCATTCAACTACCACATATCTTTCCTCTTTTTTGCTTCAATTACCTAAAATCTATTTCTGTTGCTTACAACCAAAAAAAAAAAAAACAGGAGTCAAGAAACCAAGAGTGTGACAAAGGTCAGAAGTCACATCACAGCAGAAATCATAAAGAACAGTAGAGGAGAAGCTGATCTAGTGGGAGACAAAACTGAGTCATAATGGTAGAATACTGGACTTGGAGGCCCAGGGTTGCTGCTACTGTATGGAAACGTGAGAATTCAGTTCCTAAGACTATTATATTCTAGAAGATGTGCCAATTATCCATGAAGTCAGAAAATGAAAACAATCCATTATGGTCAAAACAGCACTGCAAGTCTCTGAAACGCCTGGCTTTGCAGCTTTAAAACAACTGTTTTTCCTTACCTCGCTTATGTATCCTTGAAGTAAAAAAACCCCATTTACCTGGAACTAATTTGAGAGACCCTGTTCCTTGGGGGAAAAGGGCGGGGGTG
>NW_006782062.1:2572969-2598672 GCF_000442215.2 Lipotes vexillifer
GGAGGCATGCCTGTAATTTCCCAACATTGACTTCCTCCTTTAGTTTACTATACCTTTTTAAATAAGGTTTATTTATTTATTTATTCATTCATTCATTCATTTATTTTTGGCTGCATTGGGTCCTCATTGCTGCGTGCAGGCTTTCTCTAGTTGTGGCGAGCGGGGGCTACTCTTTGTTGCAGTGCACCGGCTTCTCACTGCAGTGGCTTCTCTTGTTGCAGAGCACGGGCTCTAGGCACGCGGACTTCAGTAGTTGTGGCACGTGGGTTCAGTAGTTGTGGCTCACGGGCTTAGTTATTCCACGGTACATGGGATCCTCCCAAACCAGGGCTCGAACCCGTGTCCTCTGCATTGGCAGGCGGATTCTTAACCAGCGCGCCAACAGGAAAGCCCTAGTAACATCCTTCTCACTCTGTAGGACGGTTAGGTCTCTATATCAATAAAATGTTACCTATCTCCCTAAGAGCAAGAACGTTTGAATCTCAGTGCCTACTTAATAAGATAGATGGCATGCAACAAAAATAAAGATAATAATAAACCTTCCAATTATTAACTACCTACATCATTCCTAGCACTGCTAGGCACTTTGCATTTATTTCTAGTTCTCACAATCAACGTAACAAGATACTATTATTCCCATTTACAGTTTCAAAGATGGATTCAAAGAAGGAAATTACCCAAAACCATTAAGCTAGAACCCCCCAGGTTTACCTGAATCCAAATCCCTCCATTTTCTCACTATTCCTACAGACCAGGATCTAAATCAGGGGTTTATCAAACTGCAGGTCACAACCATTAGTAGGTCATGAAATAAAGTTAATGGGCCATACTCTTTTTGTTAATGAAATAGACAGTATGAGTACATCACATCAAGGGTAAATAGTGTTTAATGAAACTCTAATTCCAATGTTACACACACATACAAGGCAGCAATGTAAATGTATGTCTTACTGTGGACCACAGACCAAAAAATTCTGAAAGCCATGGACATGAGCATTGTCTTTATTACAGTTGTATGCACTGACACATCTTCTCAATTTTTCATCAAAAGCCTGATGTTTAAAAACATTTGGGCAGTAAAATCCATCATCCAATATCCTAGACACTACCAAAAGACGGGGAGGGTGGGGGAGGGTTACAAGGTGTTAAGTGAAAAGGTAGTATTTGGGACACAAGTACCATATTTTTCCCGTCCAGCAAAGTGCACGCTAAACTACCCTGCACGTCCATACAAGATGGCAAAGAACAAAAATGTTCCAGTGATTCTTTTACTCTCCTCCCCTGGACTTTTACTAAATCATTTTCAAAAATGTTTCCCTGCTTTGCTCTGCTTCACTAGAGGTAACAACAGAATTTTATCAGTTTTCTGACCATTTTCATGAGTAACTGGATATTCTCCAATTTACAGTTTCTTTAAAAAAGATGATGACTTCACTCACATGTATAACCTTATACACACACACACACACACACACACACACACACACACACAAGCATTCAGAAGGTGACGGCCAGCAATGTCACTATGGTTATGCATGTTTTCTTCTACAAGAGGCCATATGCCCAAAGAATAGCAATGAACATTATGACTTAGACTGAAAATTAAAATGTCCTTTATTACTGGGGGAAAAAGATGATTTAGTAAATCTTCTAAGGCACAAAAGTACTCATGCACATTAAGAGAGAGATGTGTTTAAGAACTTATCTACCTTTTAAAAATCAGTCATAAATTAGTCAATTACAGTACAAGGCAGTGGACTGAATAAACGTATCCATCTCTCTTTCCTCCATTCCAAGGTCCCATTGAAATGGCAGGGAAAAGATTTAAATTAAAATGAAATGATAGCACTGTTGTAGAACAAGAAAAGACGTCACTCGATAATCATAAATTTTAAAGAATTCTGGGGGGATAGAAAGTAGAAAGACTGGATTAAAAGAGGAAAAAAGGATGAAACCACATGTAAGACACCAAAGTCTTTTCAAGGACACGCTAGAGAAGTTCAAGTTATAATCAAATTAATCACAATGACAAAGAGGAGGAAACAGTTAGGGTACTTCAGCAAGGTGCTGCATTACCTTACCCTAGATACACAATCCCTCTTCCCCCCCTTCACTTTATGAACAGAGATACAGGTGGTGGCAGCTTCTGCCTTTAAGATAAAGCCAGGGAGCTGATCTCTATAAAGCAGGAATTTCTGCCTAGATTAGGCTTCCTGTGAGAGCAGCCAGACCTGAGAGAAAAGGAGAGCAGAAAGATGGAGGGAACATCAAACTTCTAACACAAAGAGAGAAATAAAGAGGGAGGGAGGGAAAAAGCAAGGAAAAGAAGAGGGGGAGAGGGAGCAATCTCAATACCATCTGAGTGACATCTATCCAAGTACTACCCCCTACAGTACTTAAGGACACCACAGATATCCAGGTGAGAAGGGCGCTGCCTCACCCACTCCTCACCCACCACCCTCCCCCTCCCTAGGAGGTCTGGTCTGCTGGCCCATACCTAAGAATCCATCATACCAAAACTACCATTCAAGATAGAGGCCTGGTAGAGAAAGAACTACACACTGAGGCAGACACAATTCAACTGCCAATATTAACCATGATCCATCAAACACTTGGGGAAACCTAACAGCATAAAAGAGGAACAAGATGAACAGAGAGAACAAAAATGCAGGGGTCAGGGTACACACGGACAGGCATGACTAAACACCAACTTATTTACCTATACTCTAAGGTTGAAGTGATTTTCCCTTAAAGGGAAGGGAAATTTATTTTCAAGGTAAATGAAAACACAGATACAGACACACACACACACACACACACACACACACACACACACACACACACACAAAGATGGAAACTATAAGAAAAAAGAAAATGGGAATTAAGATTAAGGGGCCTGGTGGGACTTCCTGGTGGTGCAATGGTTAAGAATCTGCCTGCTAAGGCAGGGAATACGGGTTCGAGCCCTGGTCCAGGAAGATCCCACGTGCCTCGGAGCAACTAAGTCCATGTGCCACAACTACTGAGCCTGTGCTCTAAAGCCCGCGAGCAACAACTCCTGAGCCCGCGTGCCACAACTACTGAAGCCCGTGTCCCTAGAGCCCTCCATGCTCTGCAACAAGAGCAGCCACCACAATGAGAAGCCCGCGCATCACAATGAAGAGCAGCCCTTGCTCACCGCAACTAGAGAAAGCCCACACGCAGCAACAAAGACCCAATGCAGCCAATAAATAAACAAATTTATTTTAAAAAAAGAGATCTAAGGGGCCCAACATCCACTTACACAAGACATCTAAAAAAAAAAAAAGACATCTAAAAGTGGAGGGAAATTAATCCAAAAAGGGGGACATATTAAACTTTCCAAGAGCTAAAGAAAGATTTGGTCATCAAACTGAAAAGACATACAACGCAACAAAAATAAGTGTAAAAAAAAAAAAAGAAAGAAAAAGAAAAAAGACCCATATCCAGGATCATGCTGGAAAAATTTCAGAATGCTAAGAAAGTGTCCAGAAACTAGAATCACTCTAACATTCATCTCTCATCTAAAATACAGGATGCTATAAGATAACAGAGCAGTATCCTCCAAATTCTAAGAGAAAGATATTTTGAAACCAGATTCCTATAGACCTTTACCAACATGTGTTACAAATAAATGGGTTACCAGGTAACCTGCACAGCCAGAGGCCTCTGTTGCAAACAATTTCACTCACCATACAAATACTATCATTTTCTATATACATATTATGGTATGAAAAAAGTTGGAAAGCACTGCTCTCACAAGTCAGAGTCAAAATAAAGACATTTTCAGACATTCAAGAACTTAAATTTTACTTATGAAAAAAAATCAAAAGATACAGCACCAAAGCAAAAAAGGAATCCAATAAAACACAACATGAGATGGAAGAAACAGTGGCAGCTGAGTATGATCTAGAAATAACAAATGAATAAGAAAATAAAAGAGGACGTGCTTATCACTGACAGTGGGAGATTCTCCTTTAACAGCAAACGTTTAATAAGACAGTATTGTATCTTCCTCCTCATAAATATTACATAGTAAAAAACAAACAATTAGCAATTCTCTTTCGATTTCTAAAATCATAAGAAAAAAGGAGGCACAGAACTAAGTACTTCCAAACTGCAATTTTTATTCTAAAAACTTTAGGTTATCCAGTCAACAGAACAGTATGCATTATCATCCCAAATGCTACTAAACTGTATGTAAATGAGTCATAGTAAATATTTTCCTCAATTATACACATAGATGATACATATATCAATGTATATATTTATATATATATATATGAAAAAAATAGTCCTTAACTGTGCACAAAAACACATTTGAAAGAATACACACTAAACTCTTCAGCTGTCTCTAGTGAATAGAATGAGGTCAAACTGAGAACTTTTACCTGTCACTTTATAATATACATCTGTTCTGTTTAGTTAGTTCACTCATTTTCATATGTATGCATGACATATCGAAGATAAACTCGTTTTAAAAAGCAAGGTCTTAAAGAGATATATGCACACCCATGTTCACAGCAGCGTTATTCACAACAGCCAAAAGATGGAAGTAATCAAAGTGTGTGCTGACGAATGAATGGATAATCAAAATGTGTTCTACATATACACAATGGAATATTATTCAGCCTTAAAAAGGAAGAAAATTCTGACACATACTACAACATGGATGAACCTTGAAGACATTATGCTAAGTGAAAGAAGCCAGTCACAAAAAGACAAATATCATATAGGGCCACTTAGGAGAGGTATCTAGTGTAATCAAACACATAGAAACAGAAAGTAGAAGGGTGGTTGCCAGAGGCTGGAGAGAAGGGGAAATAGGGAGCTGTTGTTTAATGGGTATAAAAATGAAAAGCGTGCTGGAGATTAGTTAAATACCTTCAAGTGCAATCAAACTATTACGTTATGTGTATTTTACCACAATTAAAAAATAAATAAGGTTCATGGGCTTCCCTGGTGGCACAGTGGTTGAGAATCTGCCTGCCAATGCAGGAGACACAGGTTCGAGCCCTGGTCCGGTTAGATCCCACATGCCGTGGAGCAACTAGGCCCGTGAGCCACAACTACTGAGCCTGCGCGTCTGAAGCCTGTGCTCTGCAACAAGAGAGGCCGCAACGGTGAGAGGCCCGCGCACCGCGATGAAGAGTGGCCTCTGCTGGCCGCAACTAGAGAAAGCCCTCGCACAGAAAGGAAGACCCAACACAGCCAAAAATAAATAAATAAATAAGTTTTCAATAAATAAATAAATAAGGTTCAAAAGCAAATGATAAAAACCCAAAATTAAAACAAATAAAAGACAAATTATAAATTGTGGCATCTGGGGAGATACATTCAATCCTCATTATTCACTGATTTCATATTTGTGAGATCTGCCTACTTGCTAAAAGTTATATACAACCCCCAAATTAATACTTGTGAGACTTCTGCAAGCTTCAGACGTGTACAGAAGAGCAAAAAATTTGAGTTGCCTATAGTGCACGTGCCCAGCACTCTGCCTTATCGTTTCAGCTCTCATTCTGTAAACAAATGTCCTCTGTGTGGTCCATTTACTGCCACATTTTTGTATTCTGGTGCTTTTTGTTGGTGATTTTGCTATTTAAAATATCCCCAGGGTAGTGCTGAAAAGCTGTCCAGTGTTCCTAAGCACAAGGCAGCCTGATGTACCTCATGGAGAAAACATGTGGTAGACGGGCTTCATTCATGCAGGAGTTAGAGTGCTGTTGCCCATGTGTGAATGCTAATGAATCAACAATATATATTCAATAAGGTGTCTTTTAAACAAACACACAAAACAAAGTTATTATTGATCTACTAACAAAACTGTTGTGACCAGAGGCTCACAGGAACCTAACTCTGTATTTCCCTTAGGAAGCAACAGTTCAATATTTGCTAATTCAGTGTTCACAGCAACTTTATAAACTTAACTACTGTGAATAATGAGAACTGACTGTATTTATCTACAAGTTGTTTTTTTTAAGGAGCAATATTATAAGCCAAAAAATTAAGTTACATCAATCACTCCAACTTAAACTTAATGTGATTTTTAAAAATATTTTAATGGTTAATGAAGTTTCTTATAATACATGAAGTATGGAGGGGGGGTAATTTATTTCTAATTAAAAATAAATATCAGCTCGGGACTTCCCTGGTGGTCCAGTGCGTAAGACTCTGCGCTCCCAATGCAGGGAACCCGGGTTCAATCCCTGGTCGGGGAACTAGATCCCGCATGCGCATGCATGCCAAAACTAAGAGCTCACATGCAGCAACAAAGATCCCGTGTACTGCAACTAAGGCCCGGCACAGCCAAAATAAATAAATAAATATTTTAAAAATATATGTATCAGCCAACCTTTACTGAATGCTTACATAGCACACAATTAATTAAGCACTTTACTACTCACGGATAACCCTGCACATGGTAAAAATTCAATAAAACATTGCCTAATATTATTTATAGCATTAAATTCCTACAACCACTCTGTGAGGTAGGTATATGAGCAAACCTTCAAGGTAATGGGAATCTGAGAATGTTATCTAATCTGGTTGGGTCTGAATGCACACAACTATATAAGACTGTCTCTGATAGCTCATTCAGGCTATGACAAAATTAAATTATCAACTGTGGTCGTCTGCAATGAAGAAGGCTTTGGGGACTAAGTGGAAGGAATGACGTAGACATACAAGGAAAACAAAGTAGGACTATTGCTTCTAATAGCGTTGGAGAGTTCAAAAAAAAAAGAAAGTGACATTCACAGTGTAAATTCTTGACTCAAAGCACTGACAAAAAACGAGGCAGTTACTAAGTACAACATAAAAGAATTCTTCTCCAAACTCTAGAGCAGCAATCAGCAAACGTTTTCAATAAAGGGCCAAAGAGTCATTTTTTTAAGGTCGTGGAAGGTCTCTGTCACAACTACCAAACTGCTGTTGTGAAGTGAGAGCAGCCAGAAACTATACATAAATTAATGTGGCTGTGTTCCAGTAAATCCTTATATATGAAATTTTGAGTTTCATATAATTTTCACTTGTCATGAAATAGTATCACTCTTTTGATTTTTTTCCCAATTACTTTAAAATGTGAAAAACATTTTTAGCTGTGGGTCATACAAAAACAAGTGTAGGCCACATTTGACCTGCAGACCATAGTCTGCCAACCCCTGCTCCTAGATCTTGCAAGACCAAAATGCATAGTCTGATTTTGTTAACTGCCTAATTATAACATCAAGCAACGTTAAAGAAACAGAAACGTAGTGGTTATCAAAGTGATTTATCTGCAAGAATCTTGGAAAGTCCCTAAGATCATGATATTAGGAAATCCCACTATAATCCTATATCATTTGTACCAGAGGTACAGAAACTACAAGCTACAGTCCAAATTTGACCCACAATGCTTTTGTAAGTAAAGTTTTCTGGGAACACAGACACATCCATTTACTTATGTATTATCTATGGCTACTTTAGCACTACAATAGCTGTGTTAGGTAGTTTTTTCACAGACTGTCCAGCATACAAAGCCTAAGATACTTAGTATGTGGCCCCCTACAGAAAAGGTTTGCTGATCCCTAATCTACACAAACAACTCTAGATACAGCATACAGCTAGGCTTGACCAAGGGAGCATAAGCCACAGCCACTCCAAGTTCCCAGACCCAGAGCCTCTCGAATAAGGGTAACGCAAAGTACCCTCCAAAAAAGGCTCTATGACTGCATCAGTAGCGCTGTGATTTTTCTCTTGGCTTTCCACAAAAGATCAACAGCCACTTATCAGAGTAGCCACACACTTGGGAAAGACAAACACCCCAACCTTTACGGGACTATAAAATCTAACTCTTAAACTAATCCTGAGTTGGACCCAGATAGCACCATCGTGACATACATGTCAGAATGAAGGATTACAGTAGCCAAATAATATATGAAGTTTTGGCCCAAGTCCATTCATCAGAGAGTGGATCAATCCTCCCATCTTATGCTTATTTCTCAAGGTATTGAACATACAGCTGAAAAGGGTAGTCTCAGCTGACTACCAACTGACAAAAGCCCACACTTATGCCAGGACAGGTGGAGTAGTGGGGTAGTATCATATCAGGAAAAATCAGAGAGAGACCCCTGGAGCTCTCCCACCAATCAAAAACTGCATTCCTGGGGGAATTATCCAAGAATCAAAAGCAACAAGGCTTGGAATCCCTAGCAGATATTCACTTAGTACAACTGTTTGGCTAATGCAGAACACACAAATGTTCTTAGAGAGGAACAGTATTTTAAACTTAATGACTACAAGCAAAGCTGGTAATCCAAATTTGATCTCTTTAGTGCAGTACCTGGTATAAAGCTAGAGTTCTGGCAAATGGTGTCTCTGTCTCTACAATTTGCTTTCACTTCGCTTGGACAGCAGTACATGTTCACTATATTGCCTCAGGTTAAGTCAAGTTTCTACTTTCATATGACCTTAGTTATCTAATGACACCATTCGGCATCACACTGGTCCACTATACTGATAAACTGAAGCCAAAAGGACCTTGTGAGGAAGAAATAGCAATGCTCTATATGCCTTAAAAAGACAGGTATGCCAGAAGGCAGAAAATAAGTCCCAAGAAAATACGGTGTCCTGCCACCACTAGGAAGTTCTAGGAGCCAGTGGAGAGTGGCAACTCTGGATATTCCCTCAAAATAAAAAGCAAGTCATTCATTACCTTGTACCTCCTATAACAAAGAAAGAAGCAGAAAGCTTGCTGGGCCCGCTTTGGATACTGAAAACAACATATACCAATTTGTGTGTGCTGCTCTATTTACTGAATGACCCGAAATCTAGCAGTTTTAAGTTTATCCCAGAGGAAGAGAAAATGTCCTAGCCAATCCAGGTGACAGTTTAAGTAGCTCTGTCACTTGACCATAATGACCCTCTGACTGTAATGGTGTTCCAAGGGTCAACGTATCAATGCCATAAGGAACTATTGGCAAATCCCTCTAGGAAAATTACAGCAAAGACCCCTAAGAGTTCTTAGGGCAAAGTCATAGTTTATCAAACTAAGACTCTCTTTTGAAAATAATTCTTGTACCTTTTGTACTGGTAGAGAATGAACACATGGCCACAGGTAACTATAAAACCTGAGTTGCCCGTCGGGAACTGTCATCATCTGATCTACCAAGTCAAAGCTGATGTGACAGAAACACTCCATCATCAAGCGGTTATGATACATGCAGAGCAGGATTCAGGCTGGGTTGTGAAGCACGAGCAGATAGCTCACATTTTCAGTGTGTCCATTCCTGATGCACTGCAACTTCCTCCTCACACAAGGCCTATCACGACATGGAGGATCCTCCAAGACTAGCTAGCTAAGAAAGAAAATATATGACCCTGGATTACATGACTCTGCACGACATGCTGGTATCACCCAGAAATTGATTCTTTCTATCCTACTGCTCCATCTGGAGTAACTGTTAAGGAAAGTTAGAGAAATCCTCCCACTGGGCAGTACATCTCATGATCCACACTGTCAATAAAGGGAAACAGAGTGAGGTTCATATCCATTCTTAAAAGGGGAGCAATCGGGCTTCCTGGTGGCGCAGTGGTTGAGAGTCCGCCTGCCGATGCAGGGGACACGGGTTCGCACCCCGGTCCGGGAGGATCCCACATGCCACGGAGTGGCTAAGCCCGTGAGCCATGGCCACTGAGCCTGCGCGTCCGGAGCCTGTGCTCCGCAATGGGAGAGGCCCCAACAGTGAGAGGCCCGCGTACCGCAAAAAAAAAAAAAAAAGAAAAAAGAAAAAAAAGGGGGGGGTGCAATCATGTTGCTAGTAGTGAACTGCATTCACTACTATCACTATCAAGCTCAGGTCCTCAAAAGACACAGGTATGGACAATGATTTAAGGAAGAGATGCACAGATGGACCTGTTAGAATTAACAAAGTGTGAAAATATTTCTGTCCCATGCAAAGGCTCGCCAAAAGTCCTAGCTGTGGCGGAGACTTCCATAAACATGTGGAATCATGAGGCAAGATAATCCATTCCTTGGAAGTCAGTCAACAACTTTCACCAGCAACTTCAAAGCCTAATCAATGGCCTCACAAAAAACAGCCACCGTCACAAAAGAGGCTCAAGAAATTGTACCAACTTGCACTTCACAAAAAGGTTGACTTAGCTACCCTGCCAGTGTACCACCTTTCACTAGGTTATGATGTAGTAACAAACAATCCTAAAACCCTTAATAGTTTACAACAGTGGTTCTTAAATATTTGGGGCTGATAACCTCTTTATACTCTTAAAAATCGAGACTATCTGTCATACAGAGTGAAATAAGTCAGAAAGAGAAAAGCAAATATCGTATAATAATGCATATATGTGGAATCTAGAAAAATGGTATAGGTAATCTTATATGCAAAGCAGAAATGGAGACATAGACGTAGAGAATAAATGTATGGATACCAAGAGGGAAAGGGGTAGGGTGGGAGGAACTGGGAGACTTGGATTGACACATATACATTATTGATACTATGTATAAAATAGACAACTGATGGGAACATATTGTATAGCACAGGGACTGTATGCGTATGCCTGATTCATTTTGCTGTACAGTGGAGACTAACAACATTGTAAAGCAACCATACTGCAATAAAAATTAATTAAAAAAAAACGAGGCTCTCGAACTTGTTTACATGAGCTTTAACAATATTTACTACATTAGAAATTAAACAATCTTTAAAATGTGTATTTATTAATTTTAAAATAAACCAACTACATGTTAACACAAATAAAATTTTTATTTAAAAATAAACTACATTTTCAAAAAAAACGAAATAAAGAGATTTTTTAAAATACAACACTTCTTAAAACTTTTAGGTCTGCCTTAACAGAAGACATCAGATTACCATATTTGCCTCTGCATCCAGTCAGCTGCAATATGTTGTTTTGGTTGAAATCCGTGAAAAAAAAATACAAATTCATAGATGTGTAGTTGGAAAAGGGAGGAATATTTGATGGCTTGTTTGAATATCTATGAATATTATTCTTCGATTCTATATCAAAACTCAACAAGTAATAGTGTCTTAAAGGTTCTGAAGAAACTAACACAACATTATAAATCAATGATATGTCAATTAAAAAAAATATTTTTAAAAGGTTCATTGAAATATAGAATCTTATCAATTAACTTTCGTACTGTTGCATTAAAATCCATCAGTCCGGCAACATGAATAAATCTTTTGTCCATGTATAATTTTGCAACATCATTCATCAGTCAACCATAAATACCAGTCCACTGAGTTTGGTATAGCTCCCAAATGTTGGCATTTCATTATACATCATCAAATTTTTTTTAAAAAATGCATTCACTACTATCACTACCAAGCTCAGCAGAAAAAGCCTAAGTACTGGGAAGCTGTCAAGCACACACTGCCTGATAATTTTCTAAAATTTTAATTTACACTTGAAACCTCAGATTTTATCACTGGCAACAAATACTGCCAGTTGCTTTCCTTGAAGTAAAGGCTCACTTCAACTGACAATATGTCTGTCAAATGCTTATGTCAAAATAACCCTAGTGAATCACTGTTTCAAGTGAAAATTATATTCCATAAAGAGGCTAGTTCAGCTCATAACTCAAATAATCACAAGTGCTCTTCCGTGTGACAACCACCATATTTCAGCATGCAGAAGTGCTTCATCAACACTTCCTGTTTCATGTAAAAAGACGCGTACTCAAGATCAAGATTTTTTAAAATTAGTAAGTTTCACTGCTTCATCAAGTACATTCTCAGGTATAATATTTTTTGTTTACTATAAATATATGGTGACAAAGAGTACAGTCTGAAGCAACTGCACTGATTTTTCCTAAGGCACCAGCAGTTTTCCCCACCATAGCTTATGAACCATACTGCAATTGTCAACACAATGAAAAAGGAATTCAGTATTATTATTAAAATAGTTGTAACCCTTAAAGGGTCTTGGGCTCAACAGATAGCACTTTGAGCACTACTGTTTTACTAGAACAAAAATATATTTCTCATTTTCGTTATGTTGACTTTGGGTTGGTTACAGGTATCTTCTTCATTCTGGAATCCTGGCAAAAGAAAAAGCCTTTGTCTGGCACCTGTTTTTCTTGTGGCAGAGGAAAATGAGCAAAATAAATTCATGCAATGGCTTCCAAAGCTTCTTCTTAGACATGACCTATATCACTTCTCATCTTCCACTGACTTTGGTCAAGTCCCATGGCCAAGCTTGATGTCAATGGAAAGAAGGAAGTACTCCTCCCATAGGTAGGGACCCCGCAGAGAGAAGCCCAGTACAGAAGGGAATCAAATTGTTTAGAATAATACAATCTACCATGAGCAGCAACTGAGTCCCTCTCACCTCCACACCAAACAGTACCATATTTCACTGTGGACAAAGAGCCACCTGGTAGCAAGCTGATAACACTCAGGATCTTTCCATCATGAAGGAACTTATCTCTGTGAAATAGACACTTGGCTTTTGTAAACAACCTTATGCTGACTACCCTGGAAACAAGTCCATTATTTATAACCTTCTTATTTTGAAGGGAGAATCCGTTTTAGGTTCTAGAAAACCAATTCACATACCAACTTAGAACACAAACCTTTCATAAATTATAGTTTTTAGGTGAGAGCTTATTATAGTTGTTTGATGTCTAAATACAAGAAGGAGGTATATATACTAATAGGGACAGTTATGTATCTACTATTGCGGACATCCCTCATATTCATCACTACTAAAAATTTCAACACACTTTAATTTGTGGGTATTTCTACAAATTTTATGATCTACTGCCTAATATATTAATGTAATTTCTAATTTGCTCATATAATCTCTAATGTAGAAAATAGAAGTTAAAATTTCCAGCCTCCTTTACAGCTAAGGACATAGCACATTATTCTGCACTACATAAACCTCCAAGAGACTTTGATTTGGAAGTAAGCAACAAGTAGAACTTCCATTTTTGCTCAAGCCCAAGGCAACAGATACATTTGACTTTTGATGGTGGTGGCAGCCATTTTCCAATGGTTACAATATAGAGTTCCTGTCACTGAAAAAGCACCATAGCCAACAGTAGTACCATCTGCAATCAAGTTAAGTACCTGGCATTTAGTGGTCAGCAACAGTACAGTAGCTTTCTCAAACCTAGTTCTGCAGTATGGTTTTGGGAAATGTTCCCAGAGGCTTGGACTAAAGTCCATATCTCTAGCACTCCCCAATATTCTTTAATAATTCCTTATTCTGTGAGCTACCCAATATTCTTTAATAATTCCCTGTTCTGCTTACAATAGCCAGGGTGAGTTGTGTTTATTATAAAGAACTATGATTTACAATACTTGTATTATTCCTATTGTACACATAAGAAAACTGAAAGATTAGATTGTTAGGTAATCTGCTGATATCTGGTTTCTCAGATTTGAAAGCTTAGACTTTGCTCTTTTATATTATACAAATTTTACAATTAATTACTTAAATAGTACAGGACAGTGACTGAAACAAATTTATCATCATTCTTCTAAAGCAGGAGTTGGCAAGCTATGGCTAATGAGCCAAATCCAACCTGCTTTAGTACAATCCACAAGCTAAGAATAGTTTTTACATTTTTAAATGGGGGTGGGGGGAAATATTAAAAATTACATGAACTTCAAATTTCAGTGTCTATCATAAATAAAATTGTATTGGAACACAGGCCATGCCCATTCATTTACATATTGTCTATGGCTGCCTTCCCACTACAACAAGCAGACTTGAGTAGTTACCTAAAATATTTACTCCCTGGCTCTTTACAGAAACAGTATGCTGACCTCTGCTCTAAAATTCTTCTAAAATAACTGAGAAAATGCCAATGTAAACTAATGTTAAAGTAGATATATGTGTATTTCTATCATCCTTGATTACCTACTTTGAGAATACAAGACATGGAACACTGCACAATTTAACTCATAGTTAAAGCGGAACCACAAAGTCCAATTTTTTTTCTGTCACTTACCTGCTTCTACAGCAAGGGCAAACACATCAAATTAAAAGATAGTGTCAAAAAACGTTATTTCCAGGACAACAGCAAGTCACCAAGAGCCAAATGTACTATTCATTTTCATTTTCTATTCATTTTCTGTAGAAACTGAGAAAGCCAGCAGTAAGGGAGATTTTTTTTAAAAAAAAAATAACTGGCATTGGGCTTCCCTGGTGGCGCAGTGGTTGAGAGTCCGCCTGCCGATGCAGGGGACGCGGGTTTGTGCTCCGGTCTGGGAAGATCCCACATGCCGCAGAGTGGCTGGGCCCGTGAGCCGTGGCCGCTGGGCCTGCGCGTCCGGAGCCTGTGCTCCGCAACGGGAGAGGCCACAGCAGTGAGAGGCCCGCGTACCGCAAAAAAAAAAAAAATAATAACTGGCATTAAGGTTTTTTATGGGGGGGAGGGGGGAGAATAGGTTTACAAGATTACAGAAAAGGAGCAAATAAGTGTAGTGTCCAAAGGGTTGACGCTTTGCAGGGGATTAGAAAGTCCTCAATTCCTTAAAACTAAGCAAAATGAGCCCAAACAGGACTCCATGACCGGAACATGCAGCTATTAAGAAATGCTCATAAAAGGGTGCCTTCTGTGCATGCCAAAATCCAGAGCCCAAAAGTCACCAGATCAGTACCCATCCCTGATCGTTTTCTCTTCTTTCAGCATCTATGAACTGGGTTACCTAGCAAAAAAAAAATCATTTGACCCTTTGAAGTACTCAGATTCAAACACTTTTCCCGTCATGCAGTTTAATAACATTTTAGAAAAAAAAAATATTTCCCATCTGTTGGTAGTATTTCTAGCTCTATCTATCTCCAGGCCCCAAAATGATGTTACTGTGTGGAATAAGTCATGTATAAGCCTTTATTCATATGCCAGTTGGAAGGCAACTAACAGAAATCAGTTATCTAAGGATTCTGTGACATAATCCAAATAGGCTCAGAATAAAGTAGAGGGAATTACTTCTAAATAAGGAGAAACAGTCACAAAGTTTTATACTTTACCTTCATTTAAAAATTAGGACACAAATTGGAACAACTTTTGAGAATCTATAAGATTTGACCTCACCATATAAAATAAAATACAAATCTACCATTGATAAAAGGTTTGGAACGTGAGTTGGTTGCTCAGAACTATTCTCTCCAGTGAATAAGGTTATATATAATGTATTATACTTGTTTCTAAGATAGCTCAGGAAAACTAATAACCACCCCCCGCCAAAAAAGGATCACAGTATCAGATATAATGCTGACAAAAGATGTTGTTCAACTCCTTTATTTTATAGATATCGCAGCTCTGGTGAAGACAAAGTTCGGTCACTTGGCCAGTGTCACCGTGGTACAAATAAAATCAAAACTGGTACGAGAGCCAGATCTATGACTCATTAAAGCCATATGTTTTCAGATTTTACCATTTCTACACATCAAGTATTTTTTTAATGTATATACATCCCAATATGGCGTAACTTTATCAGTATGTAACAGAAGCAATATTTTAAAAACATTTGCATTAGATTGTATTAGTTGGTGGTGTTTCACATAGTAAAGTAGTAAATAGGTTGAGTGAGAAACCAGCTGCACTCCAGAACACCTGTGATATACTCCCTGCCTCACCTATGGTGAAATCTCAAAATAATTTTTCACCATCCAAGAGTAAAGGGAGTTTTCCCACTCTATGTAGTCCTAGATACTCTTTCGTCCTAAATACCACTAAGTACAATTTGTTCCAAGTTGATTCAAATGGATAACTGTGAGGGAATTTCAGAAATAAATTAAAAACAATTATAGCAAATTAAAAATTTTGTTAGATTTACTCAAATTGGCCTGGCTGCACTGCAAAACTTCTTCCAAAGGTACTCCCAGCAGTCAGACTTTTAAATTGCTATACTCACTCTGGATTAGGCATCTTACTCTGGATTAGGCATCTTACTTTTCACTCCCAGAACACTATCCTTCTCTTTCAGGTTTCTCCAGAGCCAAAGGATTGACTAATTTGAGCCCCACTCTACTCCATATTTACTTCCCTCACCTACTCAGGCAAAGCTGGCCGCAAGTTCTATATATTTCTACTTTTTTTCTATGTAGATCTCTCTAGTCCTCATTCATAGAACCTCCTCAGAGTTTGATATCCCATTTACTTTGCTCCCTAAATGAACTAATACTGCTTCCATTTCCCCCTGCTCTTTTTCCGTTTTCCACACAGCTCTCCTCAAAGTCTATTTAGCTCTTGCTCTTCACAATTCCTGCTCTCACATTCCTATTCAGCTGATGCTACCCCGCTTGGAGACTGGTTTACAACCAACACATGTAACACTACTACCTGCTATGGACCCAGAGAAGGTAAACTGATCTGCCCAGTACCTCATATCTGAATAATGGCAAGGTCAAGATTTAATACAACAGAGAAATTCTTCACCAACCAAGCATACACCTTACCCAGAATTTTATCAAACATTGTTTCAAAAATAATTCAGGGGACTTCCCTGGCAGTGCAGTGGTTAAGACTCACGCTTCCAATGCAGGGGACATGGGTTCTATCCCTGGTTGGAGAACTAAGATCCTACATGACGTGTGGTGTGGCCACAAAAAAAAAAAACAAACAGAGGGCCATAGAAGAATGAAGAGAACAATGTAAAAAAAATTTTTTAATTTAACACTAATACATAACAAATAAGAACAGAAAAATAAATGGAAGTAGTAATGAAGCTACTGTACAAAAACACTTGTTAAATTCTTAAGCTTTCCCAAAGATGATATACAAATGACCAATAAGCACATGAAAAGATGCTCAACATCATTAGGTATTAGGCAATTCCAAACCAAAACCACAGTAAGATACCACCACATGCCCATTAGGGATAGCTATTACCAAATAAACAGAAAACAAATCTGTGCATCAAAGCACACAATCAACAGTTAAAAGGTAACCTAGAGAAAAAAATAATAAAAAAATAAAATAGAGAAATTGTTCCTCAAAAAAAAAAAAATGCAACCTAGGGAATGGAAGAAAACATCTGCAAGTTATATATCTATTAAGAGATTAATATCTATACTATATAAAAAGTCCTACAGTTCAACAGTATAAAAAAAAAAAACTGATTTTAAAATAAGCAAAGGATTTGAATAGACATTACTCCAAACAAGATGTACAAAAGACCAAAGCATATGAAAAGATGTTCAACATCACTGATCACTAGGGAACTGCAAATCAAAACAATGATATCATCTCACATCCATTAGTATGGTTATTGTTAAAAAAAACCCACACCCACAGAAAATATGTTGGCAAGGAGATGGAAAAACTGGAACCTTTGTGCACTGTTGGAGAGTATGTAAAATGGTGCAGCTTCTATGGAAAACAATATGGCAGCTCCTCAAAAAATTAAAATTGAATTACTATATGACCCTGCAATTCCACTTCTGGGTATATACCCAAAAAACCTGAAAGCAGGGTCTGGAAGAGACAGCTGCACATCCATGTTCCTAACAGCATAATTCATCACAGCCAAAAGGTGGAAGCAACCCAAGTGCCCATCGATGGATGAATGGATAAACAAACTGTGGTCTATACATACAATGGAGTAATAGTCAACCTTAGAAAGGAAGGAAATTCTGATACATACTATTAAACACATTAACCTTGAGGAACATAAAGAAAGAAGCCAGTCTCAAAAAGACAAATACCATATGATGCCATTTATGAGGTATCTAGAGTAGTCAAGTTCATAAAAACAACAAGTGGATGTGAGGGACTGGAGGAGGAGGGGGGATTAGTGAGTTGTTCAATGAGTACAGACTTTAAGTCTCACAGGATGAAAAGAGTTCTGGAGACTGACTGCACGACCACATGAATGTACTTACCATGACCGAAAAGTATACATAAGATGGTTAAGACAGTAAATTTTTTGTTGTACCTTGCCACAATTAAAAATACTGTTAAAAGTTTAAAAAGACAGAAACTAACAAGTGTTGGAAAGGATCTGGATGAATTAGAACACTTGTACATTGAGAATGTAAAATGGTACAGCCACTGAGGAAACAATACAGAGTTCCTCAAAATATTAAACATAGAATTACCACCTGATCCAGCAATTCTGGATATCTACTCAAAAGGAATTGATATCAGTGACTCAAGATATTTGTATACCAATGTTCACAGAATTGTATACAATATTCACAATAACCAACAAAAGAAAGCAACACAAGTGTTCATCAACAAATAAGTGGATAAACAAATTACAGTATATACATAAACAATAGAATATTATTCAGCCATAAAAAGAAATAAAATTCTTTTTTACTGATAGTCAAAGGTACAAGCTTCCAGTTATAAGATAAATTAAGTTCTGGGGATATAACATAGAACATGATGACTACAGTCAACAACACTATATTCCATATTTAAAAGCTGCTAAGAGGGTAAATCTTAAAAAGTTCTCATCACGAGGAAAAGTAACATTGTGTGAGGAGACAAATGTTAACTAAACTTATCGTAGTAATCATTTCACAATAGATACATATACCAAATCATTATGTTAGATACCTTAAATTTATACAATGTTCTCTGTCAATTATATTTTAATAAAACTGCGGGAGAATTTTTTCTTTAAAGAAGTGAAATTCTGATATATGCTATAACGCTTAACATTATACTAAGTGAAATAAGCCAGACACAAAAGAAGAAATATTTTGTGGTTGAATTTACATGAGATACCTAGAATAGGCAAATTCTTAGAGACAGACAGTAGAATAAAGGTTACCAGGTGCTGGGAGAAGAAGGGAATGAGGAGGTATTGTTTAATGGGTACAGAGTTTCTGTTTGGGATAATGAAAAAGCTCTAGAAATGGATAATGGTGATGATTCACAACACTGTGAATGTACTTCATGCCACTGAATTCTACACTTAAGATTGGTTAAAATGGTAAATTTTACATTCAGTGCATTTTACCATGGAAAATCCAGGTTTCTAGAAGCAAATGAAAAAGAAAAAAAAAGGCTAAAACTGCTAAAAAAATTTACAACTGTAATTTAAATTTTAAAAAAAAGACTGTATATCAGTCCCTGTTACTGACACCACAAAGATATTTCTATCATAAGTCCTCATGAAAAGGACATTGGTATATAAGGAAGAGCTTCTTCAATAACAAAACATTCTAGAGTAACAGGCCCTTAATATACATGAGTAGGGTATCTCAAGACCTTCATAGAACTTGTGAATATAGCCACAGGCCTACAGTTCCCAAACAGGCCACTGAGGCACCCTCGAGTGCCAGAATGAATTCACAGGGGCAATATAAAAGTTTTTAAAATTGAGGAGAAAACAGTAATACCCAGCATCTATTGGAAGCCACAACTATCCTGTAAGATTTAAATTGAGTTTTTAAAAGAATTTAAGGAGGTTTTTTTCATTAAAAAAAAGAAAAGCCATAGTAATCTGTGTGACAATAGCAAGCAGTCAAACAAAGGTATAACTGAAGTTGCAGAAGTAAGGTGGGAAAGAAAAAAATCTTAAGTTTTTCTGAATTCTATTAAAGTATAAATCTAGAAATCTAAGAAGCTTAGCAGAATCCAAGCAAAATTTAAAAACTACACAATAATAAACAGAAAATTGAACATATTATAATCAAACTGCTAAAAAATCAGTGCTAAAAAGAAAAATCATAAAAGCAGCCAGAAAAAAATAACAAATTAAATACATAGGAACAAAGAACTGTAGACTGCCCATCAGAAATCAGAAATAATGCAAGGAAGAAGATAATGGATGGACTTTTTTTTTTAGGTACTCAGCTACAACAGTGACGACACATAATTCTATATCCAGTGAAAATGCCCTTCAAAAACGAAGGATAGGGGCTTCCCTGGTGGCACAGTGGTTGAGTCCGCCTGCCGACACAGGGGACGTGGGTTTGTGCCCCAGTCTGGGAGGATCACACATGCCGCGGAGCAGCTGGGCCCGTGAGCCATGGCCCCTGAGCCTGTGCGTCCTGAGCCTGTGCTCCACAACGGGAGAGGCCACAACAGTGAGAGGCCCGCTTACCGCAAAAAAAAAAAGAAGGATAAATAAAGACTTTATTAGACAAACGAAAGTTAACAGAATTCCTCACCAGCAGTCCTGACTGATAAAAACATTTGAGAAAGTTCTTAAGCAGAAAGAAAACAACACAGATAAAAACTGTGATCCACTCAAAAGAATGAAGAGTGACAGAATTGGTAAACATGCATGCTAATATAAAAAAGTTTCATTTTTTTAAATTCCTCTAAAAGGTAATTAACTGTTTAAAGCAAAAATAATAATATATCCTCGAGTTTATAACACCTACAAGAAGAAAATATAGAGCAAAAATAGTACAAAAACGGGAGAGAAACAGACTATCATAAGTAACATTATATGTAAAGTGATACAATTTTACTTGAACATAGTCTGTGAAAAAAAAAGTAAACGAAGATGTAGCTAAAAGCCAACATGGAAATAAAATGGAATGCTAAAAATGACTAAATTGACAAGGCAGCAAATTTTTAAAAAGAAGCAACATATACCAAGGTAGTACACTTAAATTCAACCACATTAATAATTACATTAAATGTAAATGATCTAAATCCAATTCAAAAACAAACTGTCAGCCCAAATATTTTTTTTTAAAGACCCAACTATATGCTGTTTAAAAAAACCCACTTTATAAAAATATAGACAGATCAAAAGTAAAAGAATGGAAAACACACCATGCCAAAATTAACCACAAGGAAACTGTGGTGGTTACATTAAAATCAAACATGGTACTTTCATGACAAGGACTAAGACAAACATTTCATAATGAGAAAATGGTTAACCCATCAAAAAAGACATAATAAACTTAAATGTGTGCACCTAGCAACATAACTTGTAAATATATATATTTGTATATACATATATATGCAAACTGATAGAACTTAAAGGAGAAATAGATCACATTTAGAGTTGGAGGTTAACACCCCTCTCTGCAAATGTTTTATTTTTAAACATAAAAATCATAAGAATATAGAATATCTGAACACTTCACCAACCTAACTCAAACTGATATTTATAGGAAACACCCCCTGACAAAAATAGAACACATTAAGCGCAAATACAACATCACCAAGGTAGTCCACATGCAGTTATAAAACAGATATAAATCTAAAATATTTAAATCACAGTTTTTCTGATCACAAAAGAGAGGCATGTACAAAGTTCTCAAATATTTGAAAACGGAACACACACCTTACAAAGGGTCAAAAAAGAAATCACAAGGAAAATTAGAAGTTATTTTGAATTAAATGAAAATGAAAGGAGTTTATCATAATTTGTGGGATGCAGCTAAAACAGGACTTAAAGGGAAATTTGTAGCTCTAAATCGCTCTGTATTACTGGATACAAAAGAACTGAGCTTAGATGTCACTTACATAAGCTTAAGAAGCTAGAAAAAGAGCAAGTTTAATTTAGTAAATGGGAAAAAAAGAAAGTCAAAATCAATGCAATAGGAAATAGACACACAATAGAGAAAAAGCAGTGAAAACAAAAGTCTGTTTTTCAATAAATCAATGAAACTTATAGCCATCTCTAACCTCATCAAGAAAGACATATTGCTAATTATGAGAAATAAGGGTAATATAACCACAGATTCCATACTCATTAAGATAATAAAAATATTAAGGTAATAAATTCTACAATTAGAAGGAAAAAATTATTTTGAAAAACACTAATTACCAAAACTGGAGAAGAGATAGAAAATTTACATTGCCCCATGTCTATAAAAGAAATTTGATGTGTTATTTTAAACCCTTCCCACAAAGAAAACAAGGCCCAGATGACTTTTCTGGTGAACTGTAGCAAACATTTAGAGAAAATACCAAACCTACACAAACTATTTGAAAAAAAAGAGAAGGCAAA
Organism: Lipotes vexillifer; assembly: GCF_000442215.2. Lineage (NCBI taxonomy): Eukaryota > Metazoa > Chordata > Mammalia > Artiodactyla > Lipotidae > Lipotes > Lipotes vexillifer. The sequence goes on from NW_006782062.1 coordinate 2,594,893, forward strand.
CATTTCTCAACTTATTTTCTGGAATTAGCTTTACACCAATACCAGAACCAGACAAAGACAGTAGCAAAGAAACAAAAACTGTAGGTCAATGTCCCTTGTGAACACAGATGAAAACATCCTTAACAAAATATTAAGAAATCAAATCAACAATATAAAAAAGGGATAGTACATCATGACTCTGGATTCAAGCAAAGATATCTTAACATTTGTTAAGTATTAAATAATAAAGAAGAAAACACATATGAGCATCTCAGTAGATGCAGCAAAAACCTCTGACAAAATTCAACACCCATTCACAATAAATATTCTCCGCAAACTATGAATAGAAGAAAACATCCTCAAAATGATAAAGAGTATCTATGAAAGCCTGTAGCTAACATCATACCCAACGATGAAAGACAGAATGGTTTGACGTGAAAATTAGGAACAAGGCAAGAATGTCCCGTATCACCAACTGTAACACTGTACGTACTGGAGGCCCTAACCAGTTGAAATAAAGTAAGAAATGAAAGGCATACAAATCAGAAAGAATGAATTATCTTTATTCACAGACAGTATGACCAGGTACATAGTAAATCACAAGAAATCAACCCTCCCAAAAGGTGGTTTTTGACAAAGGATAGTCTTTTTCAACAAATGGTACTGAAAAAAATGGGTATTCACATGGTGGGGGGGGGGGGAACATGAGCTTACCTCATACCATAAACAAAAATTAAATCAAAATGATTTAATGTTTGATCACAGACCTACATGTAAAAGCTAAAAACTCTAAAACTTCTAAAAGACATCATAAGATAAATTGTTTTAGGACACAAAAAGCACAAATCATAAAACAAAAACTTTATAATCTAAACAACCAAAATTTATAACTTTTGACTCTTAAAAAAAAGAACATGAGAGGAATGAAAAAGCAAGCCATATACTGGAAAAAGTATTCTATGTAATTCTGACAAAGGACTTATATCCAGAACACATAAAAAAAACTTTAACAATTATGTTAAGACATACAGCCCAAATAAATAATGAGCAAAATATTTAAACAGTTCATAAAAGGTATATGAATGTCATCAATGAAATGAAAACTAAAACACAAGGAGATACTACAAAACATCCACTAGAATGGCTAAGATTAAAAAAAAAAGGCTAAAACTTCCAAGGTGGAGAAACTACTGGCAGGAAAATGAACTGGAATGACTACTTTAGAAAACAATTTGGCAGTTCTTTATAAAATTAAACATACACTTACCACTTGACCTAGCAATCCCACTCCTAGGTGGAAAGAAGTGAAAACATTATGTCCAAAGACCTGTCCACAAAAATTCATTCACAGCTTTACTTTTAATAGTTCAAAACTGGAAACAATATAAATGTTCATCAACAGGTGAATGGATAAAAAATTGTGGTTCATCCACAGAATGGAATGGTACTAAGAAATAAAAAGGAACTAATTACTGATAGAGACAATTAGCACTATGAATCTTTGTTTTCTTTCCTGGCCACGCCACGCGGCATGTGGGATCTTAGTTCCCTGACCAGGGATCGAACCCGTGTCCCCTGCAGTGGAAGCAGATTCTTAACCACTGGACCACCAGGGAAGTCCCAACATGATGAATCTTAAAACAGGAGAAGAAAAAAAAACAAAAAAAGCAGGCACAAAAGAAAAGTGTATGTACCACTTTCTATTGCTGCTGTAACAAATTACCCCAAATTTAGTAGCTTAAAACAGCACAAAAGTATTACCTTATAGTTCTGTAGGTTAGAAATCTGACACAGGTCTCACTGGGCTCAAATTAAGATGTAAGAGTAGGGCCACATTCCTCAATGGAGGCTTATAGGGGGAGACTGATTTCTTTGACCTTTCCAGCTTCTAGAGGCAGCCCACATTCCTTGGTTCAAGGGCCCCCTTTCTCAATCTTCAAAGCTTACTTTGCTAAATTGTATCTCTGTGACCATTCTTCAGTAGTCATCTCTCAGACTAGTTTTTAAGGACTCAAGTAATTAGATTATACTCACCTATATAATCCAAGATAATCTCCGCTTCTCAAGGCCCTTAATTACATCTGCAAAATCCCTTTTGCTATGTAACGTAAAAAATACACAGGTTCTGTGGATTAAAGTATGGACATCTTTTATTATGCCTACCAGGAAACAGAATGGAATTCCATTTATATAAAATTTTAAAAGAAGCAAAAGTAGTCTGTAGTGTTAGAAAGCAGATCAGGGTGAAGAGTAGGACTGACTACAGCTGGGAACAGGGAACTTTCTCTGTAACGAACATGAGCCTTGGCCTGAATTGTGGTGGTTATACAGGTATACTTATTTGTCAAAATTCAGTGAACTATATAAATACTTCAAATGGATACCTTTTATTATATCTAAAGTATGCCTCAACAGTTTATTGTAAAAGTCATAAATACTATCTTTACTCGGTATTTTGTTCTAGTTGGCTCATAACCTCAATACCCCAACCTACCTTTCTCATATACTTTCAGTTCCCACTATGACAGTTTTCAGTAAAATGATTTATATGGCTAGGGAGTAAATAATATTTACCATTGGAGAACTATAAATACTTTTTATAACATTATTTCTAAAGAAAAACCTGTTGCAAATTCCAGTTCAAGTATAGGAATTTAGAACAAGTTACAACTCTGGCAGTGGTACATTCCTAAATTCCATATTGTATACTAAGAAATGAAAATCCTGCATGTGGCTGTGGTGTTGCTTCTAGGAGACAGTTCAGAAGCAGTAACTAAGAGGAGCTAAGAACCCAACAGACCTGGATGTGCCTGTGACTGGGAAATCATCTGTGGCACCACTGGGCAACCACTAACAACATTAAGGTTATATAAGTCCAGAAAATTAACCTCACTTCCCTGCAGTAATACTAAACAAATATTCTTCTACACACATACAATAAGTCAAGAAACAGGAACGTCCATCCTATAGGCCACATTTAAACTACTGAGGCCACTAAGAGGACACCTCTCCTCACCTGCAAAACTAAAGGTATAAAAAATTTTTTTAAATCATTAGCATTCAAAAAGCCTCAGTGTATAGAGGGGTGGGATAAGGCAGGCGGGAGGGAGATGCTAGAGAGAGGGGATATGGGTGTATGTATAGCTAATTCACTTTGTTATAAAGCAGAAACTAACACACCATTGTAAAGCAATTATACTCCAATAAAGATGTTAAGAATAAATAATTTAAATTAGATATTCATTAAAAAGAAAAAGAACAAGTGTACAAGGGAAAAAGGAAAGAACACTCTGAAGTGAATCCACTTAGGGGAAGGCAAAATTTCATGCAAAAAGTAAAAAGGTGTTATTGGCACTGTATGGTGACAAATGAAACAAAATATTGTGGTAAAAAACATTTATCCAATATTTAATAAAATTTAGGTTATAATTGCAAGGATGTAATTGTTTTAGAACAAATATAAATCTTGTGTACTTTTCCATATGTATGTTGTAGTTAAATGAAAAGTTTGCTTAAAAACAAATCTAATGTTGACTTTTTGGAAGTATAATGTTTCCGATAAAATTGTCTGATAGCAAAAAAAACAAAAGTTGAAAAAAAAAAAGCCTCAATGTAGAGATATCCTGTTAGAATTTTAGACTTCCAGTTCTAAAATGTAAAAAGAACAGGAAGAATTCTTTTTAAATTCCTGTAGTGACAAGGGTATTTTTTTACTTATGTGGCACCAGATGAATTTTCTCAATGGGAAAAAAGAAGAAATCCATTTCCATCATGGATTTAAAACATTGGGCCTGATTCCTG